>NC_040232.1:24907363-25216529 GCF_001444195.1 Xiphophorus couchianus
CTCTGGCCTTGACAAATTGGGTTTCGGGGATGGGAAGGGTCGCCGGGCTCTTTTGTGTCTCTTGACCGTTTTGGGAGCAATTCATTATGAGGCGGAGTGAGGGAAAGTCTCCATGTGAGCGCAGGCCCGGCGCGTTTTCCCCTCTGCACACAGCTGCTGGGAGAGCCCAACTCTCTCACACTCACTCACACAAGCACACACACATACACACACACGCCACACACACCTTCTCACCGCTGCTGCAAACTCAGGGGCGCTCCCCCCGCCCCCGCTGCGCCAACCCCCCACGCAAACCAGCATCACCTCTCTGCAGCACCCACTCTGTTCTTCTTCCCATTGCATCCTCAGATACTCTTGAGTGTGTGTGTGTGTGTGTATTGGTGTGTGGGTGTGCAGAGAGGGGTGTCCGGGGTGTGCTCCATTACTAGAAAAGTCGGAGACCATAACGCCACCGCGTCACTTTGAGGGCGGACATCGGCCTGTCCTCATCATCTTCCTCCTCTTCTTCTTCTTCCTCCTCCTCCTCCTCCTCCTCCTCTTCCTCCCGTCCCTTGCATGCGCGCGCTCTCTCGCATTCGGGTCTCCATCAGTCTTCATGGTTCTGATCTCACCCCGCGCCATGCAAGCCACCCGGGCGTCCACCACCGTCAGTGTGTTTGCGGACTGCAGCGTCCCGGCCGGGCTCCGGATAGGGCCGGTACCGGGCGTCTTCAAGCTGGGGAAGTACCTGTCGGACCGCAAGGACGTCGGACCGAAAAAAAAAGTAAGCCGGAAAACCCTCAATGTGCATATTTGTAAAGTTAAGGTTTCAAATTGTCGTTTTTATATAGCCTATATATATATATATTTTTTTTTTAAAGATATTATACAGTATTATTTATTTCTATGTATATAGCTGCCGTTTAAAAAATTACATATTAGACGTTTCAGTTTATATTTTTATCTGTTCAAAATGACAGATAAAAAAAAATAAAATGTATCCTTTCTTTCTTTTTTAAACTGACTTGTCAAACTTTATTGAGCCGCGATTTATTAATTGCTTTGGCCTGTCAGGTTAGAAATAATTGAGTTCCATTAGTGGCCGACTTGTCAGCTTAACCGGCCTAATGGGCAGACCCGGGGTGTGCGCCCTCACGTTTCCCCAGCCTGCCGGGCCTGTTATTCCGATGAGCCGTTTACTGTTAATGGGATCCGGCCATGGAAAGATGCCAGCGTGTCCGGGTCGGGCCTCCGCCTGCAGGCGGCGAAAAACTGTTAAGCGGAAAAAATGCTAAAAAAAGAAAGAAAAAGAAACAACAATAAGCTGCTGTGCGTTATTCATCTGCGTCCACATGCATTGCGTTAAAAATATAGATTTTCTTTTTTTTTATTGAAATGTTGACAAAAATATTTGATAGTTAAAAAAAAAAAAATACAAGGAACTATTTTCTATTAAAAAAAAGTGCAATTTTCAATTTTAAAAAAAAAACCTCGCCTTTATTTTGCGATTCAAAACGAGTGTTTTGTTGTTGTTTGTTTGTTTGTTTGGTTTTTTTTTTTGTTTTTTTTTAATCGCAGAATGCTGTCAGCGGTTCTGATTGATGCGTCTAAATGCGTGGCCCCGGGGGGCCCAGCGAGGAGAGGGCGGGGGTGGGAGGGGGAGGGGGGCGATCATCAGGTGCAATGTCTGTGTCAAATGTCACGCCTCGATCCCTAATCTCCTAGAACAGTTTAGAAACGCTCTGACACTCTTCAAATTCGTTTCCCATATCAAGTCAATTAGGCCCGTTCGCCGCTCTCTTTATAGGACATTATCAGCAGAGCGGATAAAAGACGCGTTAAGCGCGCTTTGCTCCCAACAGCGGCCGCAACACCTCCACGTCCGACTGCAAACAGAAACTCGCGATATTTGCCCCCCCGCCCCCCGCCAAAAAAAAAAGAAAAAGAAAAAAAAAGACGTGCTAGATAAAATTCTGGTACAAACATCCTAAATAAAAAGGTGGTTTAGGTGATCTTGAAGAGAAAAGAAAAGAAATAAATAAATCAATAAATAGAAACAAATCAAGTTTTCGTTTAGGTTCCATTCGGGTGAGATCTTGTTTCGGCCTTTTCTTTCCTTTTTTTTTTTTTTAGTGTTTTCGGATTTGCCCAACTTTGTTTCTCCCTCTCCGTGGCTCAGATGCGTTTGCTGCGCGGAGAGTTCGTGGACGAGTCGGGCTGTCCTGTGCCCGATTGGATCGGATTCATCCGCGCCGCCAGGAACAGCCAGGAGCAAAACCTGGAGGCGGTGTCGGACTTACCTGGCGGACAGGTGAATTTTTTTATTATTATTTTTTTTTATGCCACGACGTCCCACTTTACTCTGTGGATTTTAAGTGGGAATAAAGACACATTAAAAAAGAGAGAGAGAGGGAACATTTTTTTTTATTTGTATTATTTTTATTAAGATTTTCTACCGAGTCCTGAGAGAAATCCCAGCGGGAGAGGAGCTGAGTGTGTGGTACTCCAACCCTCTCGCCCAGTGGTACGACATCCCCACCACGGCCACTCCCACGCACGACGAAAAAGGTGAGCGAGACAGATAATGCGCAATATAATTAAGTTAACATTGCATGCATATATATTTTACGCAATAACAAGAAATAATAATACCGTCTTTAGTATTTCGCGTCATTGCGCAATTAGTCAGTGATCGAATGTTGTCGTTTTATTGCCAAGAGCAGGTCATGAATGGCGTCCATTTTTCTTAATTTTCCATTCATTTATTGTGGTTAATAATTTAATGAGAGCATAAATGACCAACATTCGCTGATTGAGCAAAATTTTAAAAAAAGGAAAAAACAACAACAACAAAAAAACAGTTTCAAATCGAAAAATAAGAAACTAAATTGCTCGCAAAGAATGAAAAAAATAAAAAATCCCGTCCAAACAGAGGGTATATTTCGATGCACCATGATATGATCCACCTGTGTTCCACAGTGAACTACGCTAAAAACAACGACAAATAATAATAATAATAATAATAATAATAATAATAAACGGGGATTTGAGAATCAGCCAATGTGGTTAATCCTCTTGTTCGGCCTGTTAATACTAATAATCCGATGTTTGCGCTTGGGGGATTAGCGCCTCATCAGAGCCTAATCCTATTACAGAGCAGATTATCTACAGATACTTCCATGGAAATTCCTTCATCAGAAAATGACACGTATTGTTCCGAGCTGGGAAATCCCTCTTTGTTCAAAACAAACCAAAAACCTGATATGATGTCAGTCAGTATAGGAAAAAAAAAAGAAGAAAAATGCAAAAATTGTGGCGATGTAAATACAGTGCTTGAATAATAATAATAATAAATAATAATAATAATAATAATAATAATAATAAACAGCAATTAAACGCAGAAACCGACGAGCCTCGGTGAGCGTCGAGGAAGAAGCGATTCAGTCGGAGGTTAACGAATGTCACCCCGTCGTTAATAGTCATGTATTCAAAAACAAGTGCTTCACGCTGAATTAGGTGGCTGCGTTAAGGTATTGTGGCCTAATGAATGCCGAACTTTTATGTCGGGTGTATACTGCCCGGATTCTCTGGCGCAGCGCGCACCGTGTGTGCGCTCCTGGACGTACGCGGTCACTCCCCCCTCCCCACCTCCAACCCCTCCTCCCCTGCCCCATTATTGAGGCGTCAACAGATGGGCCTGCGCCATTGTTTCTGGAGACTTGCGATTTCAAGCAACAGCTGCTGTCACTTCCACGGGAAAGCGCGCAGAGAGGGAGAGGGCTCGCGTTCAATGGGTCCCGGCTCCGGAGCGCCAGATTGGGCAGGGGCGTTTGCCCTTTTGATGGTGATCATAAACAATGGCCCGTATGAGGATTACAAAATCATTACATCTATATTATCTTTTGAGTGCCCGACTGGGGGCCATTAGAATGGCTCCCGGAGTCTATTACCATTTGGCACCAGATCTTAGGAGCGGATTTCGTTACCCATGGTGCGCAGCGCGGGGGTGGAAATCTTTTTGCTTTTCAGTCACTCTGATCATGTAGTGATTTATTGATAATATTTCTGGCGAGCTGTAATGTTTCACAGGTAAACAAAACAGCTAGAAATTTACCCTCGGATTATTTTTTATTTGAAAGCTGAATTACGCAGCAAAGCCAGTCCAAACAATTTGTGGGGCCAGAGCAGAAGCCACCAACCCTAATGCTTATGTCATTTAAATAGCATTTAACACACAAACAAACAAGGCAAACCTAAACTAAAAAAACGAATAAGTAAATAAATTCACATGATTTTCTTCAGCCTTAATATTAATAATTTTATGTGTTTTAATAAATGAAATTCCAGATTTTTCTCATTTACCCTTTTGATCTGATTATGTCTGAGTCAGTACAAACTCAGTAGATTAGGTGAAGAGTGGTCAAGTTTGCTGAGCTGTGCTCACTAATTAAATAAATGTATCATTTATTCAGTTATTTTAATGTTTTGCAGTCACAGTGTGCATGGAATAAAATCAGCGTTTGTTGTTATCCTAAGAAATCTCCTGTCAGCGTGAAATGGTCCAGTTCAGGTTGGATCGGTCTGAGTATTTTAGATTAGGAACAAATTTACTCTGGAAACTCTAAAACAGAAAAAAAACAACATTCCCTTTAATTTGACAGCATAAGGCTTTTCAAATTGAAAACCAGTTTCAGCGCTATAAGTCAACGCAGTCACATTTTATCACCACTGTACAACGCACGCTGGGACGCTTCCTTACTTTGACTGGAAAAGCAATGAAACAATAGAAAAAAAGGTGTAACAACTGTTCTGTCGCCCCCTTTATCGTTCCTCCCAAGGCAGAGAGCCATAGGTTCCACATACAAAATTGCCACTGGTTGACATAACAACCAAAGTGAAGAGTTCTCCCTGCAGAACATCTGTCAGTTTCTTAAAAGCATTTTTAAAATTTACATTTTAAAGTGGAAAAACTTTTAAAATTCATACTGAAAAAAAAACCGTTTATAAATGTAATGTTTTAAGATTCTCTATGTGAAGTTCTGCGCCCTTCACACAGGCCTCTGTTGTGCATCGGATGTGCTGTAAACATATTTCAGAGTCTCCACTTTGTCTTGTTGGACCTGCGGTGACCTTGTCGTCAATGTGATGTTTTTCCCTCCACAGGTGAGGAGCGTTACATCTGCTGGTACTGCTGGAGAATATTCAAATACCCCAACACCCTCAAGGCCCACGTCCACTTCCACTGCGCTCTGAGCAACGGGCGGGGGTTCGTGAGCGGCGAGCAGGCCAGAGGTACCGAGTCCTTCAGCAGGTCGCCCAAGTCCGGAGACATCCCCAACACCTCCGGCCACAGCAACTCCTCGGACTCTAACCGGCGGGCGGTGTCCGCCTCGCCCTTCCCGAGCAACAAAGGCGGACTGTCGAAGAAAAGCAGCGCCGAGGAGCAGGACCGGGCCCTCGACATGAGCGTCGCGTCGGCCAGGAGCCAGGGACACCTGCTCGGACTGGGAGCCGCGTCTTCAGTGCTGGGTAGCATGGGTTTCCATCCGGGCGTGCGCTCCGCTTTCAAGCCGACGGGCGTCTCTAAAGTCCCGGGCGCAGAGGCGTCCAGAGAGGAGGCCGGCGGCAAGCTGAGCGGCCTCGGATTCAGTAAACTCATTGGGAACATGAAGCCAATCCGCAACCTGGGCGAGGCCCTTAATGGGGCTGGGAGCCACCCTCCAAAGTTCGCGTCCACCATCGTGGACTCCACGTCTCCGATGGTACAGTGCGGGAATCCCATCCGGGGGTTCCCACTGCTGCCGCACGTGGAGGAAACGTCGGCTTTCAAGCACGTCGAGAGTCGAATACACACCGGGTTGTCCCCCTCCCGGTACCCGCAAATGCCCCCCGGCCTGCACTTTGAAAGGTTCTCACTTCCGCACTTCGACGGCGTGAAGACGTACGGCGGAGACTGCAACATCCCGCTGATGCCCTTCACCGTCTACAACGGGGAGCTCCTGTACAGCTCCCCCTATTACCCGCTCAAATTCCACTTCAGCAACCTCCTCAAGTACCCGGACTCCGTGCCCTACTTTGGCGCCCCCCAGCTGAGCCAGGACCTGGGCTCCATCACGAACATCGACCGGGAGATCGCCATGCACACGCAGCAGCTATCGGAGATCAGCTCGGACAAGAGTCGGGCTCGGCTGGACTCGGTGCCCGCCGGGAGCACCGGCTCCACCGGCTCGGGCAAACCCAAGAAGGGCCACTTGTGTCTCTACTGCGGGAAGCTGTACTCCCGGAAGTACGGCCTGAAGATCCACATGAGGACTCACACGGGGTACAAGCCTCTCAAATGCAAAGTGTGCTTCAGGCCCTTTGGAGACCCGAGCAACCTGAACAAGCACATCCGGCTGCACGCGGAGGGCAACACGCCCTACAGGTGCGACTTTTGCGGGAAGGTGCTCGTGCGGAGGCGGGACCTGGAGCGGCACGTGAAGTCCAGGCACCCCGGACAGACTCTGAAGAAGCTGGACGACAAACCGGGCGGCCCGTTCGACGACGCCGATCACAAGAGCGACAACGACAGCGACGTGGACGTGTGCTTCACCGACGACCAGAGCGACCAGGAATCGAGCAAAAACAATGACTTAGTTTTGTCAGAGACGATTTAATGGGACCCCCCCCCCCCCAACCCCGATCCCCCACCCATTGGTGTTGCATGAAATAATATCTGCAAAAGAAATGTCACTTCTTGATCGTTATTTTTCCGTTACATATGGGGAAAAAAAAAATTTAAATAAAAGATCCAAGTTTTTTCTTAATTTAAAAATGTGTATTTATCACTCTCGGTTGTTTCTGGAATCCATGTAGGCTTCTCACAATAAAACAAGTATCAAATATTAATAATTAAAAAAGCAGCAGCTTAATGCCGCAGCCGTTCTGTTTTATTTACTTTGACGAATAATCACTTAAAAAAAAAAAAAAAAAAAAAAAAATCGAAACAAAAACATTGTTTTTTCGGGCAGACAGACGCTGAATCCACCTGCGCGCAAAACAAACAGCAATCAGTAACAGATGTTTCGGTTTTTTTAAATTTTAAATTTAATTTTTTTATTTCAAGCCGCAAAATAAAAACAACAACAACAACAACAACAACAAAAACCCTGCCAAGGTTGACTAAGACATATTTGTAAAGTTTGCTCTTTTTTATCCTTGCTGAGGAAAAAGTAATCTGGATAAAGTCCACAGTCATGTGTTCAGGAAATCAGTGCGACTCCCAGCTTTAAAAAATAATAATATTTTTTTCGTATTGTGAATCTTACTCGAATTTTCCATTTTGCAGTTTAAATACAAACCATCTCCACTGCTCAGTTGCAAAAGTAATTTCCCGACCCCATCTCTTTCCGAACTTGACCGCGTACTTCAATTTGCACTTTTCCCCCCCTCGACCCTGTTCTTCTTTACGGAAGCAAAGATGCCGCTTCCGGTTTACTTAAGGATTTATTGCCAGAGAAAGAAAACATTTTTTTTTAGCTATTGTTTGCAGTCAAACAAAATGTAAAGAAGCTGTAAATGAAGAAGAAGAAGATGATATTTCGCATTCCGCTGGAGAAGTTGTGTATGTGTGTTTATACGTGCCGTTTGTCTAAGAGGACAGTAATATACTCCTAATTATTAAATGGATGTTTTTCCCCCCCCCGTTGGAATAAATTAAACTTGAAGAATAAAAGTGTGTATGAAGTGCTCCTTTTATGTCAAACGAGACGAATTTTTCCAACCAGATTTGAAGAAATGCGTTTTTTTTTTTTTTTAAAGTTTAGTTTAGTTTGCCACATTTTTTTTTTCTTTCCCCAGAATTTTTTAATAGTCCGCAAATCTTGACACAATCATAAATCCTAATCAGTCACTCTGAGCTTTGGCTTCAGTTGGAAAATTGTTGCTCATCTGAAGCTGTGACACTGCACTGCATCATTTTTTCCTACCGTACTCACAAAAAATACAAAATGATTTTTTTCCCCACTCTGTCATTTAATATTAATATATATATATTTTAAATATAATCCTTTATATAAACAGAATTTATTCAATTATTATACAATAATCCAAAAAAAAATCTGCTGTCTGAGATCAAAATAACTGTTCAGATCATAATTTAGTACTTTTGGATAACTGCATATGCAATAATGTTAAGCAGACATTTTAGCTACTGCTTTTTTTATTTTTTACTTAAGAATAATGTATGAAATGAATAAAAACTGTGCAAGATAAAAAAAAATAAAATTAAAAATGAATACAAACTATTAGTTTGCTATATAAAGGACATTGTTACCGGAACCATAGAATTACATTATTAAAATAAAACACGGCAAAGAATTGTAAAACAGAAAAAGCGAAGATATTGCATCACAAATGTAAAATCTAGGGTGGATATTTAGACCTTATTGATTCCAGCTCCTCTAGCAGTTCATAAGTGCAGATGGAGATTTTTTAAATTTATTTTTAATTAGGGCAAAAATGAATACTTTACAATTCTTGCAATGGAAAATATGATACACAACACAAAATATATGTTTCGCTAACCACCTTTTTGCATTCTGTTTATTTTCATAGTGTATAAGATCACATTTGTCCAGTGATTTTTTGATTCAAAAAAGCAGACTTTGGTGCACCCAAATATGCTTTTAAGTAAAGCATTGCACTTGGCTTAATACAGCAAGATGTTTCCAAAGGAAACAACAAATTTTGTTCTTACTGCTGAAAATAGATTAAAAAAAAAATCAAGCTCAACATTATTTGAAAATTGGAAGCCTTAATAAAGCAGAAAAAAAATTATTTCAACTGAATTGTATTGTTATTTTTTGTTATAGCACAACTGAGTGAAACATTTGGACTTTAAGACCACAGTTAGGTGTCATCGTCAAGGATAAAAACATAAGAAAGCCAAGAGCCGATGTCCGAGATGGTCCTCCAAATGTCCAAAAATACAAGTAGAAAACAACCAATATGAACAAAGGAAAAAAATAATGAAAGACACTTACCCAAAGCTCAAAACAAATTTGAGCTTTGGGTCAGCAATTTCTCACACATCCCTTTAGAAAAAAATAAAAATAAAAATCTCTATTTGTTGAATTAAAATATTGCTTGCTTAGCGTATTTTTGAGTAGGTAAGAAAAATTCATATCACTGTGTGCAAAATCATTAGGCAAGTGAGTGTTTTGACCATATCCTTATTATCAGGCGTATTTTATAACTCCAACCTGGATAAACTTGAATTCCTAATGGTTTTAATGGCAGGTGATGCGTATCTGTGGAATGACCTTAGGATGTCAACACCCTATGTCAGGGCTGCCCAAATTCGGTCCGGAGGGCCGGCATCCTCCATGTTTTAGTTCCCTCCCTGGTGGTAGTAACAACATTTTCAGCATGTCAGTGTTCTTCTTCTGATGAGCCATCATTGGATCCAGGTGCGTTAAACCAGGGAGAGAACTAAAACATGCAGGATGCCGGCCCTCGAGGACCAGCACCTTGACACAGGACACCAGCGCCCTTTGTCAAGGTGGGCATATGTGGCAGTTTCTTTTCTTTAGGAAAAATGGTCCAAAAAGAGATTCGACTGACTATGAAAAGTCAAGAATGCTCAAAAGTCTCTCAGAGGGATGCTGCACTCTTGTTAAAATGTTGGGGTGCAAGCAAAGAACTTTTTTTTTATTGTTTTATTTTAAATAATCAACAGGGTCACAAGAAACGTGCTGAGAAAACAAGATGCAAATGAGCTGCAATATAGTAGACATATACTGTATATGTCTACTATATTGCATTGTTGGAATTTAGTCGACATATCTATTCTGGATATGCGAAGAAGTAAGCGTGACGCCATTATCTTCCAGTTCTGTAATATTCCGTAACTGCTGGAGCTCAGAGACACGGCCAAAGTAAGGACGGCTGAAACCAAACCTGAGCAAGACACATCAGCTGTAGTGTCTAAACATGGTGATGCTGCCTTCATCATGTTTTGCCCTATAGGGACATCATGACATTGTGCACTGTTAGTTTTCCACCAAACAAAGCGTTTTACATGTAGACCAAACTGTAGAAGAACATCGTTTTTCACACGTTTCCTGTGTCAGCTGCTCTCCACCGTATAGTCTTCAGGACTCAGTGTCGTGATTTGGGTGTTTCCCTGCTTCCGAATAAATGGGTGCAGGGTTTGGACTGGATATGCTGGAGCAGGGAAACATCTAAAACATAAAGAACGGAGGGCCGAGATACTCTGGTTTGGAGAACCATTGCCCTTGATGACTTGAATCTGAAGACAGAATGTGTGATTGCTTTTTACTAGCAGTGGTTCTCTTCTTGCCAATGTTCCACCAAGATCCGGTTTGCGGACTGCATGACTAATAGTTCACCTGTTGCCTGATCCTCCCACCTGAGGTGTGAATGTCTGCAGTTCTCCTGGAACTACCACCAGCCTTTTGACTTCTTTTCTGCTTCATACCCTTCTGTCCCTTGCTGACCTGTCAGGTAAATTACACTGCCATGTCTTGTCACTTTTTGCATTTTCAAATCATAAATTAAGCATTGCTTTGTAAGATGATCAAAGCTTTAAGCTTCTATGCAGGACTTACTCCCTGACCCGTTTGCTGTGTTCTTTGATCTTCATCGTGCTGTTTATCCTCCAATGTTCTCCAACGGAGGCCTTTCATAGAACACCTGCATTTACACTGAGATGTTAGACTCATAATTGCTGATTCGGTGACGTCTCGGCATAACAGGGTAAAGGGCGTTGAATTCTAATTAGTGCTGTCAATCGATTAAAAAAAATGTAATCAGATTAATTGCACTCTAGTGCTGTGATTAATCACTATGCGTAATGTTCTAAGTTCGAAATGTAAATATGCACGTTGTTTAAGAAAAGGTTTTGTTGTCCCAAGAGCAACATGTCGTGAGATTCTTGGTATTCCAGGTTTTCATATTTAGGATAGTTTAAAAGAAGTCATTTTGTTTCAAACATTAGAAACGAGCTCTTTGTGCTTCAGTAACTCATCGTTGCAATTAGTACATGTTACGTTGGTTTTTATCCAAAGTCCATTGCGGTGATTTTTAAAGTGAAATTTGCTGCTCAACACACCAGACTGACTCTCCCCGCTCATCTTTTCTATTGCGTTTGCGACTCTATATCGCTGACCGCAGTACAAGACCGTGTAACACGCTGCTGTGAAGTAAGTGACCCTCTGCAGGAGAGAGGCTGTTAGGTCAAAACAGGTCATGCGATTAATGTGCATTATGCAACATTAACGCGTTTCCGGATGAATAGCCTTAACCATGCCACAAGTTTAAAGATGTGAAGATGTCAAAGAGGCGGGACGACAGTACAGCACCAAAAGATGGCCTTCATTGTGTTTCCTCTCTCTGTAAACACCTGAGAGCGTCCAACAGAACGCCCAGCATCATTTTTAATTGACAGCAACACAAGAATGATTGTAATTTTGCAAAAAAGTGTTTTCATGCTTGGCAGGCTTCAAACGCTCCGAGTTGTGATAGTCTCCCCTTCCCCGCCGAACACTTTGGGAACTCTCCATCTCTGTGGGAGCCGCCATCTTCCTGGATCAGGTCCAGACGCTGTTTGCAGTCAAACTCTTCCACACACCCCGCCCACCAGCGGTTTCAATCAATTAGTGCTGTTCATTAGTGGGAACACTGCAGGGCATCAAAAAAAAAAAAAGGAGTTTGACTCTCACCCCAATCAAAAACCTAACTTCATTGGCAGAAAAACCCCGTCAGGCCGACTTGCACATGCAGCGGTCTTTTACTATGATTATTATTATTTTTTTTTTAATATACGACTTTCTTGATTGAGGAATTCTTTTCAACTTCTTTCTACTTCTCACCAAGCAGCAGATTAGAAGTGTGCAGCCGGGGCATCTTGTCCCGGATGTATGGTGCTGCGTACTCTTCCTCTTGCCCATATATGGAAGACGCTGTGACAGAGCGCAGCTGGTTTGTTAGGGAGACAGGCAATCAGCATTTACATTTAACAGCTGGTAGATCCCAGGCTGATGATTCGTGCAGAGGTATGTTTGACACTGAGCGTGAGGCGGGTTAGAATTATTTCTGATTCCTCCACTTGATTGTTGTAGGTAACATATCTAGAGAGCCGTTGACTGGTTTCACTTTAGAGGAGGCAAAGGCAGTTTCTTATTATCATCTGGCTACTTAAGGTGCTTGTCTAACTTCTCTTTTGTGTGTAGGTTGACCTGCTACTGTTTCAACTTCAGTTTTTGTTTTAGTTTAGAATTTCTTTTTTGGATAGTTATTGATTAAAAGTATTTCTTTTTTTGGTTTTGTATATGGAAGAGGAGTTTCTATTGTCTAGCCCTCTGGCTTGTTTTTTTTAAAGGCCTATTCTGTCCCCGGGTCCCAAGCTGTTTTATTTAGCTTGAGGAGGCTAGTGGAAAGGGGAGTTTTTCTTTTCTTTGCTGTATTCACCAGGGATTTTTGTGTGAGTGCGTTTTTGTTGGGGAACACTTGGGTGCATTTAGTTATATTTGTGTTTTCCTTATCATTATTCCTCCCCCAAGCAGTCTAAGTTTATTTAATTGGGTTTTAACTATGTTTTTCAGCTATAAGGTTTCCAGGGCCAGCATAGACTCTTACTTTTAGTGTGGTGATTTTTTGTACAATAAATAAACTGACTATTTTTTCCCCATAGGCATTTGTGAACTCGATAAACTGTATCTAATTTGCAAATTAAGTTTGTAATTTTTTACAAACTTATCTGTGTGATCTGGTAAAAAGAGGATTTAAGGTTCTCCACACATTACAAAAACCGCACCCAAGGTCACACGTGATAAAGGCGACCTTTTCTTCACGATCACATCGGGGAACCGGACAAGTGCAGCCATTATCGAGTGCGTTGACAAGGACAGGGCGACATCCCTGCACGGTTTGAAAGAAATGAATGTGAAATACTGACATGGTCTTAGTCCGTTGTAAAAGGAAATCGGAAATCTTGGTGTTTTTTTTCATAAAATATTCATTCAAACCCAGAGCTTTTCTAAACCGAGAGCCGATAAAGCAATCCGCAGCGCTGAGGATCTGTAGAGACTAAAATAAGAAGAAAGCCACAGCAAGGACAGAGAATCTGTAGACTTGAAAGAAGAAGAGAGGTAATGTTGGATATAATAATATGGTAATGATGAATAGTTGCAGGTCAGATGTTTTGTGCCCTTTTTTCCTCGCCTTCTTCACATAAAACACATCGGTACGCAGTACGCACAAGAAGGCTGAACCTTAGAAGACATTTTCCCCCCCCCCGCATGTTTAACTGTACCGTCTTTCATGAGCTTCTTTGTGAAATCAAAACAATAAAAGGAAAAAAAAAAGCATTTGAAATATAGACAAGGGGAAGAAGTTTTGATGTTCAACAATTTCTTTTGACACCAACTCGATGTTACGCGCGAATCGGTTAATTTCTCTTTTGGAGGCGGACAGATGGATGTCGAAATCGGTCACAATAAGACGACCGGCAGCACATCTCGAGTGACTTTGGGTCTTTGTGTGAATGTTTGGACAGTAAGGGACGGTGAATGGGAGAGCCATTTGAAACGAATGAAAGCACGCTTTCTTTATTCCCCGCCGACTATTTGTGTTTAAAGAGAAAATTCCGAAACATCTTTGAGGATGTTAATTAAAAAAAAACAAAAAAAAAAACAGAAAAGGATTGAAAACATAAAACTTCGGCTTTCAGCCACAAATTGCCACATCTAAAGTGTTTCGAAAGCACAAAAACGGTTCGGATTTTTCGAAAGTGCGACGAGAAAGTGTTTATCATGCCACGCAATTACACCTGAAACCAGACATTAACCTACACCGTATAACATCTTCAACTTTTTCTTTTAATGCCCAATTGTAAATCAGAATAAGGTTTCCTGTGTTAGGTCAGTTATCAAAATTATTTCAGTTATCCAATGCCAGAATACTGAGAGAAAGATTTTTCAAAGGATTCTATTATATATACTATTAAATTCAGAAATGTCGTGTAGTTGTCTTTTGACAAACTTTCCACAATAGTTTGGGGGAATTTTGGCTCATTCCTGACAGAACTGGTGGAACTGAGTCAGATTTGTGGATTTGAAACATTACATTTGTGAACCTTGATCGAATATTAAGGGTCATTGTCGTATCTCGTGCCAACCTTTCTGCTTCACTATATGGATTGTGTTCTTAAGCTCCTCCCCTTTTCTTCCTAAGGTTTATGATGGTCAAACGCTGACATCAGAAAGAACATCAGACTACAGGACATATCAACAAACATAAGGTCTCTTCGCCTTGGCACAAACTTGATTTTAAAATAATGGCTCCTTCCCTTCTGAGCGCCATTTCAGACTCATTTCACTGTGTGCGCATGACTCCTCTCCTGGTACTTTCACTTCTGCCTACAATCCAGAAATATGACTTTCTAGCTAACCTCTAAATCAGCCTTTGAGTGTCTGAGGTAGATACTGAAATATCGATACTTCCTATACCAGCTCTTTATGCTCCGACGTCGATTCTCAAATCAAAATGTTGATGATTTTGATGCTTTGGTTATTTGAGGTAATGTATGGCATTCACAAAAATACAGCGGAAAGAAACTGAAATGTTGAGATCTCGTACAAATTGTTTGGTTGGTGGGGAGCTACTTTTTCCATCCGCCTGCGCAAGTGCACGATTTGTAAGAGAGGTGTGAAGTTACTCAATGGAAATAAATATCTAAATTTCACAACAATTTAAATTTGAGTTACGCTGGATTAGAAAACGGCAACACTTCTTTTCAGATTTACCAGACACATTATCTGGATTTGATTGGCTTGTATCAGTATTGGATCGGTGTCGGCGATACCAGCCAGAATTTTACTCGGCGTGAAGGAAATCGGTGGCATCGAACCTCGCTAGTGTGCAGGGGAGGAGGGGGGTTGTTGAACCGGATCAAAGCAGAATGAGATCAAGCATGGCCGATGAAACAACAGGACGTCTTTGGGGAAACAGGCCGTGAGAGCTTGTCTCAATCACTCAGCCGGTTTCGACTCGGACAACGTTGACGTTTCCAGACCGCTTCACGGCCGGCGGGGCCCCCCGCTCCTCTGGAACAGGTAGACCGTGAAATCTGTGCAGGTAAAGTCAACGTGCACAACTGGTCGGATTGAGGTCGGAAGAGATGGAACAAATGACTTGACGTGCGCACGGCCCTGGACAGACGGAGAGAGCGGATTTAAAGTGACGGCAGCTCCACTGGCGGCCTGGTTGTCTCGGAGCAGGTAAAGTCAGGTAGAGTAAACACATGCAGCTGGTTTCGCAGAGCAAAGTAGAGGGATGAAGCGCACAGATACGAGAAGAAAAAAAGCTACGAGGAGGATGCATGTCGGCATGCATGCACATTGCTGTAGGCGGACAGGCAACTGAGGGAAGGACACAAGTTGTAATTAGAAAGATGGACAGATACAGAAAAAATCTCAGCCCACCGCTCAGGCTTGTACTATTAATCCCAGATTATCACCCAGCCTGTCCGTCAGTCGGGTTAGCAGCAGGTAGGAGGTTTACACTGTGGCACACCAGCTGCGGCCCACTGGTGCCTTCTCCTCCTCCGTCCCTCCGCCACCTCTGCGACACAAGCACATGTTAAACAGGCCGCCGTCGCCCACATTCAGCTGCAAATGAGCCGGATCCCCGTTTGATGTCATGAATAATGAGGGTGAATTTTCATTTTCCAAAAAGAAAAGCGCTACAATTTCTATTTTACAGCTGTCACACCGAGCAGTCGGGTCTCCGGAGTTCTAGGTCCAATGAATAAACTTCAAACCTAAAGGTGTAACATGTCAGAGAAAAAAAAAAAAATCTAACAAATACATGTGGATGCTGTCTGATTACCTGACTAGCTTTTTTTTTTTTCTTTCCAAGGCAGGTACGTCCAAGTTTTGGGGGTATTGAGAGCATCCGCTGTGACACATCATGTAATCATGAGGACGTCATGATGGAAGTCTGACAAAGTGGATGTGAAGGAGGAGTTCCCCTTTTGGCAACCTTCCCCAGACAGAGCGGGCACTTCAAAATAAAATCACTTTGTGGGAAAGGCAGAGGACAGCAGAGCAGGAGAGCACAGGGCCTCGCAGGAGTCTTCATACCTCCTGACCTGTTCCACATTTTGTCACGACGAACTGCAAAACATTACATCTGTGAAAGATGTACAGGAAGGAATGCATTGTTCTGCTTACAAATAAGGTGATTTTGGGGTCACTTGCACTAGATTCTGAAACAATAAACTTATAAATGCATCCATTATTTTTCATTGTCGGCCGTCCACCACATAAAATCCCCATAAAACGCTTTGATTGTTGTGGTTGTAATATGTGAAGAAGTCGAAGATTTAGCCTTGTGCCAATGTAAATATAAGGCAGCGAATAAGTCGCGTCCACCTTTTAAAGAGTTCATTTTACTGGAGTGAAGTTGTCATTAATGTGGGAACTACAAGCTTAGACTTGGTGTTACAGCATCTTAATGACAATACTACACCACCATCCAACTAAAGTACATCAAAAACTTCAGAGTAAAATAAAATAAATAAAATAAAATAATGTATAACATATAAGACATACCCCTCTGGTCCTTGTTTAGAGGTATATATGACATCTTTACAAATAATGTAAAAAATTCTTTAAACCTTTTTGACTTAAATTGGCCTTTTTCTGCTTCTGCTTGCCATGCTCATGCTTCAGCATAGGGTGCATCTCTTTCATGTGCACCAGCGGAACCGACATCCTGTATAATAGTTCCCACCTGGAAATTCCCACAAAGAAAGTCATGTAAAAATAAACGTATTGGAAAACAAAAATACATAAACAAAAATTATGGCAGTAAAATAATGCTTCTCGTTATTTTCATTTTAACAACCCGTATTAACTATTGGCTGCAGCGAAAGGGGAAAAAAAACATGTCTTGGAAGGTTGTTTTGTATCAAAGAAGAGGTACAGTATGTCTGTAATGATAAATGGCACTGGCTGCATTTCCATTATAAATGCGTGCAAAACTTTGTTGATATTCCGCTAAAGTCGAACAAAAACAGTTTTGTAATTGCTGTGCTTCTATTACATAATAAGAAACACAGTTAAAAACCGCACGTTAGCAAGTTTGTTCATGCGATAAGCCCTTAAAACCTTATCGCAACATCCTAAAACTACTTTAAAAGTGTTTCCATTGCAGTTTTGCGAAATAGACTACCTCTAAAATGTATGTTGTCTGAATTGCACAGCTGAAGTCCACAGTGTCATGTAAATTTAATGAAGCTTTGTGAACTGCTGAAAAAACTGAGACCAAACTGTTGAAATGTTCTTATTTCCTCATAAATTTCTCTTCCTAACCTCTTATGAGGAAAGACCATGGCAAAGTCAAAAGGCCATGAGAACGCTCTGCTAATTTATTGCTGTAAATGCTGAACTGTATCCAGGTAAAACTAGCAAGTCCAGTCAGCTTTATCCGTTTACAATTCGCTGAAAATTAAAGCAAGCAGCACCAAATTGTATCAAACTGAACAATGAGCCGCTGGAATGTAAGGTCTGTTGATTGTAATAAGCTAATGTAAACGTTATCTGTGGCAAACCTTTAGCAAGTGTAATAAATGAGCTGAAACACTTCATCACAAACAGCAGAGAGGTCACAAAATGACCCAAAATAAACCCAGGACAATATCTAATTCTTATTTTCCATGCATGAAATAAAACAATTCAAACCAACTTTGTTATCTTAGATTGTGTGCTAATCTAAGATAATGGTCATTGATTCGCCTTCCTATTTTTCCTATTTAATTCATCGGATTGATAAAATAGACATGACAGAGGATATAATTTCTTTTTACTATGACTATTTTTCCTAATTTGACTGAAAAATGAGGGGGGAAAAAAGCAAATGCTACAGCTGATAAACAAACGAGAAAGAAACGTAACTGGTCAAGCACTCATCAAATAAATGGTGGGTAAATGGTTGGATTTAACTGAAGCCTACAGGCTAACAGAAGTCAGTATTGATCATCTGTTTATGGGACTCTATAATGGAGGGAGAAATTGTAACTTTGGGTTATGTATCACGTATTCGCCTGAAAAATAACTACTTTAATGTTTAGAATCTAAGAAGTGCTTACTGAGAAGATTATTAAAAAAAAAAAAGAAGCATATTCGATTATAAGCTTTAAACATGTTGAGCGATGACCATTGATTTTCCAATTACCTTCAGTCTACTAAACAACCCAGCAGTTGCTAATGCACTGGTCATTACAATTCAGCCCGACAGGCACGGTGTTTAAAGGCAAACCTTCCCCTCGGTCGTAAAGTGCTTTAATATTTTTATTTTGTGCTGTATTGGTCAGAAGTTGTGCTCTGTGCTGAAAAACTAAAACTGTGGATTGTAAGGGTAGGTGAGAAATATCATAAAATGTTTCCTGCAACTACGACAACAACCAGTTACGACTCGCAAGGCAGACTTTCGATATGGCCTCTCCTCGCATCAACAATAGTGCGCCGTGGTTTATTTTACGAGACACACATAAGAGTGCCTCTAAGATTTATGCTGCATGTAGCGCCAGCGACTCTGAACTGAACAAATTAAAAGTGGCGTGTGCTCACGGAAGGTAAAGCGATGTCTGCTTGGGCGTCGCCACGGCAAAATTCCGTCTTCTCCGACTGTCAACTGGAACGCCGTTTCCTCGGGCGGGTCGTCAAACCACCCGGCTCCGATTTCCCATTTAAGTGGAAAGCAGCATAAGTTCAGCGTCTTGGCGTTAAATAGTCACACTCCCTCAGCCTGCCAGGTTCTCCCTTCCTCAGCTGTTCCCAATCTCCCAATTTCCTCACTTGCACCCATTCTCATTCCCTGACGCTTCTTTTCTATTTCAGCTCACCAGTTTTCTTTTCCTTTCACTTCTCCTCCTACCCAGGTTCCGCATCACATTCCCTTCCCCTCCTCTGCAGGTTTCTGCTGTCATTCGTTAAACTTTCATCGTGATCATTCCAGAAAATTCTGCTGGTAATCCCCCCCCCACCGCTCCCCTAAACACTAACAAAAAAAGAAAGTCCATAGAGATAAAGAAAGACAGAAGAGATACACTAAATGGATTTTGAGATGATATTATCAAAGCAAGTCAAGTTCTTTGGATGCATTTTGTTTACATGTTTTGAAGGAATTTTTAAGATTAATTACGTTTCAATCCTAAAACAAATTCAAGCCAGAAAAACATGTCATTGGTTAAAACGCCTCTTCACATCTGGCATTGAGTTTTGCACAAGGAAGTAGTTCAGATCTTACCTTTTTTCAACACTTACAGTGTAAATCAGCACTACAACTTTTTTTTCTAATTATTATTATGTCTTATGTAACATTTCATATGTATGAATGCAAAGGTTTGGCTTAACCATCTACTTTTTGACGGAACAAAAAAATATTTGCTCCCTCTAGTCTGACTTTTACATCCTTTGGAGACGACCATTACCAGCCGTCACAAAGGAGCGCTATTTAAACCCTTGCTCCCGCTGAAAGCAGCGGCGCTCCGAGAAAAAGACGGAGGAAAAAAAAAGGAAACAAAAGCCGATATGGACCCCAGGACGACATGAGGAGGAGAATTAGGGTGGCAAAGACAGAAAGAGAGCGAGAAAGAGAAAGGAGAACGGTACACAGAGGGATGGAGATGAGGAGGCTCCATTGGGGTGCAGTGGGCTGTGAGACGGGTCCATTCACCCCCCATCTAAACACAGTGTCCCACCGCGCATCATCGCTCTCACCCGGGCAGCCAACGCTGTGACCACAGACGCAAAGTTAACCAGTCAACTCCATTACAGTGCAGGGGGCGTGTACAGACCTGCCACACCAAAGGGATCACGCCGGCCGGCCAAGAATATTAATTGCTTTTAAATGAAGTGGAAGTCTCTTTATTGGGTGTCTGGTGTTGGTTTGTTATCTGCGGGGTTGAAAAAGGCCTGACTGCTCTTTGGTCTCGCCGCCTTTGAAAGAGAAAGTGACTCTGGATGAGGTCATTGATCAGTGGAGGCTATATACTCCCAGTGGGTTTTTGTGCGTCCTGCCCCTTTAACTACCCCTATTATCCTCTGCCCATTGATGGCTCAGTGCGTGCGGCAGGTTAATATACATATTTGTTAATGATGTTTTCTCTCGTGCGTGGATGCAGTCCAGTAAGGATCTTTGTTTTGCAGAGTCAACATTAAAGACACAGAATTGAGTGGTACAGTTTTCTAAATTACACATTTTTAAAATGTAATTTTAGTAGACAGAACTCTAGATATAATATGAATTAAGATGTAAAATGCTATCTTTCAAAATCTTTACTTCTGTAGTTACTTTCTGAATACTACAGTGTTAAAAAGAAAAGACAATTTGGATTATTTTCATAAAGTGTGTAGTTTTGAAACAGGATTGAGTTACTGGCTGAACCAGCACAGCCCAAAAATGGGTTGAAGCGACTATTGATTAATATTAGAAATACCACAGAGTGAGCTGAAAACAATGACCCATTATGTGGATTAGTGCACAAGTTATATTTGGATAAAATGCAGGATTTCTTAAGATTAAATTTGCATTCCAAAATAATTAAGTCACAACAACATGAAGACAATAACTTAAGTTGTAAAAAGATTTAACTGAAAATTATATTTGCATTACATTAGTCATAATAAACAGTGTAAAATATTGCCTGTCGGTATGGACTTTGGTTTCTTTGGTCATAACGTGAACGTGGATCGTACTGTAGCTAGGACACGCGCAGGCGAAATGTTAGCTTAAATGAACCAACTTCTTCTTTGGTCTGAACTTGTCATTAACACAACCTCTGCAACTTTTGCCCTAGCAGCATAAACCCATCGTTTGCTTTGAAGAAAAAAAAAAGAAAAATTTTTGTGCGTGTTCTTGTTTATGTTATAAGCAAAGGCTAGTCCTAATGTGGCTAGGGGCTAGCTTTAGCGCTGTGGTGTGAGTTAAGCTACAGTGAAGGGTAAGCTGTAGGATTTGTGTGTCAATCTGTATATGCATGACAGTTCACTTTGTTACAAGTTACTAAATGAAACAGTTTGATTCGAGTTGTTTCTGAAGCAAAATGCCTGTAAAAGTTTAAATAGTTGGAAGAAAAAGCTTTACTCGGCAGTATATTGTTCACAAGCTAATCTCTATTTTCACATAGCAAACTTTAAGAAAAGCTACATTCATACAAGACTTGGAACTCAGCAAACAACAGAGCTGCAGCAATAATAAAGAACTCCATAAATCATAGTATTTGGTTCCTGGCTTTTCCTCTGAGTTCTTCTGTGATAGGGAAAGCTATAAAACTATTGTGCTTGTTTCCACAATAGAGCACAAGTTAAAATATTTACATCTGTATTTGGATAAAACAGTACAAGTCTGACCAAAGCATTTTTGCCACACCCACGAGCTAAAACAATATTAAAGTAGGAGAGACATCACCTTTAACAAGTGTTGTCAGTGTGGAAAGGTGTAAAAGAACATGACGATATAACGCACGAGTTCACGAAGTTACTGTGGAAAATCTGTCAGGTTCTTCCAAGGAGTTGAAAATCCTTGCAAATTCACTCCGATTTCAGATTGGGGTGAATGAGCTCCTCTATTAAAGTATTGTAGGGTCAGATGTCGGCCTGTTTGTCTAAAACCTGAAGTTTAACCAATACTGGCAACGGCAATGGTTCCAAACACAGCTGGATATGTGTAATGCAACGGTTTAAATAGGAAGTAAAAGTTGCAATGGCCCAGTCAAAGTCTAGAGACAAACATCTAATGAACTAAAGCAGTGTTGAAAATCAAGTCAACCACAGTTACTCCACGATGATAGAAACTAAAAAAGTAATTCAGAAATAAATACAAAAGGATTGAAAATACGCAAAATTATTCAATCATGGAGAGTATTTATTGTGGTTTTGCATTTTCATTAGTAGTAATAGGCTCATTTTTAGTATCTCCTAATCTGCGAAACACAGGAAGCAAAAATAATGTACTCTTCTCATTTGTTTGTTTTCTTAAGTGTGACTATGCAGTTGTGAAATGTCTCCCTAGCTCTAGTGACCGCCATGCCAAGTGCACACGTTTTACTTTACGCCAGTCACCGACTCGCTGTTGTTGACTGCGTTACCACCGGCGAGCCCCGCCAGGACTGCACAATGGCTGCTGTAGCTCAGATCACGTACGGTACAGTGTATCCACCACGGTGGTCCCCGCTGAGCTGGGTGTCTGAGGCCTATAGCAGGCTGACGGGGGAACAGGGGGGGGGGGGGGGGGGGGGGGCAGAGTAAAGGAGAGCGGATGGAGAACATTATCTATAATTCCCCCGCGCTGTCTCTCGCTTTCTCAAAAGGGGCCCAGGCACCAAACAAAGCCTTGCTGCTAGACAGCTCTGAAGATGAAGACGACACTGAGGTTTCACATCCGCATGAATACGGCTAGATATTAATCCAGCTAAGAGAAGAAAAAACATGCTACAGGTTGCTTTCTAAGCTTTCTTTGTGGGAGTATTTCTTTGTGTTGCTGCCTGGCTCTTGAATAGAACCCACCCTCCCTCCACCCCAAAGCCCCACCACCACCACCACCACCACCACCTCCTTTGCTTCTCACTATGTCCATTGAAAAAAAAAAAGGCTTCCAAATAAAAGCTATTAGAATATTTGTGTAGATGAGTAATAAGTTATTAGTTGCAATTACTGGTCATCTATTAGCCTGGTATAATAGACTGATTAGGCAGTGGGCCTTTTAACTTCTGAAGAAGTAATTTGGAAGACAGCCTACCTTTGAGAAGCCAAAGAAAGGCTTCCTTTGTTCGGCCCGTATCAGCCTATTGTACTAACAGACATGTTATAATGGGATTACTAGCGACTACCATGGACGGATAAAATCAATGGCGAATGCATCATTTTGTATAATTCACAGGTACTGGAGATGAGAAGAGATCTGTGCTAGTGAGAGGGCACTTCAAACAAGATGAATAGGGAGTGGTATATGCATCTTACCACCTATATTTAATGTAATTGAGCGCATATGGGAGACGGTGGTGGGACGTTTCACCGCCTCTGCCTTTTCCCGCGGACGGCCTCGGTGCGTTTTTTTGACTTTGGGAGCGATTAGAGCAGCCTGGTGTTGCGAGGTTGCATTATTATTATTTTTTTGTGACATGGGGGGTGACATGTGTTTGACCTTGGAGAAATGGGAAGCGTGAACTCCTCCATACAGGTAGCGGTGCTGGTCCTTTGTCAGAGATGATGGCGAAAAGTTCCATTTAAATTCAGACTGAGCTTTTAAAGGACAGCAGCCGATTGTTGGCAAAAATGCCCCCTTGGCTGAAAAATATTTTCATTCTGAAGAACAACAAAAGCGCTTGTGGTCATGGGGCAAATGTTCTTTCTTTCTCTTTTTTTTTTTTACCTAGTTAACCTTTGCCTTCTTTGTTATCCTCAGTCCAAAGAGATGCTGGTAAAATTCAAAGCTCTGTCTTAACCAGCTTGTTCAAATTTTATAATGCAATTTTAGGAAAATATGAGGTAAAATTTATATTTCTCTGAAACTTACAGAGCTGTGCAAAAGTACAGATTTTGTCATTTTTCTTACACAAATGTATCACATCGTTCAGGTTACATTATAATTTAATTTAAGGAGAAACAAACTATCCAAACCAACTTGACCCAGTGCGAAAAAGTAACCCGACCCATACACTTAAACAGAACCGGTCTGACAACATGAAGTAGGATTAAAGTTCCCACAAAAATGGGAACTTTCCAATCTAATGGAAAACCAGAACTAATCAAAAATGATTGACATCCATCAGACTTGGAAGGGTTATCAATCATTTCCACGGCTTTGAGTCTTCAGTGAATCTCACTGAGGGTCATTATCCACAAATGGAAATAGTACAAAATTGCTCCAGCAGCCCATTTCAGTTCAATCTTTCTTCTCGAGATCCACACACATTCTTTACGCCTCGAAGTCGCGACGTGAAGAAGCCGTCCCACCAATATTACAGTCCCGATCCACCTCAGCTGGTAGTCGCGAACCCTTCAGCGGCGTGAAGGGGAAGAGGTGGCACGGGACTGTGGAAGGAGTGTGACGCAGAGATGAAATTCAAAGCGAAGACGGCTTCGTTGAAGAATCGGCAGCAGTCAGAAGCGTGTAGTGAGTATGATCCTAAAGAGTAAACCTGATCTGAGATATACTCTGTGGAATCTGATATGAATGCTAGAATAAGAAATGGCTCACAGCAACTTCTGTTTACTTTACTTGTAGAATCCAGAACGACATCTAAAGAAGGCCGCTGTTGCCCCCGGTCCTGGTCTGTTTTCATGAGTTCTGAACAACAGAGAGACTTTGTAAAAATGCCGTCCAACGTAGAGTTTCCAAAACAAAAAAACACAGCTTGGGGTTATACAAAAAAAAAAAAAAAAAAAAAAAAACGTTTCACGTTTGGCAACCTTTATACTGATAATTCCCAAGACCAGTGAAAATATTCTTTGCACTGGTTCGACAAAAGTGGATTACAACTGATTCAGAGTCACTTTCTCTCTTACAAAAAGCAAGTCAGAAAAAGATTATGATTAATACAATTAAACCTGGCGGTTGCTTAATCATCAAAGATAATCAGTAGGACAATCGATTTCTAATGTAATTGTTATTTGCAGCACTAATCAGGTCGAGTCTGGCTGAAATTGGTGTGACCAAAAAAAAAACAAACAAAAAAAAAAAGCCAAAACAGAATAAATCTGTACAGGACCAGTCACTTGTAGAGTGACCAAAACTGGAAACCACCAGAGAAGTTTTGCTCCATGTCTCCTCACTGAGCGGAGGCCGCAGATGGAGCTCCGGGCCAAATAACCCAGAACAATATCATCCTACTTCCACTTGCAAATGACAACAGGAGCGCATTGTTGTCTTCCTGAACCACTTGTCTGCTCTCTTTGGAGCGGCGCGTCTTCCCCGCTTGTTGTTTCCTCTAATGCGGCCCGCGAGGAGCAGCTGGTGGTGACGCGGGGTTGATTACGCCGTTCTCACAGTGACACATTCAAAGGCAACAGGGGGAAAGCGCCATTGTTGCTTGCTACCTGCGGATGACAGGTCCTGGCCCGTTGAACCAGCTCCACTGTGGCGATCTTAAGGTCAGAGGGCAGCGCGCGGTGCCAGCAGGGATACGTTCAGCCCAGGCTGGCTCTGAAACGGAAACGTTGGTACCAGGATAGTTGTTGGGTCTTTTTGATGAGGTTGCATAAGTATCAAACACCCAAAATATTCGGACATCTTAATTTGTTGTAGGAGGTATTAAAAACAGGTTTCAGCACTAACCCACAAAATGAGGCAGATTCCAGTTTTGGTAGGAGTTCTTACAGGGGATTGTTCAGGACTTTTTTTTAAGTGAGATTCTGCTAAAAGATCGTGTTAGCCACGTTAGCACCAAGTACAGCTAGTCAGTCAACCATCGCTGTGTTCAGGGAAGCGCTGATTAATAATCGAGAAATAAATATCAAGCCTGGAAACTTGATACTGTAAGGGACTGAATGTTGTGTTTTTAACGTAATCTTTGCTCGTCAGGCGGTTGCCACGGTAACAGGTGTGCTTAAACTACAAAGAGAGAGAGAGAGAGTAAAAAGGTAGGAGTGGTTTTGAGTTGATCACCTGTTCCGGTTATTTTACCTTTGTTTACCTTTGCTGTGGCTCATTACAGCCGCTGTAGTTTCTAAACGTTGGACTAATTACCTCGTTCGTTTGTGAGTTTACGTCATTCACAACAAACATCAAATAGAACAAATATATTTCATAAAATTTTAACAAACAAAGGGCTTCTACCGCGATAATTATGCGAAATTAAATTAATTATATCCCAACTTCAGAAGATTTGCCTTTACCTTTCCAGAGCTCTTTGGTTCCTCCTATCAGTCTGTAGCTTCTCATATTGACGTCATCAAACTAAATTTCAGATCTACCATAACTGACTGACACCTGCTGGCCTCAGGTTTGCAACCAGCTTGTGACTGAGAAACCAGTAACCTCCTCCCAGATGATGACATGAACTTATTAGTTCATCTGTCCATTGTAGTAGCTGATATATTGTGAAAATCCGGTAGAAATGATGCACTAATCCAGTCATGTTTACATAGAAACAACGAGCCGCGAGGCTTTGCTTGTGAGACTTGAGGTCACGTGGGTCGGTTGTGGGCGGAGCTTGGTAAGGTCCATGTAAATAGCTGTTGATTGTGTTTGTCTTGCTTTTAAATGTTGCAGGTTCTGTGTCAATGTTGCGTTTTTATTGTGTCTTCCATTTGGTACAAACAAATGCTAAGAAACAAACAACAGGAAAACAACGAGACAAAAATAGAAAGATTGGATCGATCCCACCTCTTTACAGTAATATGTAAATAGCTTCCTGTGTTTGTTTCTGTCTTATGTTGAAAGTCTTACATCATCATTCTACGTATTCAAGCTTTAATGTAATGTAAATAGCTGCTGATGTGTTTGTCTTTGTTTTAAATGTTGCAGGTATGTTGCATTTTTGTTATTTCTTTTCATTTTAAAAACACACATGCAAACGTTATGTGAATCATGACTCCTCACTCAAACTCTTAACTAGAGATGTGCAATGGTGAAAAAATAAATCAATAAATCAATCAATAAATAAATAAAATAATAATAAATAAATAAATCAATAAATCCATATCTTGTATCTAATAGTTCCATATCCTGATATGGAACTATCTTGGTAATTGTCACCATAGCAACCAAGTTTCTAAAATTGCATTTGCTTTGTGACGTCACGAGTGCAAGATTCCTCGTTTTACTGATCAAACAGTGCAGCAATTTAAATGTATTATTTCAGTCAGTAAAAAAAAAAAAAGCAGAATGCATCATGTCATTGACTTGACTTGTTTATATGCGTCTCCCTCTTCAAATTACTTTTACCCTGTAGTGACTGAGTGATTTTATCCATATTTTCAGGGGAAGCCTGTGGCACCAACATGAACATTTGCTGCCTTCTTTCTTTGTTTCTTTCTTCCTTAGACTAGGACCGCCACAAAATGAATGACCTCACTGATTGAGCTCTGAAATGAATAAAAAGTCATTCAGTTAATCATTCAGTTACTCAGAATCAGCACAACGTTGACTCTTTCCATCTTTAAGACGACTAGAACAAACTCCTCACTGCTGAAGCCATGGTGTTGGCGTCACTTTATTACAGATGATGGTAAATAATTGGTAATGTAGAAATATAATTCTACCAAGATAGAGCTTAATCCGCTCTTACTGGACACTATTATGGAGTATTATGGAGTTCCATAAAGTCCAACAGTCTGATTATCACTTATTGTTTTTCATACTTTAATCGTGTTGTACTTTAAATCCCTCACACGTGGTCACATATGCACACACACCTCACACACACACACGCACACACACACGCCCACACACATACACACCGGTACACTGAGCACTACTGTCATCGACCCTTCCCCAGAGGTCATGAGAATCATCCTAAAAACCCACCTGTTTAGGATTGTATTTGAAACGTAATCAATTACAAATTTATTGATGGAACCTGACTTAATGTCACGTTTTGATTGTTGATTCTATATTGCATTGTGTTTCTGCGTTTGATATGATGTAAAGCACTTTGAAATGCCTTGCTGCTGAAATGTGCTATACAAATAAAATTTGATTGATTGATTGGTGGCGTTTGAATTGTAGCTTCCAGACCTTCTTAGAGGTTGGAAGGAGTTTACCAAAACAAAGTGTCACAAAGTTGGTGAGCAAATTAAAAGCAATTAATGATTAGGGTCATAAATCACTCCATCTTTCTCTGTGTTTCCATTAGGCACATTTATTTCCATAATTCCAATTTGCGCAATTGTGTATATGGTCAGTAGAAACCCAGCTAGTGATGAGTCTTGAGTTTTACTTTGGAAGTCAAATTCAGTTAAAATTAAGCGCTTACATTTCAACTTTGTTGAAGAAATAAAGATATTACATTTAACTGGATGAAACTGCTGATGTGTAAAGGTTGTTTGAGATCTAGTGACTCGTATAAATTGATCATCAAAGTCAACATTTGTATAGCTTGAAAATAAATATAAAGGATCACAAGAGGTAGGATTTTGTGGCTAGTAATCTTAAAAAAAAAATTGAATCCACTGCCTTAAGTCCCTTAATGGTCACAATTACTGATTAATTCCTTGTCTCCATGCTTTGCTTTACATCATGAGAAAATTGCATATGGAGAAGGGTTTTTGTTTCACCTAATGCCTCGTCTACTCCAAGTGCTCGCATGCCCTCCTATGCGCTGTGCATAAGCACTCATATATGTCCTGAAGCACTTGCTGCGCTCTGTTCAAAAGCAAAGGATAAAACCATAAACACAAGCAAATAAGAATAGGAGAGCCAGTCACTCAGTCAGTCCAGCCTCTTCATCACTAGGCCCAGTTTGGATCATTTGGTCCGTAATTGGTGCCCACAAGTGAGCCACTCCACATGAATGGAAGTGCAGTAAAGCGACAGTGGCCATGATCAGTGTCTGCTTCCAGGTAATAGCACTCGTTCCCCCCCCCCCGTTCCCCTTCTCCAGCCCAGTTTCCCTCTCCCTCCCCAGGCTGCTTCTTCTGTTGAATGAGGGGATAAAAGTAGGAAGGACGATGCAGAGGGGATGGGGGGTTTGTGCAAGGAGAGGAGGGCCGGGGGAGAAGGGGTGGAGGGGCAGCAATATAGGCGATCCATAATTACCTGTAATGAGACTTTTGTCTTGAAGCATTACAGGGATGTTCTTGAAGTCACTGCGGAGGTGGTTTTCAGATGGAAGGAGAGCTGCGCACGCCTCAAGTCCTCTCGTGGCCCATCTCATCCATATGTGCAGTAATAAGTAATTACTGAAGTCTCATTGAAGTCCACGCGGAGCATCCTCCGTCCCTTTCTCCCGAGGCGGATGAATACCCGCCACTCACCTATTACACAAAGTGACACTCCTGAAGATCCAACGTGTCATCTCAATCTTCCTCTTGAGTCCTCCTCGTTCCTGCCTCCATCCCCGCCTCGGTTTGAGAAAACAGCTGGCGTCCTTTGATGTCTGACCGGCGCCCGCGCTGGGTCACCGTCATTGCTGCAGCCGACAGGGTAGCTATTCATGCCAGTCTCGGGGCATTGAAATCATTTTCTATATAGCACCATGTTCCAAATAGCTACCCCCGGGCATCCTGTGCTGCTGCCTAACACCTTAGCGGCTGATGGCTCTCACACAGGGAGCAAAATTACAGAACTGCTCTGCTGGCTGTTTGGTCCTATTGGACGTCGTCTCCTAAGTCCACTTTGAAAATCTGCCCCATTATGTGTCAGTTGACAGAAACCATCTTATGAACTAATTAATCTTTGTCGAGTGCTAAGTAGGCCATATTTTGGAGCAGTTGGAGCGTAGTCACCTAAAACTTTGCTCTGAATTAACAACAGTGCAAAAGGTATTCAAAGATAAATCATATGCTGCTGTGTTCAGGACTGATTACCGATCTTAGTTGATGAAAACGAAGCCTTGAGTGATTTAAATGATGTTTTAGATTCTTTTTTTGGCCTTCTGGATGAGTCGTCATTACAAGCTAGGTTGGTAGCATCGCACAAGCTAGATGTAACGGTCCAGTTCCTCATTTCTTCTTGGAGTTCTTTATATGATCTATTTAACGTGATTTGTTGGTGTTTGACACACTTAAACCTACTTTATGTCAGTGTTTTATTGATTATACAGGACTAGCAGAAATCAACAGGGTTTGGCTGGTGAAGTTGAACTGGGCTTCCCAAAATAGTGGTTATTTGCTTAGTGCTCAAATGTAGTTGGCTCTATTCCGTTTCAACAAGCTGACAAAAATCCTAAGCTACTCAAATAACATCAGTTAATAAATGACCGTTGGAGGTAAAAAAGAGAGAATATTTCAAAGTATTTTGAAGTGAAGTTCAGCTAAACAGTTTCAAATTAAACATCTGTTTGCATATTCATGCATATATATTTTAATATATATTAAAATTAGCCGCTCTGTAAGGCAATGCAAACAGCTACTCTGAAAGGGACCAAAATCCATTTGAGTTAAAAAAAATCTTCCTGCATTGAAACACATACTGACAGTTTGCTGTTTTTAGAGTTTTCCTTTCGTCTCAAACATTGTGCTACTGTTGCATAGAAAAGTCACAGAGCACACATTTACATTTAGTCACCAGGTAGAATTTCCAACACTCAGGGGATTCTATTAATTTGCTAAAGATACACAGCTAATTAAGCTATATGGGAGTGACAAATAGGATAGATACGAGTTGTGATAGATAATAAAATGTGAGGCTGATCAGCTACATTACAGTAAAATGACAGCAAGTGATTACAGTAAAATCATTACATTCCGTCTCAAGAAAATTGAGCAATGGAAAGATCCTCATCTTCAAAAACAGTTAAATTCAGTTTTTATTGGGGTCATTTTCAGGCTTGCTGCTGGAACCGACCCGTTAACAGAGTAACGGGTCGGACACAAGTCCTGCCGTTGGCCTTGACGTTCTGAGATCGAGAAGGCTACATGGTTTTAAAAAGGCTCAGAGACTTATATCCTTTTGACTAAAACTGCCCAGTAAGAAACATTTAAAGGCAGTGACACCATAAAAGCGTGTTTTAAGAAACAAGGACAGGCTATTGAAAAATGTGGCCGTGCAGACAGAAAGATACATTTTGTTGCTGAGAGAAAAAGAGTGTCTAGAAAGCAGCAATTTACTTTTTCGGCCCGTCGTGCTGCAGTGGTTTTACCACGCTGCGATAGAGTGTGTCTTTCATGCTATGTTATTTACAGGAAATTGCAACATCATATTTTGAACTTGGTGTTTGTAATGGGATTAAATGTGAACAAGTTCTTGATGTATAAACACACAGGGAAGTGTGTTTTAAGAAACAAGGAGAGTCAAATAGGAGACGGTACGAGTGACAAATTGTCGTGTCTGAACCCTCAGCTATTGAGAAATGATTACTTCTTGAAGACATGGACTCAAAGTAAAAAAATTTTCCCAATCGCTAACGTTTGCTGCTCCAGCTCAATGCTGAAACTATAGGCAGACTACAGTTCCAAAACAGAGCAGAAAATCGTCAACCTCTCCTTCTGTTCACTGATTGGTCCGGTTGAAATTCCCAAGCAGAGAGGCCAAGTCTTCCCTCTACCCAACCACTTGGGTCAATGTCCTTCAAGGAAATCCCAAGACATTCCCTGGTCAGTTGAGAAACATTATCCCTCCAACATGTCCTGTGTCTTCCTCTTGAGTCTCCCCCTAGTTGGACATGCCCAGAACACCTCAAATGTCTCCTCTTGATGTGGAGGGACAGTGTCTCTACTCTGAGTCCCTCCTGGTTGACTGAGGTAGACCCCATTTCCAAGGTAGAGCTTGGACACCTGCAGAGGAAACTCATTTGGGCCTTTTGACTCTCTGATCTGTTTCTTTTGGTCCACATTCAGAGCTTGTGACCAAGAGTCTTTTGGCTCAGTTCTCCTTTGGTTCACGGTTCTCTCAGACTGGTACATTGCTCACATCACTTCCGACGCCACACCAATCCGCCTATCGATCTCCATCTCCAAGTTTTCCTCATTCGTGAACACATCCCGGAAATAAACCAGTGGGCGTTGCTTCGGTAAATGTATAAAAACATGTCCAAAATGTCCAATCTTCGACTGCCAATGTCTTGCAAATATTAGATACGACTTTGACCTACATCCAAATGAAATCTCTTAATGGCTTCCTCAGCCCGCAACGAAGTTCTACAGAGAATGACCTAATTAATTCATTTAGCTCGAAGTCTTAAAGTTGTAAAACGATGGCCATGGAGAGCCGGAGATTGAGACTCCTGGTCTAGACGGTCGCCTTTGTTTGAGTAGAAAAATTGTACCAGCACTGGCTGAAATAAGCTGCAGCAATGGCAACTCTCACAGAGAGACGTTTTCAAGCATCTTTCAATTCCTGCTCCATTAGGATGAAAATGTAACCTGCTGCAAGCTGCTCCACAGGAGTTGTGGCGAACACCCTGAAAACAGCTGTGACCTTGCTGCTGTTGGAGGATGACTGGGGTGAAAGGGAAACAAAAACACACGCTGTGATGTAAAGAAGAGATTTTTTTTCTTTAAAACATAAAGCTGTCGCTTTCCTCACTGCGTCGCCGCGAAAACTAATTCAGCGATGTTATGCAGCTCCTGTAAAGATAATTTTTCTTCCCTCTAACGTCGACCCTCGTCAATGCATTTCTCCCATCAGGCTATTAATTTGTTTTCAAGGCTTGAGGTCGACACAAGCCACCAACATACTCATTAAAACAGGCAAAGGAAAATTCTAACACCATTTGAAGCATCTCAAAATGTGCTTGAAGGGTGGCATAATTTGAAGTGCGTGGGGGGGAGAAGAACCCACAAACACTTGATATGTATATGAACTTGAAAATCGAGCTGAAGCCCTTCAGCTCGATTGTTCAAAAGAGAGAAATACATCTCTGATGCAAGTGCTGCTGTGACTGGGAAATATATATATATATATATATATATATATATATATATATATATACAGTACAGACCAAAGGTTTGGACACACCTTCTAATTCAATGGGTTTTCTTTATTTTCATGACTATTTATAAGGCAAGAAATCCCACTTATTAACCTGACAGGGCAGGTTGACCTATGAAGTGAAAACCATTTCAGGTGACGACCTCTTGAAGCCCATCAAGAAAATGCAGAGTGTGTGCAAAGCAGTAATCACAGCAAAAGGTTGCTACTTTGAAGAAACTAGAATATAAGGGCTATTTTCAGTTGTTTTACACTTTTTTGTTTAGTGCATATTTCCACATGTGTCATTCATAGTTTTGATGCCTTCAGTGTGAATCTACAATGTCAATAGTCATGAAAATAAAGGAAACTCATTGAATTAGAAGGTGTGTCCAAACTTTTGGTCTGTACTGTATGTATATTTTAAAAAATTGAGGTATTTATGAACTAACAGAAACACACTGACGAGGGAGATGCTGAATGCTTGATTCTGAGCCTCAAACATTTGGCTTTCAAAGCAATAAATGACCTTCTGGTGACCACACGTGCTCAGACTCACACACACCGATGTCCGCACTTGTGCGCCTGTGCAAAACAAAACAGCTGTGCGGGTGGGCCTCTCTTTGGGCACTGCTTGTTTCTCTTTTGATGGAGGGAAGTTGCGTTGCGCTGCTGCTCTCAAAAGTGTATTCTAGGGCGAGGGAGTGTGCCATGTGGATCGGCTTTCAAGGTCCACTTGGCGCTGGGACTAATTTGCATTCCATTGTTTACGGATAAAAGACACCTATTCGGAGGACAGAGTTTACCAGCTGCCGTCCAGGACTAGTCCTTATTAGAGCCCTGCTGTTCCTCTGAGAACGCCAGCACATGTTCAACATGCGCCGCCTCTCACACACGGCCACGAGGCCCACGCACGCATGCACAGACGCGCTCTGGGACGCACGCCGTGCACCGCCGGAGCGCTGGCAGCGATCCATTCGTACACGAACGGAAACACAAGAAACACAGACGAACAAAAACAGATACAAACTTTACCAAAAAAAAAAAGAAAAGAGACACTAGCAGAGGATCGAAGCGGTAATTATCTGCCCCAGAGGCAGAGGTATCAAGAAGTGGAAGGGCAACAGGTCAAACTCACACAAGTCAAACTCAGAACCTGGATAAGCCACTTCAGTTATTTGTTTGGATAGTTTTTTTCCCCTCCCATTTTTGAAAACATAAAAAAACAGTGTAACCCATAATATTCAGTAAACCAGTCTCTTGTTCAACACTTAGAGAAAAGTCTGGATCTTTGGCTATTGAGAAAGACTTCCTTCCTGGAGGAGTGGACTCTCAATTGCTAACTCAGTTGCTAACATGATGCGCCGGTTTGACGCTAAGAAGCTTACAGGAAATGATCTGCCCTGAAAACAACCACGTGCCGAGACGAACGACGTTGGACCAACACGGACTGAATGACTTCCTTCACTGCCTTCGCTGCCATTGCTAAAAAAAAAAAAAACTTCCTCTGTCCAGTGATTGGCTTGGTAGAAAATCTGAAGAGAATCCAACTCAATGGGAGAAAGACGGAGCTGTGAAGAGAAATTTCAAGTAATGCGGAATCGCCTATAGCAAAAGGCCAGGCTAGCGACAATGACGACACTCGTAGCAACATTTTGAGGGAGAACATCCCGAGCACGTCTGAAGCAGTTCATGGCAAACGATTTAAACAACTGTAGCTTTGTTTACCCTCTGCTGTCAATCATTTAACTAGTTTGATGGCAACAGAATCAGGACGAAAGGGGACTACTGTGAAGGTAAGCAACTCACGCAGGTGGATAAACTGCAAATTAGATTTGTGAAAAGCCTCATGTAATACATTAAAAGTATGTCAAGTCTCCACCAGATGTATTATCGCTGGTGTTAACTCAATTATTATTGATTATTATGATTCTCTCGTGTCATAAAAATGGCATGCGGAGCCATCTTTTTCAAAAACAATATAACTAATATCTAGCTTCCTCCCATCAGATTCACCCTGGCGGAAAATGTACGTTTGTTTATATCAAATATCTCATTTAAAAAGGGCCTATTCCAATAGCGTTTAACGTTTTTAATTCAGTGAAATTGAAATTACTGCCTTTTGGGGATTTTCATTAGATGAGAAGTTGCAGTTACTACATTTTTCACCGTTTAGGGAAACGTCTTTGCGGTCAGTGAACTTTAACTCATCATTATCACAAGCTGCTGTCGGAGGAGAGCAGACAAAAAGAAGAGGTGTTCAGGGGATATGCAGCTACCACAAATTACCTCACTGAGGACTCTGACCACTTAATTAGTTATTAGCAGCACTTTGTTGCGCCTCCTATCAGAGGCCTATTTGCTATCACTCCAAATGTCATTTAATTGCAGATTGAGGGCCGGGATTTGGGATTGAAAAAGAGAAACAAATTGTTCAATTTAGCCTAATTAGCACAGAAAATGAAGAGGGTGTCGGTGTGACCCTGGCTTGAAAAACCTAATAAGCGCAAGAAAAGCACTGTCCGTCCATGCCCACAAAATTACAGACAAAAATGATAATTCACCTTAATAAAATAATTTGCATAAAAATATACTCCCCTAATGTCTACATTGCTTAGGATTTTTTTTTTTTCGTTCTAGTTTGCAAAAGGTCTTCTGAGGTTCAGTCTGCTAAATTTGGGTAATTTTAAAAAATTAAATTTAGGATTATAATCAGAAATACAATGTGGTGAAAAAGTACTTACCCTCTTACAGATATATTCTGGTTTTACTTTTTGGGTCATTTAAATGTTCCAGATCAAATTAATTGAAATGTCAGACTGAAAAAAGTAAGTAAATATTTTTTTAAAAATAGCATTTTATTTGTTAAGGGAAAAAAAAACAATACCTAAACCAATGTTGTCCTGTGTGGAAATATAAGTAAAATAAGCCTCTATGTTGAATTTTAAATTAATTATGATTAACCCAAATTTTTTTGGCTCAGTGTCACCAGCCACGCCCAGACCTGGTCCACATCCAGGTTGGAATATCCGTCAAGAGGACTTTACATCTTCCACCGCAATGGAAAATTTTGTCTTCTTTCTTCAAGGGCCCCCAAGAACAAACACGTCACATTTGATTTTTGCAGCCCAGATTCAGGAGCTCTTACAGATTTTTTCCCTGGAACATTAAATTCACTAAGAGTGTGAATGGTGTGGAGGCTGCAGCGCCTCCGACTGGAAGAACGTGAGGAGAGTGGTGCGGACAGCGGAGAGGATCATCGGGGCCCCCCTTCCCTCCATTCAGGACATTTCATCCCAGCGCTGCGTGTCCCGAGGCCGAAACATCGTCAGTGACCCCTCACACCCCCACCATGGACTGTTCTCCCTGCTGCCCTCTGGAAAGAGGTTCCGCAGCATCCGGTGCAGGTCCACCTGGTTCCGAAACAGCTTTTTCCCACTTGCCATCAGACTGCTGAACTCTTAACTGGACTGCACTTAAAAATCTGGTCTCCACTTTATACATTGCACATGTACAGAGCTAAATAACTTCTATTTTACTGTCAGTCCTGCACTTTATATTTTATATTTATATTTATATTCATATTTTATACTGTATTTTATTTTTATTCTGGAGTAACCTCACAACATTGGAAGCTCAAAACACTGTCCTGAGCCGTATGCAACGAAATTTCGTTCTGTAGTCACCCTGTGCATGCAAAATGACAATAAAGTCAGTCTAAGTCTAAGTCTCTAAGCTACAAACAGACAAGGTGGCATTAAAAAGTCTTAAATTTGACTTGCTGCTTCGTGTTAGCCTAAACTAACCATCAAAAAACAAAAAAAAAAACATGTAAACTTCATACTTTGTTATTGAGAGTCTTTCCTCGTGCAGTGGTCTGAGCAAATGGATACCAGTCATTCAAGCTGTCACCTTGTTACGAAAAAGTAATCAGACAAAAATATTTAGAAAATTGTGCTCGTGTGTAAAAACCAAGACACAGACCACTATGTTGTGGCAACAGCAACTTAAAAGAAGAAAATAAAAAAACTGGATTCCCTCAATATTGACTAGTTTAATTAAAAATGATTGTGGACCACCACTGATATGAATGCAAGTGAACGGTAGTCACTGAACTAAATCCACAAACTAAAGGTTGTATGAAACAGCTGTCTGCTGTGGTATGCTGTTTTTTGGAACCATTACTCCGATTGTGGGATACTCAGAAGTGAAAGTGGGGCTATGTGATGGAGTCTGACCGCTGTCACAATACAGACAACAGGAAGGCATGGTGAAAAATGTAATTTCCCCTCCTCTGTGGTGGGGGGAACAGAAAAGTGGGGCGGGGAGGGTTGGGGGGGAGACCCGGCAGAATTATTAGCCTGCAACTGCTAGAGCTTGTGGTGATTACAATAATGATGTCTCCGAGTCAGGGCAGAGCCAGTGCCGCTGTTACACAGAAGCTGATCAGAAAATACAGAACTGAGAGGGCACAGAAGGCAGTTGCATTCCTCTCATTATTAATACATGCTAATAAAATAAAACGGCACTGTCTGGCATTCTGTAAATATATAAATGTGTAGTGAGGAAGACAACTCTGCTGGGAAGGAATTCCTCAATTCTTGGGTGAAGCTGTTGATTGTTTCCGTTTGTTTGCAGCAGTTCAGTTTTGATCGTATGATAAAAATCGAAGTCACACAACGGGAGACAGCCTGACCATACTTACCTGGGATTTCTTTGAAGTGACGTGTCATTCAGAGGTTATTACTGTATTAGTTTTATATTTTCCTAATGGTAGCAAATCCATTTTGAGGTTTTTCCCCTCCCAGCATGCTAAAGCTAACAGCTAGCGTCCAAGTCAGACCAAAGTCTTTAGTAGCAAAAATGCTTAAGGGGTTTCTACAAACCTCTGAGCTGCCTTAACATGTTTGCAAATTTTTGTTTTTTGGTCTGGAAGGGGTAACATTAGATTTTTACTGTAAAAACAATTTTAGAAAAATTAATTTTGTAATTGACAGGGCTCCATTTAAAAAAAAATTCCATGAACAAAAAACAAATAAATAAAAAAAAAAAAGTGGAGTGCCCCCTGTTGGTCAGGGGTCCTTGAAATTGTCATACCCCCCCCTCCCCTCCATGAACGCCCCTGGGTAGAACTATTGCATAAAATGAAGAAAACCTGAAGTGTACCTTTAGTCTAACGCAGATAGGAGACTAAATCACTTGTAAAATCTAGCTTTGCTAGCTAGCTAACAGTTAGTCAGACATAATTATTCAGAGGAGCTTCCATATGACTTATCCTGTCTGTATCTTGTCTCTTGTTTTCTCTTTTATGTGTATTTTTTAGCCAAGCACATAAAATTACTGAAACACAAACAATGTAAATGTGGGGGAAACTTCTTCAATGCTTACACAAGAAAGTGTTACTGGCAATCCTGATGAGACCTTTTTGTCAATTTGTTCAGCATACAGCAACTCAGACACTACTTCCTTTCGTACTTCAAAGTAAAAGTCTCAAACAGTTGCAGGGCGTCAAGCCCAAAACTTTCGCCTGCATGCTGGGGGCTCATGATAAGACTTGAGAGTTGTTCACACTATGACAGCAACTGGAAGACTGACTTTGCATCAACAAGAAGTACGGCGGTCTTAGTCCCATTATTTATGTAGAAAAAGGCACTGATGACCTCATGACCTCTCAACAGAGGTTTTAAAAACCATCAATTAAAGTTAAATTAGTAAGTGAAACAGTTTCTTTATGTTTTCTTTGTGTAGTTAAATGCTTAAACGACCTGAAAGCAAAAGGAAATAGTGAGCCGTGATTTTGAAGCACCTCCAAAATGTTAGAAAAAATATATATTGGAGGGCATTTGGAGCAGTTTACTTGCCCAAATAACTGATAGTGTTTAGTTAATAGTATGAGATAAAGCTGAATTGGGTACACAGCATGAAGCTCTGCATCAAACAGTCCTTAACGAACTGAAAAAAAGGCCTATACGGGCTGTCCTTAGATGTGAAAACATCCGAGGAATTTACGACAGATATTTACGCTGCGTTTCGGTTTGTCAGTGTCTCTTTGTGTGACGGAGACAGAGGTTATCCATTTTCAAAGCTTTAATTAGCACGCCAAGAAAACTGCTAATTACAGCAAGCTGGAGGTCACGTCCTCAACTCACAACAGTCCCACCACATATTGAAAATGTTTTCTTTTTTAAAATCACCAAAAGATGAAAAGCAAATTTCATTGACAATAGAGCAGGTGATTTATTTCATAAGTCAGAGTTCATAAAACCATATCAGGTAATTAAATACACTGGAGTAAAGGGCATGTGAATTTTTAAAATTTTTTTTTAAAGATTTTTGCAAAAATCTTTTCAAAAACAATTCAGATGAGAAATTCAGAATTTCTGTTAAAAGGTTATACAGTCAGAATCCCCCTTTGTGTTTTATCTAGTGGTAGTTCAGATTAGGTTCAGTAAATTTAAAGTAAAAACTAATGGTGCAAAGTCTGAACTGAATTTCTACCATTTTAAACAACCCTGGGTCCAAAAATGACATACATTCATCCAATCGCAGGTTTATGAATCTTTAACAGCATCACCTTTATAGTAGGCAGTACATTCTGCAGAGACTGATAAATATTTCACAGCAAATATAGGTAGGAAGCAGGACATCATAATCCTGCATGAAATGAGCCTGGCCATTGCCTTCTTAGGCGATTCCACACAATTCTCATCTCCCTTCAGTGCTCCACTTGCGATTTCTCCCATTGTCTTGGATTCCTCTGGCAGAATTTTAACCAGCCCTAATCAACAAACAATAATTAGAGTTGTGAATGACTTTATGCTCTGTTTTAGAGTTGTGGTCTGTCTGTAATTTTAGCAATGGCAGCAGAAGAAGTGAACAAAGTCATTCAGTTTGCGCTAGCTACGCTTCCAAATATGGAATTCTTTGTTGAATTAGCATGAACAGCCATCTTGTTCAGATGGAGGATGGTTTGTTTACAGCACAGGCAATTTTCGGTACGCCTCATAGCGTGGAACTGGCGCATTTCAAACGTTAGCGATTGAGTAAAAATTAAAACTTCAGCAGAGTCCACGCCTCCAGGAAGTAATCATTTCTCAATAGTCGAGAGCCCACAGTAAAAAAATAAGGGTTATTTTAAACTGCAGAGCCACTTTACTGTTATCAGATTGTCATCTCTAACAAGGAATGCTTTTCTCTAAGCTCGTGTTTCACACAGGACGATTACAGATGATGCACCATTCAGACACGATTTTTTCATTCACCCGGTTTCATTGATATTCTTAGAGTTATTTCATAAACTTCTTACCGTTTTTCCAGCGTTGTTGTGTGATTCTTCCTGTGTTTGTGTTGATTTTATTTTTCTTTTCTTCCCACCTTGCTGCAAGGAAATTTCCCTAAGAGAGTGACACTGATACCTTCAATTTTAATTTCCTGTCTAATCGTTCATCTTTAATAATATATGCCATACAGTTCACATTAACTGCTGTGACATTTGAGTTGAAACAGTAGAAGTCAGCTTTTGTTTTTGCTCTTGTTGGACAAGTCATTAGCTTCAACCTCCATAGCAACCTACTCAAGATTTAAGGTGTTTTCACAGGTGATAGTCCAGTAGACTCGATTCGATTAGGGACCAACTACCAATGCTACCAATTGTAGCATTTGTTACATATTCAGCTGCTGCAGTTTCCTTTCACACTGCAATGTGTCAAACGAACCAATCCCTTTGAAGAACCTCTTTCGTCCCTCTCCTGTGGCGGCGCTGTACCAAGAACCACTGAAGGAAATGACATGTCCTGTGAAGAAGACATGGACTCAAATTCCTTCTTCACAAACTGTAAGCAAAAACGAAGAGGTGTCAGATTTTAGCAGTTGTAGGACCATGATCCGTTTCTCCCTTTAGCACTAGATTCTGCCGTTTGTTTTGGTTGCATTTACCCAGAATGCCCTGCGCTATAGTTTGCTTCCTGCTTTTGGAGCGGTCTCTGGTCCACTTGCATCCACATATACATTTGAACTGCGTTAGAGTTCACTTCGACCTAATCGAGACCTGGGTTTGCAGGCAGACCAGAGTTTGCTTTTTTTTTTTTTTGGTCGGCATTAGAGTTCAGTTACTCATTCAAGCCTCCGCAAACGAACTGAACTTTTGAAACAAATGAACTAGTTTTTGATGAAGGAGGACTAACCACTAAAAGATTGGTAAAGGCTACAGTATGTCAGATATTTACTGCTCCTAGTTTGAATTCTAAGTGACCCCATATATGAGAGCAAAACAACAAAAAAAAAAACTCAGCTTCTGTCAAGAAGAGTGTCTCCAGCTAAAACACAGAAAAATCAGCAATTTCTCTGCGACCCTGTCCAAAGAAGACATGGTGGACATGCAGGGACCGATTCGCACAGATGTTCCCCCTCACATCTACGAGGGTGACACCGCACTTACTGGTTGGCCCCCCGACGCCTGGCGCCCGTGCGCCCACTAACACATCTCCTCTCGTGTGTCCCCCCCCCCCACCCTCCTCCTCCGCCGCCCTGTGATACACACAGCTCCGCTTGAGTCTGATGGGTCCTGAAAGCCAGGAGACATACGCAGCTGTAACAACATCAATGCGCTTCGCCAGGTTTTCAAGTCGGGGGCTGGCATCTCGTTATAATTACTACCTACGTATTATTTATTTTGCTCCAGAGCGGGGACGAATTGTCATGGTGCTTCACGGGGCGGTTTTGTGTTTACCTCCCCTTCCTTCCTCCCTCCCCTCTCTCCTTCCTGTCCTCCTTTTTCTCGTCCCGGGCAGCAGGAGCGAGCCCAACAGTTTGGGAAGGATAGACAGGGTGAGGGGCATGGGGGGAGGTTGGTGGGGGCAGCAGCGATCTGCAAATCATTTATTTACGTTTGGCATCTGCATAATGAGGCAGGGAGCCAATGGCAGCCGAACACAGGGTGGCATGCCTTCAGTTTTAATGGGCACGCGGAGGAAACTTGCAATCCTTCTTGACGTTTCTCATAGCAAAATAAACGTGCTCCGGGTTGGAGTGTCTATTAGGGAGATAAGAGACGAACAAGTCAATTATACTTCAATGACTGCATAGCCAGGGGACCTCATTAACATGATCAGGAGGCCCGTGCCGCAGCAGCCCCTTTCTTTCCCCCCTGTGTGTAGCCCCTGATTAAGTTCTGGAAGAATGACATGGCCTTTTTCATGTTGGGAAAAGAAAGCATGAACATATTCACATGTACACAAGCAAGTACCCACCTACACACACACACACACACACACACACACACACGAAGCGGCACACGAATGAACCGGGCAGACATAGCCAGGACGTGGTGTCTGGCCAGCCAGCCAGAAATTGTTGACACATTCAAATAAGGAAAAAAAAAAAAGAGAGAGAGAAAGAGAAAAAGTGAGAGGCATCCTCCACCGGAGGTTTGCGGGGAGGTTTAATCCGCTGATAGGCTCGGAGAAGTGGATGCATCGGAAAAACATTTGTGGCAGCGAGCTGTCATGCACAGCCTGGATGCATGGCCTTGGGTTGCAAGTGGAGAGTGGTGGTGGTGGTGGAGGGGCGGGGGGTAGCAGGCTGAAGCGGGAGGCGCGGGTTAAAAAAAGCAGAGCCTGGGGTTTGGTGGGCGGAGTGGTACATGTTTTTTTTCCCCATCTTTCCCCCCCCCCCACCCTCCATCCCCTTCCTCTCGTTTTCTCAGAGAGGACGCTTCGATCTGTTGACGTTGATGGGATGAGTGCAGACAGGGCACAGGGAGCGCGGCTTGTCTTTTCTAGTGCTTGCATAGTGTGCATCATCCCCAGTCGCCGCTCAGCTGAGGCTCTAATTATTTAATTCGAGCGCTTCTCTCTGGATCAGCGAAAATTGATCAGCAGCCGTCGTATCAGCGGGGAGATGCCTCTTGCACTGCAGCGCCTCTTTTCACTTGAAAATAAAAAAAGACCTAAGAGCTAGCTTGAAGTAGTTACAAATGTATTGTGTTCAGAATTTTGTTAGTAAAAATCATGCTTAGATTTAGCTTCACGGAAAATTGAGAATCAGACACAAAAAAAAGCAAGACACTGTGGAGAGGCCACCTTAAGGTCACCAAGACACAATCCCCCTCCCCACCCCCAATCTTTGAAATTCCTTCACACTTCTGGGTTTTGTTTGCATAAAATGCATCTTATTTTCATAAAAGAGAAAAGTATAAGCGTGTTTGAAAAGAGGCCAGCCTTTGTTCCCCCGGCACACACTCCAAAAACGTTCCACGGGAAAAAGGAAAAAGGTCCTCCACGCCACTGCTCCCTGAAACATAACTGATTTGATTATTTGATGACAGCTTATTTCTTAAATCTGTTCCGGCACCATATGTGTCTAATGTGCGGTCCGCCCGCCCGTATGAAGGCCGTGCCCCGGGGACTGCGAGAAGACCGAGCAGCTTCTCCCCAACCTGGAGGGGAGGATCGGCTTGTGAACTCAGACAGGCATGTATACTCGCTGTGCAAATGCGCATTGGACTGGATGTAAGTGCATGTTCAAGGAAACGTCCTCCTGCTGCTGCACTTCTTGTCTCTTGCTCTCCCACGTTCTGTCTGTTTTTTCAATATATATATATATTTTTTTATTATTATTACAAATTAATAACGTTGCTTAAGGCAAAGGAGTGCTGTTTGTGAGTATCTTGGCCCGGACGACGCGGGCAAATCAGGCCCACGAACGGAACTACGGAAAACCGCCGTCATTATTTCCATCCCTTTACAGAGGAACAGTCTCGTTATCATAATTGGTTCCCTGTTTCTTTTGGTCCTTTTCTTCACCGTGGGACTTTTAGAAACAAGACGATGCGAGCCTCGCATTCAAAACTAGCATTAACCTGCCTTGCAACCAGTGTTTTCGGCAGCTCCAATTGGCTGTGTAGGCGATCTAATGCGAAGTCGTGGCGCCATTTTTCCCCACATGCCGCGTACCGATTAAGTCAAATTCTAAGATGGCCGAAATTATGAAACGGAAAACATTCAATATAAATAAATTCTTCAGTGATTAGCCTCTCCTCTCTTTGTCCAGTTCAGTTCAATTCAAATAAGTTCTGTGATGATCCATTGTCCTGGTTGAGTCCACCAGATTTTAACTTAAAGTTTCCTGCAATTTCAAATAACATGATGCTTGAGTGATAGGCCTCATAGGCGGTTCGTTATAACTCCAATTGATTAACTATCCATCCATCCATTTCCTGTTCACCCTTGTCCCTAATGGGGTCGGGAGGGTTGCTGGTGCCCATCTCCAGCTACGTTCCGGGCGAGAGGCGGGGTACACCCTGGACAGGTCGCCAGTCTGTCGCAGGGCAAATTGATTAACTACTTAATTATATTTTTATGTCTTATGGTCATATCAGTCAAATTAAAATAAAATGTTTACATTTGCCCCAAATCTATCAAGAACCCATCTGAGGCAGAGTAGATTCAATTTCTCTCCTTATACAAAGGAACAGGAGTAATGTATTGTGATATGAAAATATATTCATTCTCAGAATCACAGTATTGTTCTACAAGTTATTCCACTAATGTGTTTTTAACAATTGTTTAGGAAAATAAACAACTGATAATAAGTTTATCACACTCAGTTTTTCTGTCACAAAAAAAAGCGCAAGCTTTTTTCTAAAACATGGAGTTTTGCAAACTCCGTGTTTATTTCTATGGCACATGAATGGAAAATGTCTGTTTCATTGTTTTTTTGGTGGAAATTTGGTCACTAAGATGTTTATGTTTATCGAGAGCCCCATTAGCACCAGCAGCAAATACCGCATCAGCTATTCTTCCTTCGGTTGGTTTGCATAAAAAAAGAATGTTTACAGATGAAGTAGTTTAAAAAAAACAACATATTTCCCATCATATATGGAAAATATGTCTGTGTGTGTGTGTGTGTGTGTGTGTGTGTGTGTGTGTGTGTGTGTGTGTGTGTGTGTGTGTGTACCAAGAGACTGACAGAGGTCTGTAATATTTACACTCCAAAGAAACAGGAAGTTGTGGATTACTTAATAAAGATTCCATAGAAACTTAGATGAGCAAAACTAAACACAAGAAAATACATGTAATCAAATATAGTGTGATTATTATTATTATTATTTACAATGCTTACTGAATATAGTTAAATATGAAATGAAGCTTAAGAAATAAAATGTAATGAGATAACTACAAATGAATGAATGTGGAATTATTAAATGATTTTCCTTTGCAACTGACCAATTTAGTACAGCCGCACGTCTAAAATTTGAAAATTCATCTGAAAAGTGATAAATGTCCCTGCTTTTATTTCATTCCATCTTCTCTAAGGTAGGAAGTAACTCGCAGTCAATAACAGGGAATATTTAAGTATCAAAATACCTGCAGGAAGAAATGCAGACTCCTTCCCAACAGATGGGAGCGAATAAACTTCAAAGCACAAAAAAAAACAACAACTAGTGATCATCAAAGTGTGAGCTTTGGTGTGTACATAAATTGTCTAAAAAGAATTAGGGGAACCATAAAGAACATCGGTTATCTTGATTAGTTCTCTGCCCTCTCAAAAGACATTTTTCCCCAACAATCGGAATATACCGGCCTTGGTAATTCTCTCTTTGAATCCAATCAATTCACGAGCTCTGAAAGAGGTCACGCCGTGGTCTTGGGATACGTAGTCCTCTTTTATCCAACTGCAAATAAAGCGCACCACCGCTTCAAGGTCTGTGCTGGAACAAAATTTCCCGTGGAGGAAAACAACAGCAAGGGCGCGTTCACACACTTTTGTCCAAAGCCAAACCCAGAAGTCGTTTCCAACCGCGGCCGAAGACTTTGCCGTCTAACTTCCATTGAATTCACAGTGTGGGTGAAAGGAGAGTGGTACAATGTTGGACTTTGCAATCTGTTGAAAGGAAGCATGTATTTGCCATTGAAGGAGGCCTCGTCGGCTTGTCAAATCTAAACTACTCAGACCTCAGAGGACAGGACTCTTTAACTGACCAACCTCACTTTGTCAGACCATTAAGTCTGGAGAGAGAAGGGAGCTGGTCAAGTGATTTTGAATGGGGAGCAGAATGATTTATTTTTGTCTCTGCTGCCTAAGATCTCTGCTGAAGAGACTGCTGTAAGAAGACATGCTAGTCACGGATGACTTCCTACCTCCAAGGCTTCTAGGGAGGGCGGAAAGCAAAAACAATCGGTCGAAACGTAATGATTACGGCACATAATCATTGTCTCACTCTTTAGACGTCTGAAAGACCAAAAAGCACCAGTCAATTCAATACTGCCTCTTGTATTGACATTTTCACAGGGATTCAAATCATTGGCTCGTCTCCCACTAATGCTACTTATTACTGGGAGGAAATGAAGCACATAATATCTGTCCCTGCAATAACTTGAGAGCCATACGAGAGCCGTTATTTCTGGAACAGAGGACGGCACCGCGCTGCCTCATGGCAGATTCTCTCACTCTGCCACAGCGGGCATAAATAATGCTTTATTGTAGTTTCAGACGTGACATTTCAGATTGGTGCTTTGACGCAGACATTTGCGAGTGTGCATTCTTAAGTTTCATTCTTGAGAAAATGAAAAGCTTTAATACGTTTAGTTCAAATAGCTCGCACTCAGACCCGCTTTGGTAAAGTGCAGTGTGGATGACGGCATAAACACGGCTCTCATTCAAATGTCTCCATAGCTATTTGAAAACGGACACTCATGTCTAAGCTGTTCCTAATGGCGCGAGCGCCGCGAAGATTCACACGGACAAATTAAAGATTTAGAGTTCCAAACACTTGGTTAATATACCACAATGTTACAGGGCTCAGATATCGCACACAACATGCTGGACGTTTCCCAAAAAGATTCTTAATATGTTTACATAAAAATCAAAAACTGTTTCAAAAGAATAGAAACGAGGCTCAAAACATAACTGATTTCCGCTCAGGTGGTAAGAAAAGAAACTCAAACACAAACCGACCAGACAAGACATGACTGGAAACTTAAACAGTGACTGACCAGACCACTGCTGACACACAATGACTCAGAAATTAACACACAAAGATTTAGCTGACAAACAAATACAGGTCAGAATGGCGCTAAAACATAACCTCAACCAGCACCATTAGATCAGAACTAGCTGCCTACAGTAAAAGAAAAGCTGAACAAATGATAAAAACAAACTTCCCCTCTCCTTCCAATCGGGACAGCTCTCTTTTGTGGCTCTCCACCTGCAACTCCGATTTAACTGGCAACTGAAAACACAAAGAAATCAATATGCTGCATATTAACCACCAAGCAAAGTACAACAGACCTAGAAATAAAGTCAACTACATGTGTGCTCTGCAAATAGTCAACTAAAGAGTTAGGCTAATGAAAATGACAAAAATTTTAAGTGAAAAATGAAAATCTAGGTCCTCTAGTTTTTAATAAACTGTAAATTTATTTTTATGAATGAAACATAAGCCATCACAACCCCATGAAATCCTCCTATTGTTGATCCATGTTCTTTCAGGTCGAACCGGCTACCGGCTCTAGCAGTCGGCATAATAAACTGAATTATTTCATTACTAGGATCTAAGCTACGTGTTTATGTGATTGGACTGAGTTGACTTCATGAAAACTTTGCATTTATGTATACAAACTGAATCTGTGTTTTGGAAAGAGCCCCAAGACGACATGTCTTTTGAGACAAATTGAATGTCATTGTGTCGTGGAATTTGTTGCCGTTTGTGGCTGTAACTTGGCAAAAGGTGGGAAGAGTTCAAGAGTACAAATACTTTTTTCAAAGCACCGTGTCCTTCAAGAACACGGCTATTCTCGCGTCCACAATAACATTTTGCTTTTTATTGAGGCCGTTCCGTAAAATCAATCATTTCACTGTTGCAAACATTACCAGGTTGATATTATATACATGGCCGTGGCACCAGGCCCGTGTCCTTCTAAATGATTTGAACCGCAACACATTTACGCGATACATTAGCACCGTCTCACTGCTTGCTCGAGAGCGCGCATTGTGCAGATTCTATAGAGCTCCACTTTAACGTGCCGGCATTGTGCGGTAAAAAGTTGGACCTCAGGAAACGTTGCTCCTGCATTCATCCGTCTCCCGAAGGCTGAAACGGGTCAGTGTCAAAATACTCATGTGAAGATTAGTGTTTGCTATACTTTCACACTTCTACATGTGGTGCCAAATTGACTGGTCAGTAATTTGATTTTAATTATTCTTCTCTCTCCCCACGTTGCAATCCTTCACTTGCCTTCATGTTGTTAGGTACAAAGACGAGGCCTGTTTGGATTGTCATATTCAATAAAGACGGTTTGGAATGGGGGCAATTAATAACTTACAACATCCCAACACAGAAGATAAAAGGGAAGCTAACAGGGGCATTTCCTGAGGACATCATAGAGTCTCATTACATCAGCTCTTATTTGAGCAATTGTGCCTGCAGGGAATAGGTTTGTCTTAAAGGTCACACCTAGAAAATGTTTGAATTATCAAGAACGGTGTGATCCTGAGCTGTAAACTCCGATTAAGACGGGGATGAAAAACAGAGGAAGACATTCTTGTCAAAGTAGTAAATAACTTTTACGTTCCTGCCTTTTATTGTTTTCCAGCAATTTATGCTTCATTTTGGTGCCAAATGTTTTGGAGTGATGAGAAAAAAAAATGGATGTGGATGTCTTTAACTTGTAATTTGCCTATTAACCTGAACATTGTTTGTGATACGTGACGATTTACAAGTACTTAAAAAATTGCATATCTTATGTTTTTCACCTATGGAGGTTGCCATTTTTTTCACCTGTGCTATGCATGCTGGGCCGATGTTTAGGTTAAAGTGGAGTCCAGTGGACAAACGAAACAAGAGTACTCGAGGTTGTGGAGTTTAACTGGGACAAAATGTCTGGATTGAGGCAAACGGACTTAAAGTTTTCACGTGCCACTCCACACAACGTATCTGTTGAAACAAACAGGTGTGACTGGCTTTGAATCTGCTGTTCAGTACATATAGAGCTAACACCATTAGCAGGGGCTAACACAAAATCAAAACAAACTGAAAGATAATTAATGTGTTTGAAGTGACAATGAGGCGTCTTTAAGTCGTTGTGTCACGACATTCTAATATATTTTAGAAAATGATTTGATTCCGATGCTAAATGCAAACAGCTTGAGTTAGAAAGTGGAGCTCTTTGCAGCATAATGACGGATTGACATTTCTAAGCATGAGCTCGTATTTGATCTTGTAACAAATGCATTATCTAACGTCTCTTGATTTTCTCCAATAATATATCAAAGCTGAAACTGTCAGGAAAGTCTAACGGTTTATTTCTTTCTAGCTTTGAAAAGTCCTTTCACAATCCAGTGAATTTCTTCCCCCTGCTGTCACTCTGATACCACAACCGGTCTTTGCTCTCTGGTAGTTCGACTGATATCGCTGTGTGTCAGCTCACAGTGTCCAGGGTTAGTCCAGACTCTCAGAATTGTAACCTTATGATCCTCCAGGCAAAACTTAATGGGACACCAGAGTCCCAACCCGCCCCAACCAGTCCACTGGATTAGTTCTACTCCTATCCCATCACGTCCAGGCCCATCACCAAGGGTCTTCAGACCGCAAAACTGCAAATATGAAGCGGCACCTCCGAGCCCAAGACCTGCCTGAGTTTACCCATCGCCTCGGGGTCGTGTGGCTGTGCAGACCTGCTTTCATGGCCTGAGGAAACGGAACGAGCGGCAGCGGAGAGGAACTAGAACAAGGCCGAGTGACCCAGAAAGACCAGCAATTTCAGAAACGGGAGAGTTGGACTCAACTGTTTTCCTATATATGAAATAAAGAGCATATGAAAGGTATCTCTGCAATTAAAGGTCAGGTTTGGGATTGATGTAGGATTAGGAAAGACCAACGAAGGAAAAGGGTAGAAATAAGACTGACAAAGTATGATGTGGGTCTGGTTCTGAAACGCTACATTTCTACATTTGATTGATTGAACACTGTAACCTTTACTACTTTGTAAAGGTTTTCATGTTAGAAACACTTAAAACACATGGAATGGGCTAACTGAACTTACACAGCGATTTTCCAGTCATTTTGACCACTCAAAGTGCTTTGTACCAGAGTCACATTCACCCATTCGCACTCACAAACACATGATCTACAACAATACGCAGATCGGTAGGCAATTTTGGGGTTAAATGCCTTGCCCAGGGGGACATCAACATGTGGCAGGAGGAAGCTGCAATCAAACCTACAACCTTCTGCTCACAAGACGACTACCCACCGTCGCCACAGTTGAAGTTTATAGTTGATTTGTAAATCATGGTCTTCTGGATGAGAAGGAAATGCCCATCGATCCCTCCTGATGGACAGACTGGCCCACATCTTCAGTCAGATCTTCAATAAGTCTCTTGAGCTATCTGATGTTTAGGATTTTGGGTGGCTAATCACTCCGTCCGTCTGTCCATGTTTCATCTTTGCAGGGTCGTAAGTGTCCAGTTCATTGCACAGCAACACAGAGTCCGACAACCAAACCTGAACTACAAATTGCGGCTTATGACCTGTGATGGCAAAATTACATTAAGGTCACATAGAAGGTTGGAAGTTGTTTTCTAGAGCTGCATCAGAACCAGACTGTCTCGCCCCTTGTTGTTAATTCTTTATCCTTGGTATAAAACTCATGTGTTGCCTCTGCCTGGCAGAGCTTCTCATCCAGACCTGCTTCATTACTGATTGTCCTACAAGCTCTCTGTATTGTGCACAATATATGAATAAACCTGATAGAGTGATTTCACCTGAACAGTGCTTAGAAATAGCATTTTTTTTCCACGACAAACCATAATGACCATCATTCAATTTGGAAGAAAAATGGGAAAGTCGGGAATTTCTTAACACAATCCCAACTGAGAAGATAAAAGCATCACGTTGTGGGGATATTTTGCTACGGGACATACTGGTGCACTTCCCAACCTGAACGACACTGTGACTAAATAGCAGTTGGAAGCGGAAATATTGAAGCAACGTCTTAAGACAAGAAGATGAAGCTTTGTCACAAATGGGTCTTTGAATTGGCAATGAGGTGTGAAGCACTCCACAGGTGCGCAGAACGCATGCCTGCACGATTTGCTCTATGCATGCAGATAACAAAAACAATGGCGGATAGCATGGTGCTCTGTTTGACTTCTGGTAAGTAATATACTTGCTACATGAGGACTTTCTTCATCTGAGTTTTCTGGGAGCCAGGGATGTGGAAGCCAAGGGTCAAAATGCGTGTTTCGACAACATCCTGAAATCACAGCGCCACCCAGTGGCCTGGCATGACAACCACAGCTGACTCAAGGTGTAACGATCTCCTCTAAACATGAAAGATTATTAATAATATCTGAAATCTGAAAATACCGGCGGTCTCCAGACAAGAAGCCTTGCGTAAACTTTTCCCAAAATTCTGACTTTATTGGAGGACATTTCCACACTTTGTTTCATTTCGTTACAACAAAGGATGAACAAAGCCGCAGTTTTAACTTCGGAAGCAATATTGCTCGAACAGGAGACGCAATGCTGAAATAAACTGATAGAAACATATTAACCGCACTCCCTGTAATTTGTGGGCGTGAACATTTAGACATGTATATGCACACCTGCGAGAGACACACACTCAAACACACATCAGTACACGTATTATTTCGGACCCATTCTTTACCTATCGGCAGATACGGGTTTTTCTGATTAGAAACCCGGCTCTCCATTCATCATCTTTTCCATTATGTGACAGTGTTTTCAATCAGTTACTCGTTGTTTACAGGTATTGTGCTCACAGAGACCAGCGTGGCCTGGCCTCCAGGCTAGTGTCGCCCTCCACAAAGGATAATTAACCATCCACCTATACGCGTCAACGTGGAGGATGGACACACACTATGTTTTCACTAAGACAAGGATACAAACATGTTTTCATATGTTGTATTGATTGATTTATTCTGCTTGTTTTTCAGGTGTTTTTTTTTTTTTTTTGTCTCCCAGGGGATCATTTGACCCATGACACTTTTCCCAAGAGTCTTTTTTTTAAATGGGAATTTTCTGTTTGGAGTTTAGGATATTACAGTGGCCATTCAGCACAATGTCAAGAGTCTGACCAGGTGTTTGGTTTTTTTTGTTTGTTTTTTTTACATTCAGGACTGTGAGGTAGTCAGTGAGCAGTACAATGGATGATGAATCCTCTCTAGGGGATAAAATAATGACCTCAGGCTGTTGGTTTACAAATTGTCCTTGAGGATTTTTTTTTTTTTGCACAGACAACACACCTTTGTTACAAACATGGTGACAGCATAAGTGGATTTTATTCCTGGTGACTTGGTGGATTTCTATAATCACTCTGAAGCCTCACATTTTAGCCCATAATTCCTCCCTATGAATGAAAGCAAACGTGACAATAACAATTTGCAGAAATCTACCATTAAAATCTGGATATATATTATGAATATGCATCTTTTGATATGCTGGAAAACGGAAGGAGGTTTGACGAAGCTTAATGCAGGGAGGCAACGCTGGGCACCAGATGGGATTATATGTGTATATTCTGATGAAATATAGTTCAGGTTAAAAGGTTACACTCACTTTTATTCCCAACTAAGTCTTGGATATCAAATTATGTATGATCAGCTTTTTTTTTTTTTTTGCAAGACGGAATATTGATGCTACAACTGGAATAAGAATGAATAAATAAATAAAAAAACTCAACATTCATCAGCATAATACAGAAATGTGGGCTGGATGAAATGTCTGTTCAAAGGTTGTTTTCAAATAGCCTAAGGGCCAAAATTTCTGCAAAATATTGTGCCAAAAATATTTCACCAAAATCATACAGTTTAAAAGGGAGCTATACCAAATGCTAAGAAAATATATTTAAAAGTCTTGCTCCCTGGACAGGTCGCCAGTCTGTCGCAGGGCAACACAGAGACAAACAGGACAAACAACCATTCACACACACAGGGAGAATTTAGAGAGAGAGACCAATTAACCTGTCATGTTTTGGACTGTGGGAGGAAGCCGGAGTATGCACAGGGAGAACATGCAAACTCCATGCAGAAAGACCCCGGCCGGGAATCGAACCCAGGACCTTCTTGCTGCAAGGCAACAGCGCTACCAACTGCGCCACTGTGCAGCCCGTATGTGAATAATTTCTGTAATTTATTTATCATATAATTGCACGATTTGACGTTCCGAAAATAAGTTAGCTGTAAACGCAACAATTTCCAAAAATCTTGTTTTTGATCAAAAGTTTTGCTGATTGGATGAGGTGTTTTTTTTTTGTTTTTTTTTGACTGTATCAAAATTGGTTTATTTCACAAAACTGCAATGGAAACGCTGTTTTCGCATCACACGAGTCGCATGTTCAGCAACCGAATGTTTGCCGCTGGCACAAACCACGAAGAAGAAGAACACAGGAAGTAGTTGGGAGGGTCACGTTTTTTAATGAACAAACTTATTCACGTGTGATTTTAATTGCATTTCTTGTTTTAATAGAAACATGTTTGTTGTTTTTTTTCCCACATTAGCGAAATATTGACAAAGTTTTGCGCAGTTAAAGTAAACTGAGATGTGATGAACTGATCAGAAAGAATAAAAAACAAAAAAAAAAACACTGGTTGTTGGTTGTTTAACCCTCCTGTTATGTTCCGGGTTAAAGTTTTAAATTTTTCTTTAAATAGTTGGAAGTATTTTTTTTTGTTGCATGAAACGTTTTCTATTTGTCTTAATAGGTGCACTCTACATATAAATTGAAAATGTATTCATTTTGCACATTTGCACGAAACCCTAGGTCTACTTTTTACATAAATACTGTTCGGGTCAATTTGACCTGGCAGTCAGGTTAAAGTGCATAAAAAGATAAAAAATGTCAATTTCTATATGCTTCCTTGCAGCTATGAACCATATTTCACCACACACACACACACACACACACACACACACACACACACACACACACACACACACACACACACACCCACAAACACACACGCACACAAACACACCCCACCACACACACACATGCACATATCGACACACACAAGCCCACTTTCTCACTATTCTCTTTACTTCACTAAGAAACTGCGAGAAAGCAGGTGTTCACACAACTTTTGACGGGAAACTTTTCTGTTCCTGTGGACAAACTCCACCCACACTGAGTGACACTCAGCAGAAGTGATGGAAATCATAAATACTCTCTGCATGACTCATTTATCTTGATTTTAATCAGCGGGTCAATTTGACCCAGAACAGTATGTGTGTCTCAAATACAATTATAAAGATCACTCATTGGTAAAAAAAAAAAAACTGTAATATAAATTTTCTTTACCAAAGATCAATTTCAAGGAAATTATAGTTTTTTTGTGTCTAGGTTTTTTTCAGTGGACATTAAAAATCTAAATTCCATTTTTTATGTCCAAATGAGTAAATTGTTGTCATTGATACTTAATTTCTGAGAAATAATAAAACATCATTGCACAAATCTTGATTGAAATGGTTAGTATTGGAGTTAATAATCAGATGCAAAAATGTTTTGGAGGAATTTTTTGGTTTCTGACACTAATTGACCCACGAACATTTTTGCTGTACCTCAGAAACGAACATAACAGGAGGGTTAATGCATCCATCCATCAGGTGGATGGACTCAGGTGGAGCCTTCAGCAGGTAATGAGGTAACACTGCAGGCAGATTTACATGCCACAACTGATGCTGACCACATCAAAGAGGACCTGGCCATTAATAGGCAAAGGGAAAAACACTGGCTCACCATCACATATACATCTGACCGCCGTAGCGACTCACGTTTTGTGCAGCAGGACAGGCACCATGACCACACAAGCTAAGGGACACAAACTACTTTTTATAACAAGCAGGAGCTGTTGTTGCCTCTCACAATTAATTAGGCAACTTATTGAGCTCAAGATGCAATATGCATGTTAATTTAATGGGCTAGGTCTGGTTTCAGAGAGGATGAGCAAGTGCTTTGATGTTTACGAAACTTGGCAGAAAATCACTGGCGGCCAACAATTACAGAATTAATGAAGATCAAAAGAACAATTGCAAAAGGCTATTCCTGCAAATACATGCATGCTAATATCGGAGCACGCGCGCACGTTGAATGCGACGTCGGCCAATCGCGAGCGTTCAGGCTGAACATCAATGCTCTCCTACCGGTCATGAGAGCATGGAGTGTGTTGGTGGGCTTACCTTCCTTTGTTAATGAGTGCTGTTTATTTTGGAACAGGTTCATACTCACCGAGTATACAAAACAGGAACGAAATGCACCAATCATACAAAAAAGGCAAAGATGTTGTACTTAGATATCACCTTGTGTTAGATAAAGTACTTAATAGTACTTATAAAACAAATTATCGCACCAATCTGAGCAGTTTTTTTTCTTTGGCGTGTGGGTACTTCTGGCACCAGGTCCCCTAGAACCTTACAAGGATAAGTAGGGATGGATGGATGGATGGATGGATGGATACAGCTACTTTTAGATGTGCATTCATGCATTGAGAACAAGGACACAATAATATGTGGAGGGGGAAATTAACTCAAAATCTTCTAACTCCAGAAACAACTGAATTTTGCCATAATCTCTCTCTTTTATGATAAAATATTGAGTTGTACTCCATGAAACTATTGTTATTGTTTTCTAACAAACCTCTCAAGTCTTCACAGAATGGCTGTATTAATCGAAGGGCTGTCCACGTTGACTCTTGCGATTAATCTAAAAACTTTAACGCCTTAATGTTACATAACACAGATTGATCGCATTACCCATTTTGACCTAAAGGCCTCTCCTGCGGAGGGTTACTTAGTTCACGGAAGATCTTGTACCTCGGTCACCAGCAGAGTCGCAAGAGTGAAAAGATGAGCGCGGAGAGTCAAAGGGGTGAGCTTGGCAGCAAATTTCGCTTTAAAATGTTGACATTTTGCCTCATGTCTTCCTGTCAGATTACTGTCAAATAAAGGCCACAAAAGACAAAAAAGTACTGATGGATGTGTGGGTAAGACCATGGTATTATGTTATAGCAACAATGTCTTATTCTTCCAGTTTATAGTTAACATTTCTAAATTACATTTGAAACAAAATGACTTCTCTTGAACCGTCCTGAATATGAAAATTGAGATGTTTGGTTTGAAACATTTTCTTAAACAGTTTTTGAAAAAGTACATTTCAAGCTTACAAAGTCAAGCACAGAGAATAAATTCTTTAATTGACTGACTACTGGTAAAAAGAAATTTAGCCTTTGAAATCCGGTTGTCTCTGAATGCTGTCGTTTCATCTAGGAGATTCAGGTTAATGGGAACTGAATACAAAAAGCACTCCACACTTTTCAGTTTTTTGGGGGTGGGGCAGGGGTCAGCCGGGGGGAGTGGCATCTACAATTGCATCTACAGATTTATTCGGTATAAATCTGAATAAAATGCAATAAGGTTTGCGATCGTAATGTGCCAAAATATGTTAAGTGTTATGACTCTTTTTGCAGGGCGCTGCAATGGAGACGAGTTTAACACAAATGTCTTAAAATTACCAATAAATAGCTGTTGAGGTATGTAGAAAAATTCAAAGGATGTGTTATAAGGCTTATTACTCACCTTGCTAACAGTTTGCTTTTTGCCCTTAAAACATTTCCTCATATTTTCACTCATTCCGTCAGATAATTTCTCAGCAGCTACAGCGGTTTCCATTTTTAGGCTGTCTTGTTGGCATGTTGGAGCAGAAACCAGCGATTTAGGTCACATGCAGATTTCCTGCCTTTCACATTTTTGCCATGTGTTGGTCCATCTGGAGCATGCAGCAGAATAACAGGCACAAGCCCGTCTACCATGTACATTTACTCCAAAAGCGGCAAATACATGTTGGGCAGCTAAAGGCATTGTAATGCCGCTTCAATAAATGTTGAATTTTCATCTTTTTTTTTTTTTTTTTGTCTTTATTTTTAAACTGTGTTTCCATCTGCGTGCTTAAGCTGAAGACCTACAAAAACTGGGACTCACCACCTGTTGAGTTTGATGTGAAACACATAAACACACACAAAAAACATGAAAGCAAGTGTCCCATTTCAGTTTGATTTAGTTATTTTTATTTATTTTTTTCTACAGCTGCAGGGACTGAGGTCGGAACGCCTCGTGCTTAAAAAAATTAATTAAACACGACTCTGGGTCGTGATCACACATGTCACGTTGGATTTCGGCGTCGGAGTCCCTCCCGAGCGCCGGGTGCGGGGCCTCGTCTAATTATGGAAAAGTTGTCAAGGCGTCGGCGCTCACTGCTTGGCAGCCGCGCGTGGTACCCGCCTGAGAAACAACAGGCTGTCGGAAACCTGCGCCCACCAAAGGCCCGTCGGGCTGAAACCTGCGCACGCACCTTCGCCTTCCGTCCGCGAGACAGGGGACGTCTCTTATAATTCACAGGGACGGCCGAGCAGTAGGAAGCTGCCGAGCAGAGGTGCTTTCTGGGTAAACGGTCCTTGTTCAGTCCACCACCAGCCAGGCCGAGCGCCGGGAATTTCGCTGAGGGAACAAAAGTCCCTCCGTGTAGAAACTATGCTAAGCTAAAGGTAGAGCAGAGTTTGAGGTCGCTCAGTGTGCATGCCTTTAAAGGAATGCGAATATTATTTAACTTTCTAAGGTCACACACAATATTACGCTTAATAAAACGAAAAGGTTGTTTTTTTTTTTTTTTTTAAAGACGCCCCATTCAGACGTTTGCCAGTAAGGATTTTACAGTACAATTCAACACTAAAACAGTCAGAAGAAGGAAAAAAACATATTCTACGCACTAAAACCAAACAAACAGCCATTGACGACAAGAATTCAGATCCTTTTGAGTGCCGTAGAGGAACGAAACGCAGGTTTAAGAGTGGGATCAGATCAGAAGTGCATGTTTAGGATTTTTTTTAATGAGCTAGAGTTATAGCAAGACAAAAGAAACATTCAGTACAAATAACTCAGTGGGGATGAAAACACAATATGTAAAAGGAACACGCCAGATGTTATGATGAACATCTGCATTGTGAGGGGTTCTTTCTGAATGGGAGGATTATGGATAATAAATGCCTTCCAAAGTATCACCTTATGACCACAAACCTCGGTCTACTTTAGTCAAGCAAATATTTTTGCTACTCTTAGTTTGACATCAAAATTCAAATTCAAAAATATTTTATTGGCCCCAAAGGGAAATTAAATGTTGTTGCAACTTATATTCAAATTCTTCAGTTCTTGAAAATGGTTGTTAGCAGTAAAGATCTTCTAGCGGTCTGTATTACAGCAAATTTGAAGAAGCCTCTGACTGAAGACACTATTTTTCAAGACAGTCTCATGAACAGGACGGTCAGGGATGTCCATGATTTTATGTAATCTTTCTTAAAGATGAGCTAAATTGGAAGGAGAGCATAGGTGAAGATATATTTTCATCTTTTGCTACTTTATGTCAGTTAATCTTAGGACTGTACTTTGACTGGGCCATTGTAGCGCATGGAATTTGCCGTACAGTTGATATGGTTTGGAGACCCAGAAGAAAACCCAGGGCGCACCAGAGGGACTATGTTTCTCGGCTGGCCTGAAAACAAATTGGGAAGTTGAACCCTTGCCCAGGCTTACACATCTCTTAGAAGTACATTCGTGAGACATAGCATAAGACAGATAATCTGTGGAAAAAAAAGAGAAAAAATTGAGCTCCTCTGCCTTCTCATAGTGCCAACTACAGAAATACACAGCTTGGTCAGGAACAACCAATGTCAGAGCCAGGAGGAGGGTTCTTTGCACTGTCAATCACCTTTGTGTGCGCGCTGCTCACATTTTGCCACTTTCTACGCTACAGCTGCTCCCCACACAACAGAGCCTGCCGTAAATGCTAAGGCTAGTTAGCATTTACGGCAGGATAAACGGCTTTCCTGTAAAGGTAAGTCGCTTCTCTGCCATTAGCACATTGAGCAGCATTGATTGACAGCACTAAGCCTCTCCTCCTGGCTCTGATTGGCTGTTTCTGACTGGAAGTGGTAGATCTTTGCAGAGAGCAATAGTAGAACTGGGAGGAGCTTGATTATGTATTTATTTTGTTAATTTTTTTTTACATGTCTTATATTTTATTGTCAAGACATGGTGACAGTTTTAATAAATGTGTAAAATCAATATTTATTTTTGTAACACATACATACTGCAGCGTTAAGACATGTTATCCCAGAAACGTCCTGAATTTTGTTCCACCCATCAACACTGACTAGTTCACATCCCCACAGTATGACCCTGCCGCCACCATGCTGCTTTATAGGGTTTTCTGGACGAGTGCTCAGTGACATTCTCTTCACTTATGTCCTCTGGCAAATATACAAGTTATGCACAACGTTTTGTCAGCATGTAGAAATACATCAATATCTGCAGATTAACGTGAAGAAATCTGAAAATGTTTAACGATATCGATAGTTTAGCGAACAATTCTGCCATGACTCTTCTTTCCTCTTTATGTTATGTTTAAAAAAAAAAAAGTTTTTCTCTGTATGTGACAGAGAGCAGCAAAGTACGTGAATGGAGTTTTACATGAGAAACGGAGGCGAGGGGGGAACACCGGCTCATCCTTTAATTAGGTTTTTGTGCCGACATCCATTCTGGTCGCGAATGCGTCGATTTGAAAAGGAGGCCGGGGAAAAAGTTGCACGCCGGCTGCATTCCTTTCACGTTTACTGGTGACACTTGGCGATCAATACGCTTCAACTTTCAGCCAGCCACCATCAGCTCTCGCAAATGTGGCTCTTTGTGCCTGAGAGGAAAGCAAAGAGAGCGGCGCGCAGGTGCACAGAAAATCCTTGAGGCAGCCTGAGCCTCCGCTGTCCGGCGGACAACAGAGGAGCCGCACGATTCCTGCCGCCGATGGTAGGTGGCTGAAGCAAATCGTTTACAAGACCTTCATCCAAATAGCTTCTTTTTTCCCTCCCTCTCTCTCTGCTTGTCAAGGCTTGTGGTGCTGGGTGTTTGTGTCGACATTTTTATATGATTAACCTCGAGGTTTTTTTCAAACAGAATAATCTTTTCTGTTTTTTCCCTCTTTTTGCTAAGTTTCTCATATATATATCTATATATCTATATATATATATATGTATATATATATACATATATATATATATAGATATATATATATATATATTTCGCAGTTCATACTTTTCAGATCAGCATTCATACTATAAAGTCACTCTTACAATAATTAGAGCATAAAGTTACTACAATGACTGAAATGAAAAAAAGAAAAAGTAAAAAAAAATTACAGCCAACATTAACACTAGAGTGTGGCTCCGAAATATATTTAAATTGTGTAAAAAGTGCTGATTTGTGTTGCGCATACTTTATTAAAAACTAGGGCTGGAAGTAATTTTCTTAGTAATCAGTTATTCTGACGATTAATCATAAAAAAAAAAACCTGACAGTTTACTTAACGCAATATTAGAGATATATTAAAAGATGAAAATAAACAAATAAGTTAGCATTTTATGTAAGAAAATAAACATTTTATTGCCTAAAATGTACAGCATTCCTTTAGTGAGTTTGAACCAGGTGAAGCTAAAACTATGACACTTGGGGAGATTTGGGTGAAACATGTTTGTTTTAATCTTAAATGCAAAATGTATATTAATTTTGTACACTTTTGGTTTAATTATATCTTTCTTTTTTTGTTTGCGAAATGCCATCTTTTGAGTCTGTATACATTCCACGTGTCGATTAATCCATTACTAAACAAGTCGTCGATTATTTCAATAATCGATTCGTGACGATTAATCTGATTAATTGTGTCAGCCCTGTTGGATACACCTTACTGCTGCTGGCTTCTCATGCCTCAATTCTCCATGACATGGATGTTGTGTTAGAAATATTTGAGATTTTACTTCACTTTGGCACGACAACGTTACCAAGTTACTTCATTAGGACTGAACGACTGGAGGATGGAGTTGGTCATCAACAGTATTTAGGCAGGCTGTGGCATTTGGATGAGGCTTCAGACTTTACCAAGGAAACCAGGAAACATACTTAACACAGCTTCCTGTAAGTATAACCGTTAATGCTGGGTATTAAATTAGTAAAGACAGCAAAACGTGCACATCTGTAAGATACCAGTTCATGATTCCATAAAAAACTGTCACGGGAGTAAAGAGCAGCAATTATTAAAAATGTTGATATACTCCTGTTATCATTTATGTGATTATTTACCATCTCCAATAAGTCTCATTAGTTCAGGTTATCGGTATCATCTAAAGGGTTTGTTTGATCTATAAAACTCACTATAAAACATTAATCCTAAGAGTAAAAGCAGTTTTTAATAAACTTGATTTGAATACAGCATGCTCTGTATTTAATACGTTACTGCATCTATGTGATTCTAACCTTAGATGCATCAAACACAGCGAGGGAAGCTGAGAGCGTCTCAAATAACGTGTTAGTGCGCCCTCTGGTGGTCATTTGCAAAACCTTAGAGCGCACATTCAGTTGAGAGCAGAAACTTTGAGTTGTTAGGGTTTCACGACTTTTATAGCATGAGTAAGAAAAAAGGCTAAGCCAACCTGACCAATAAGGACAGAGAATGTGAATCATAGGCGCTGGAAGTAATGGGAGCTATTCTGGTGTCATAGTTTGGTGGACAGAGAGAGGGAAATGTCAAATGGAAGAGGACAGGGAGGGCGGCTAGACAGAGTCACACTAGCAAATATCCCCTCAGGGTTTGGTGGGGGGAGGTTTACTGATTAGCACTAATCAAAACGTCCAAGTAAGGTGCCATTTAATGAAACTGCAAACAAGGTCAGAGGGGTGTAAGGTTACAGATGCCAGTCACAGAGTCTGTCTGTGACTGGCATCCATCAAAGGCCTGCAGGGCGGCGCCACAATGTGTCAGGCAGACGCTTAAAGTTGGCTCAGAAAACATGCAGGCGGTGCCAAACCAGCACTCGCTCCATCAACATCCTGCTTCTCCTGCAGGAAAGTAGACAGAAGTAAATGAGAAAACCCATCACTGTATTTGAATGACTGCAACTATGAACAAGTTAAGAAAGCAGGATGAGAAAGTGTGTGATCTGCTATAATCACTGTGATGAAAGTTGGGGCGAGTTGTAAACATCAGACTTCATCTTTTTGAGTGGTATTAAGTGTAAAAGCTGAAATATTTAGCAGCAGACGTGGAATATTATCTCATTGTGTGTAAAGTGTATGTAGTGCTATATTTTCTTTTAGGGGTGTTCTACTAAATCTGCCCCCGATTTTCATTCACTGCGTGCAAAATGTAGTTTTTTTCTAGAGATACACTTACAAAACGACCTGCATAGTATATAAGTAGATTTTAATCGATCAATGTGCGCAGCAATTGTCAGTGCAGTAGCTTAACGACTGTAAACTTTTAACTTATTTTTTAGGACAATTTTGCTCATCTTGTTGGTTCTGCCATGTTAACAAGAAAACAGGCAAAAATCTAAACTTGTGATTAAATCTTAAATTGTTACAAAAATGTATTACGTTTGTTTCAATAAGCTGGCATTATAACAATTTCCCTGACAACCACAGCCAGGACATGCAGTTCACTGAGAATGACTAGCTTAGCTAGACTAAGCTTACTAGCCAGCATTAGCGCTGGTGCTAAACTAGCCGGATAAAACCTAGCACTGTTTAAAAACAACTGTTAACTTTTATTAGGTTGATACAGTCATTCCTCAACTTAAACCTTTTTAATGCCTGATATTTAATGTAGTAATAAACCAATCAACTACTTAGGCCAACAGCAACAATAGCGAAAAGTTACATATCTCTGAAAATCGGAGCAAAGAAACTGTGAAAAATGTGGCAGTCTTTAAGCTTTCTACACAAATGCGCAAAAACACTTAAATCTGGTGACAGTATTTCTGATAAATACTGGCAAAGGATCAAAACCGTCTGCAGCCTGCACACTTAAACTGGCCCCTGGATGGTGCTGACATTGAGACATATTGATTGTGAGGACAGAACTGGGGTTGCCTAAGGCCAAAATGGGGGATTCAGTGGCTGAGTGAACGGAAGAAATTGGGAGGACCGAACGGCTCTGAGTGCACTGCCTGAGGTGGGACGCCAAGCACTGGATGCTGACTGGTCTGTTTGCTTAGTGGGAGCACTGGCTTCAGACGGGCCTGGGCAGTGGGCCAGCCGAGGCCTCTGGTAACCCACAGACTGTTTGACTAGTTATTGATCGATTAAATAATGTTACTCCCCACTCTCCACAGTTTAACCCACACATATACGGCAGGATCACAAAAGGGTTCAGTTCACCTGCTGCGTCCGTTTGTCCTTCATCCTGCTCATATTGTTTGTGCTTTTCTAAGGTGTTGATTTAATTTACTTTATTATTAAACCTGAGAAGAGAATATTAGTTTTGGTGAAATTACGAAACACACAGTTACATGAAATCACACGTGGAGTGCCTCAGTTTTGGCAATCCATATGTCACAGTGACATCAACTGACCACTGGAGGGAGCCAAAACATCATCCACAGTCCGTTTGAGACGAGCAGGGGAACATACGGGACTTTTTCATGATTTCTTCAAGAGGAAGAAATCATGAACGTTATATAGGTTCCTTTTTAACATTTATAACCCTGGGAGCATTAAACTGACCAGACAACGTTTAATCAAAAACTTTTATTTTTTTTTATTTGGCAAAGTGTCTGGATTTTAGCCGACACAGTCATAAAATAACTATTACAGTACAATTAAAAAGTTAAACCATAAAATAACATCCCTCTCTATGTAAAACAAAGTGGTGACAGCAACTGGTGCAATATTTCACAGTGCAAACCAATAATGCTCAAGTTGTCTTTGGTTAATTTAAAGTACATTAATATAAGGTTATGCATACTATGGCAAGCTGTTTTAACATAAATTCGGTCTGACTATCCGTAATTACATTCTAGGTATCTAAAAATGCATTTTGACTATCCGTAATGGTAATTTAAGATATCTGCATTTACATTCTGACTAGTAAGAATAATAATTCGAGATATCTTCAATTAAATTTTGACGAGTCAAAATTCCTTTCAAGATATCTCAAATGACGTCACCGGATTCGTCATTGGAAGGGTCACACATCCGTAATTACAATTTAAGATATCTCAAACGTAATTATGACGAGTCAAAATTACATTTTTAGATATCTGAATAAACAATTGCGTGGAAGCCCCTTTGTGCCGTCCAAACAGCTGCCTGCAGAATTTTACATTTCCTGCACAAAATTGACAGTAAATGCCACAATGTAGAAAGAGCTCGGCAATGTTTGGAGAACGCAAAAACTTCATGGACTTTAAAACTGCTTCAGTAATCTGCAAATAATTTCCTGTTTATTCATCACAATCCGACTGCACTGAAAAACAGCTTTGAAAAGCTAAAATTGCTTTATGTCAAACCATTTTCAACATGAAAGTTGTGCATTTTCAAACATCTTTTTTCGTTTTTTCTATTTTTCATTGTTTTATTAAACTTTCAAATTGCCACGTAAGTCAGGGACGTTTTGACTATACAGAATACATATTCAAGACATCAATAATGTCATTCTGACTAGTCAGAATGCTAATTCAAGATATCTTAAATAGAAAAGTTGAGTAATTCAAGATATTGCTAATTCATTTAGAGATATCTTAAAAGGAATTTTGACTAGTCAAAATTACAATTCAAGATATCTCTAATTTAGTTTTGTCTAGTCATTATTTCCTTTTAAGATATCTATAATTTAGGTTTCACTAGTCAAATTTACATATCTCTTATAAAAAATACATTTAAGATATCTTGAATTTTGGAGTCAGAGATATATTTAATTAGGATTATGACTGGTCAAAACTAAAATCGAGATATCTTGACTTTACTTTTTGACTAGTCATAATTTTATTGTAGATATCTGAAATGTGTATTACAGATAGTCAGTAATTCATTGTAGATATTTTGAACTGAAGTCTCCATACAACTCTGTGGTAAATCTGACGTCATTTCGACTAGTCAGAATGTAATTAGAGATATCTTAAATCACTAAAACGTGTCGTCATAAAACAATTTGAGATATCTGGAATGTAAGGGTGGTAAAACCGAATTTATGTTAAAACGGCTTGCCATATATATACGTCTTTTACATCCCAGCTCTCGATCCTTGGATTACATTGCACGTCAGTGGTAATAATCAATTTTAAGGGCTTTTATTTGTTGTTGTGTTTTGGTTTCTATGTGCAGAACATCAAAGTTTGCACGACTGCACAGCTACGCAGTCCTCTGGCCACTGGTACGAGTCAAAGGCGAAGTCGTCGTAGTCGGTGCTATAGCAGATCGAGCGAACGTGAGCTTCTTTGTCGGACGGCTCGGGGCGAAGAGTGGCCATTTTGTGGTGGTAAGCGTAATCCATGATCTGTAAACGGAAAATTTTGGGGGCGGGATGGAATTATACTTCTCGCTGTGTTCGCATGTCGACATGACAGGCTGGATTTAACTTGGTGCTGAGGGTCTCACCTTAGCAGCCAGTTTAAGAGAAACCTCCCTGATGGAGCTGAGAGGAGGATAGAGTCTTCCCTCGGCGAGATCCTTGTCAGTCACCTGGTCAGCAAGCGCCTGCAACAAAGCGCTTATGTCAGCGTGAAGAAGCTAATCCAGCCACTAGGAGGAATTGCTTTCGTTTCAAGATGATCCAGAACCTATATAAACATTTATGGGGGAAGAAAAAATAGGCATCTTATCTCATAATTACAAGATCCGGATGTTGTAATTATGAGAGAAGAGCTTGTAATTAGGAGACAACTGGAGAGACACAGAACGTCTGGTATTCTGTCGCTGGTATTCAGGAACTCCCACGGAGAACCATCACTTTAATTAGGGATTGATTTTCATTTTCCGAGAGTAAGAATGTACATTACCCATCGATGCTCGATAATAAACTGTTTGTGGAATGGCTTTATTCTTTCAGCATGGCAACGAAGCTTAAAGTATTGACAAGTTATGCGACAGCTGACGAAAACCGTCAGAAAAAATAAATCCTTGAGCGCATTTTGTAATACTTTCTGCCGCATTATGTAATAATATTATTATATTTTGAACCGATTATTAAAAATGCAGTGGTTGCTATTTTAAAAACATCGACGCTGTAATAATATGGCCAATTAGAGGATCTGAGCCATTGTTTGTGTTCGTCTTGATCAATATGCTTCTAAGAATAATCACGACTTAGATTATGCATTTTAAACTTTGATCAATAAATACAAACTTTTAGTTGCCGACACTCAGACTCTTAAACCCACATGTCATTCAAGGCAAAACAATCAAAACACGCAACTTTTTCAACGCACTGGTTTTTACGAGATCTCGTCTCGTATTGACGAGATACAATAAATAACGTCTAGCAGGATTTAAGGCTACAATATTGTGAAATGATTTGTCTTATTATGTAATGCCTCATTGCATTATGTAGCAATGTAATGAAATAAGGAGTTTAAATGTAGCAAAACATAATTAAAGCCACGTTACGCAACAAAACACACAAAATGTAACACAATCAGTGAATGTGTTTTAAGGTAGAGGGCCCTGATGATGAGTCTGAAAAGTCACCGAAAAGAGCAAAACTTCGGTGTTTATTGACCAAAGTTTCAATTGAAATCTGCAACATGATCGTTATGAGAAGTGTAATTATTAGGATGTTTATGATTGTTTATTACTACATTCCATCATCACTTCTAAAAAAAATTAACTACCTCCATATTTTGTACTAACTGCCACAAAATGTAATGTTCTTACATAATGTGGCAGAAAGAAGGAAAAAAAATGCGTTCAAAAAATGTTATGACATTTTGCGTCTATTATCACATAAAGCCGTTTTAACGATGCTTTATTACATTTTTACATAATGCAGCATAATAGCACAGCCCATCTCTAAATCCTCAGTGTAAGCTTTCATCGTTCAATTCAATTTAGTGCTCATCTACAACCGTTCGTGCATCACCTCTGCAGCAGTCAGGAAGACATCCTCAGTGATATGTCGCAAGGCACACGCGGTGACGCCCAGGCCCACGCCCGGGAAGATGTAGGCGTTGTTGCCCTGACCGGGATAGAACGTCCTCCCATCAGGCAGGGTGACGGCGTCAAACGGACTGCCGCTGGCGAAGATGCCACGCCCCTGCAGCAAGAGGGAGTTCAATGTAATGCATGTTAACCTCTCGGCCTCATTATAGACATGTATAGACCACTATATATATGCACTGAGAAATCAGCTGTGGGAATTGGGCTTTCGAGTCTTATTTCCAAAGATTTAAATGTGGCTAAACCAGTGGTTCCCAAAGTATGGGGCGCACCCCATAGGGGGGGCCGCAGGACTATTGCAGGTGGGGCATGGGAAGCGGTATGGATGAACGAAAAAAAAGAAACCAGTTACACAAAAGTGTTTCACTATAAAGATGGTTTGTAGTTTGTTTTGTTGCAACCTGAAGTGTGAAATAAACTTCAGTGGAGTTTGAAAACAAAATATGTGTAAAGGTTTATGTCTGGTTGTCTGATGTGTGCCCAGCTAATTTTTCTTTTTCTTTTTGGGGGGGATTTTATTGTAATCCATAGGGGGGCCCAGAAAATCTTTGGGAACCACTGGACTAAACTAAACTTTATAGTTAAAGTCATAATTATTAGCTCCCCCAATGAAATCACACTTAAGATTACCATGGAAATAAAACCATAATTAAAACAAAAAAGTTATACTTGTGCTGCTTCCAAAACAACAGAAAACAAAATCTTCACAAAGTTTGATGATTATATTTTATAAATGTGCCAAGTTGTAAAAGGAAAACTGAAAATGGACAAGACCAGAATTTTTAGCCCTGCTCTGCTTTTTATCTTTTTATTTCCAAGACAAATCTGGTTGCGCCAACAACAGCAGCAACACCTTTCGGTGTGGAAGTTGTTTCTCACAGTTAGCTATTTTAGCTATTTCCTGTAACAGTGAGGTGTTTAAAATGAAGTAGGTGGAAGAGCAGAGGTGTTGGAAGCTATTTTGAAGAACAATTGATCCAGGCTGCGACAGAGCGAGAGAGAGCAAGACTTTCAGCAGAAAACTGACTGTTCTCCACTCAGCCTTACTGAGTGGAGAACAGTAAGGCTGCTCTGGTCTATCCTTATGAACTTCTAGTCTCCGTGAGTCACTGAACATGCTGGATCTGGAAATGTTGACTACCTTTTGGAAACCTCTGAATTAAGGTATGACTCTATATTCTTAGAAGTAAACACGATGAGACTGCTGATTTTGAAATGCCTACTTTGCGTAACTACAGTAACGACCAATGTAAGACGCAAAAGCTTGTTTAAAATTTAAACTTCATAATAATTTTTGTTTGTTTTTAAAATAATAGTTACACAACGTCTTACATAGCTCATCCATTCACACAGCAGTGTCTAGCTACCGGTGCTCCTACTATAAATATCTAATGGCTAATCCTGGCAGACAAAAATAATAATAATTACACCATTAACCACAATGCAGCACTGTGTACCTCTGTGAATGTGTAGCATTGCTCAGCAGTACACTCAGCTTTGCTTGTTGGATTGCTGAGGGCGAAGATGATTGGTCGTTCATTGAAGGAAGCCATGTCCCTGATGATCCGCTCAGAGAAAGCTCCGGCAACAGCGGCAGCACCTGAGATTCAACAACGCTGAAGTTCGGAACTGAACCGTGTCTGGAAACGATCTGCTGCTGTCTGACAACATGAACAAAAGTGTTGCTCACCAATGATAGCTGTGGGTTTCAGATCCCTGACCACATCCTCCAGGTTTCTCATCTGAGGATGATCATGGGCGAATCGCTCCTTCTCATGGGTCAGGTTGTCCCGGCCCTAAGGATGCAGAGTGAGGGGATCAAGTTTAAAAATATCAAAGAAAAAATAATAAAAAAAACAAATGGAACATTAATCATCGGAAAAATATGATTAACCTGCATCTCTTCTAAAAATGGTCACAAGCCTGCTAAGTTGGTTTGAAATGCAGAAAATACCCTGAATATCTTTCCTGAATATTTGAACATACAAAATCTTCCAGGCAGGTAAAGTAACTTGTATAGTTCCCTAACCCATAGTGCCACCACGTTTTCTTAACTCTACCAAGTACTTTTAATCATTCATCCATTCCGAGGAAAAGTTCAAAGTGAAAACCAGGATACTAAATTTTGTTCTTAAAAACTCCAAAATGACATTTCTTAAAGGGGCAGTGATATGTAAGAATCCACTTTTTTGAGCTTTACATCATGTTATAGTGTTATTCTTCCATTGAAGACATACCTGGAGTGTTGCCTTGATTCTTTCAAGCATATTTGAGAAATCCCTTGATCTCCCATGGCAACCAATCGGCTGTGAAAAACGCCCGGGTGAACCTACCGCCAAATTATAGGAGCTACTTCTCAGTGAAATGCTGGTAAAAACATTGTTAAAGGATTACTAGAGGAGCCATGTTGTGATGACTTCCTGAAGGCGAAGATTCAGAAGGAGCTGGCGCTTTTAAAGAGACAGAGTCCCAATTTAAAGGCATTATGTTGCAAAGTAAAATTTAAGTCATATTTAATATATTTTTTTAACAACTGAAGGTAACAGTTTATTGATTGTGCTATAAAAACACATAAAACTGCCCCATTAATGTTTTCTCACAGCAGAAGTGCGGTTTAGTTCGTGTGTGTTTGCGTGCGTGTGTGTTTTCAGGCCTACTAAGACACCTTGACGATGAGTCCCTTTGAGTCAACCATCCAGATTTTTTTCAAGCTCTCTTCTTTGCCAAGTCCCTCCTTCTCCATAGCCATGGAGATGAGCTCGGCAATTCCCATCGCTGCCTGGAAACAGCAGAGAAGAAAGGGGAGAGAAAAGGACAAGAGGAAAAAAGAAAAAAAAAAACAGATGCAACTTTATTTTTACTCTGAAAGTTCTGGCTTCAAAATGTGACACTGTGCCTCATTGGTCACTTTAAAGACTAGATCATCTTTTTTTTTTTTTTTTAAGACTGATGCACGAACCTCTCCTGCCCCTTGGAACACAATGGTGTGGTTGCTCATTTTGCTTCTGGTGACGCGGAGGGCGGCGAGGAGTCCCGCTACTGCTACCGCTGCTGTGCCTGAAGAAAGAGACCGGATTCAATTAGACTTTTCTAACACTGAGCTCAGAGTTTATAACATTAATGCTACTGTGCTGTACGTTAAAAGACTGAGTTTTGAATGGATTTGAAAGAAATAAAAAATAGCAGATCAGAGCTGCAGTTAGTTTTGGGGTGAATACCGTACATGTCGTACGGCATACGTAAAAGAAAGGCCTGTCTTTTTGTCCTGAGCTAAAACCCTTAAAAGAAACGACTGTCATTCAACACTGAAGACTCAGCTCCTCATTAAGCTTATTAATGACATGAAGAACAACAAAATGTTCCACACTCTGACATTTCATTGGCTCACTGTTGACTTTATTGTTCTGCGGCATCTCAGCCTTTCCATTCAGAACGGACTGATCTTTCTTTGCCATGGTCTACTACTGCTACTGGGCCATCAGTGGCGTTACGGTGTAGAGATTGGGATTACCGATCCATGTGTGGAAATATTGTCCAGTGACTTGCAGGAACTCGAGGGAGAAAGTTTACACATTTGTGTCTTTTTACAGATTTATAAACTAAACTTTCACTTGACTCCTGAAGAGTTTTGTCCATCTTTTACGCCCAAACATCAACTTCCTGTCTCGAGCTTTTTTTTCAGCATTTCCACATAATGTCCTTTCATTGTGACGCCATCTTTTAGGTGGAGTGCACCAGTTCCTCACCCTTATGGTGCCACTGTATTTCACAGTTGGATGAAGGTTCAGAAGATGCCTCTTTCTTCCTCCAAATGCACAGCAGTGGTGATTACAAACACTTAATTTTTTTTTTTGTTTTCATCAAACCACAGGACACATGTTCAAAATGTGAAGCTGTGTCCTGACCTTTGTCTCTGTAGGACTTTTCAACCTGTGGTATTGCTTTTCCTGTTGCTTTTGGAGCAATGGCTTCTTCCTCTATGAGCGTCACTTCATCTCAGCGATAAAATAAATCATTTTAATGTGGATGAACACATGGCAGACGGCCATATTTATGCCTGTCTACATGATGAATGGAGCATCTTCAGGGATCCTCGAATGGAAGCCAACGATGAACCAAACCTATGAAGGGTCACAATTCTGCTCCTCATATTTTGGCAATTGCTTTTTTATTTTCCCATGATGCGACACAAGGAAGCGGTGTCCTTTACATGTATGCCTTTGATTACCGTAAATGTTGTGTAATAAGCAGTTTTCTGAAGTCATGACAGCAACGCACCATAGTGACAGATACATTACTATATCACAAAGTCATATAAGCAATAAGCAATAAATTAATTAATCGCACGATAAATTAAAACAATCTCAATAATTGATCGTTTTCTCTTTTTCTACCAAAAGCTGGATCACAGAATCTTCAGTCTGTTGTTTTGGTCTCAACTAGACTTTTTTTTTGAAGGACAATTTTGTTTACAGAGACTTTATCATTCATTTTATTTCTTATTTCTGTTGTTGTGTTTACTTATGTTGGATATTTAAAATGTCTTCCAATTCCAGTGTTAAATGTTTAATAGAATTTAAAGTTTATTGAACCATGAGAACGTGTTTGTGCATTATTATGCCAGTAGAGTTATATTACTTGAAAATGGTCTCAAAACAACAATATTATTGTTTATCTTGATAACTTCTGGTGACAATTTATTGTCCAGCAAAATTTATGATTGTGACAGGCCTGGTCATGGTATACTTAGTATATGTGGACTTCTAAATTTGAAGGAATTGTTGACGCAGTTTCTAAAATTCTGTCCGTCAATATTCCGGCAATAATTGAATAGAAATCATTTTGGTTGTCCTGACTGATGTAAAACAAGAATAGATGAGTTTGATTCAATGTGAAATAGTAGGAAAAAAAAACTACATCTGTAAAAATCTGGTTTCAAATGCATTTTCTTTCTTTTCAACTGGACAGCTTTTATCAAAAGCCTTTTACAGTGGCTTTTGATAAAAGCCGTTATAGTCCAACATGTGCTGTTGCTCCTCTGGTCTCTTTGGTTCCCTCGTCCTTCACATCGATCTTTCCTGCCGCTTTAACCTCACTTTTTCCTCTTCATTCATCACTGTAAACCAAAAACTCTTGATATTCTGTTGGTGTTGGGTGAACGGCTTCCCCGGTTACCTTGGATGTCATCGTTGAATGTGCAGTATTTGTTGCGGTACTTGCTCAGCAGTCGAAAAGCGTTGATGTTTGCAAAGTCCTCAAACTGAATCAGACAGTCCATGCCATACCTGCAAAGCAGAAGACATGCATTTTATTCATAGCTAAACTGCCACTGCTGTGAAACACGCAGTGGGAGAAAACATACGCAATCACGAGGTGCGACTCAGCTCAGAGGGAGGAGCTGCCACTCAACGCGGCACAGCAACACGAGCAGACAAGAGGAAGTGTTGACCTTTAGCTGTTAATTGAAAATGAAGCTTTGTGGAGAGAAATGCATTAGAGCTTTTTCCACCTGCGCGCCCCCATGTGATTTTAAAACACCCCAGCAGGCGTTTTAACGAGGGAGCTCAAACACCCAATAAAAAGCAGGGTAACAAACATCTGATTTCAAGGGAAAGAGCCAAAGCAGTAAACCAGCGGTGTTCGGTTTTACAAGTTGCTGCTTAGACCACCTACACTACCCAGACAACACCTGTAAGCCTCTCAACAAAAAAACAACACATCTCTTAACAAAACTTAATCCCAGCACTACAAGTTTGTAAGTTAGATTCAGCAATGACAGAGGGGAAGGCTTCCCAGGTTTCCAAGCCTTCCAACGGATGCTGAGGAATTTACTGGAGGTTTGCATCTGGACCTGTGACAGAGAAGTTTCTCCTCTGTTGAATCGGGAATCAAAATGATTCTCTTCTTCGTTTCATGTCATTCTATACATCCTTTAGCCTTTTCTGTAAGATTAAATATCATCATCCTCCTAAAATAATGACCTAGGTCTTTTTTTTTTTCTGAAAGTATTTCAGTCAAAAAAAGAGACTTAGGCTGTTATTTTGGGAGGATGACGATATACAATATCATTTTTAAAGGCAAACACTGTGTTGTTAATAGGGACAATTTTAACGTCTTTGTGCAGAATTTTGTTCTGCCTCATTCTGACAAATAGGTCAATAGTGTCAACAAACTGCGACTTCTACAGCAGAGAAGTTTAATATTCAAAAGTTATTCTAAATATGAATATACTGATATAAAAATGACAGAGTGCGCCCATCAGAACCACCAGAACTAATTTTAACAACAGTAAGAATGGCGGCTGCTGCTTGATAGCAGACGGACCAAAACAACGTAGTGCTTCATTCTGGAAGGAAACAGTTTGGGACTTTTCTTTTTCTGCCTTTTCTTTATTGTAGAATTGGAAAATGAAGCAGGACCATGTACAGCCATGTTTAATAATTACTGAAAAGTTCATTTATTTCAGTAAATCCACAAAGTTAAACAGTTAGAAAATAATTGGTCTTTATTTCTGTTAATTATGATTTGTTTCTGTTAACAGCTCATGAAAATGTGACATTTAAGATTAGAAAATGACATCAGATCAATAAGAAAACATAATGCAGAAAAATGGGCTTACCAAAAAGCAATGTTTAATACCTGTTTAAAGGTTGTTTTTTTTTTCAAAAATATCTGGGGTTTTTTGTTGTTGTTTTTTAAAGAAGGCAAAAAAGCCTCATCGTATTGGGAGGAAACTAACACTGCACATCTCCTTGAACATGGTGCCTCCACACGGTAGTGGCAGGATCAGAGTGTGGGAGTGGGGAGGTTTCTGTTTTCCGCAGAAGTTTAGGGAGAAATCCTGCTCTGAACTGCGCATGTTCAAAACGAGGCCGTGGAAAGAAAACAGAAGAAGGTTCGTCTGAACTGGAAATTTAAGACAACACAGTTTCTGTTCCAGTGACAGAGCGATGGAGGAAATTGAGGACAGGCTGGATAAACATCAGCGTCCAGGACCGGGACACTGGATAACAGAGAGAGAGATGCTTGTTTTCAGAGCCATCCTTTCCTTTCTGTTTCCAGGTATTCCGGTATTACCGTGGACCTCTGTGAGGAAAGCACCATCATTGAACAGCTCAGTAAAGCGGTTTCCCTGTTACGGTGACTGCAGAACCGCTTAGGTCTGCAAAGAGCTGGGCGGAAGTGAAGCAAAAAAAAAAAAAAAAAGGAAAAAAAGAGATAAATTTCAGACGCAATAAAACTTTATGTCCTGATGAGAGACTTCTCTCCTGTGACACACAGCAGGACACTGGACGCCCCGGCGCAGACGCCGACGGCGGCGCGAGCTTCCTGCCAACACCCGAGCAGCGCCGACACGAGGGAAATGTGTTTTCTATCAGACACGCAGCGCTGCTGAGAGGCGGCAACAAAGTCGAGGAATTATGAGGCCAAGAATGGGAGCTGTAAACATTTCATTGTGTTGCGGCTCGAGGACACGGAGACGGGCGACAAGCGCGGGGTGGACGCGGGCGCTGCCCCATCGCCAAGCAAAGCAGCGCGGCCGCTGCGAGCGAGAGGTCACGCGAGTTCACGGGCTGGCTCAAGACGATTCGGAGGAGAGCCGCGTTCGTCTGCTGCCGCTCGGGCCCGCTCGCTGCTTCCTTTTAACTTCAGCTCGAAATAGATCTTTTAAGCGCAAACCCTAATTGCCTCTCAGATTGAACATAAAATAAACGCATGCATACTTATGAGCTTTCGGTGGCCACAAATTGCAGAGGGAATATCTGTGATTGTGGTGTTAAACAAAGGAACATTGCCTCTCTGCTGAGGCGCTTCGTTCTGATGTACGCACCAATAAAGATAGGGTTCTTGTATTGTGTGTTTTTTTAACAATGTGTGTAAGGGTGGGGTGGGGAGTGGAAGGGTTGTCAAAAACGAAGCTTCTGTTCAGCGATCGGTGCCTTTGTTTTGCGTCTGTAACCTTCACTGGACACCCTGGGACATCAGAAAGTCCTAACGTGTTCCCACGCCAACTAAATTAAAGAAAACGACAAAAATGGAAAGACATGATTTGCTTTTATGTTCTTACAGAAGAATTATGGGCAGAAACCTACGCAGGCTAAGGCACACCCAGGAGATTTAAATAGCTTAGTATTTGTTCCTGACAATGTTCTAAAAAGCAAACTAATCCCTGAGCAGCAGAGGTTGTACCCAGCTACTGTAAGCACCGAAAAAAAGGTGGATTTGTGAGCATTGACCATGTAATTGTGTAACTTAGCATTTTGAAAATACATTTGTGTAATGGGAGCATGCCAATTAAAAAAAAAACTTAACAAAAAAACCCTCTACTTTTTTTATTAAAATAATTGGGCCCTATGTGAGGGGTTTTTTTTTTTTTTGGCTGCATCAAAATTGGTTCATTTGGCAAAACTGCAATGGAAACACTTTTTTCGCATCACACGAATCACATGATCAAAACCGCCATGTTGCCACTGGCGCAGACCAGGAAGAAGAAGACGACAGGAAGTGGTAGGAGGATGATGGCGTGACATGTTTTTAATGACTCACCGTATGAACAAGTGTATTCACATTCGATTTCAATGACACGTCTTACTTAATGGAGCCACTGAAACTGAAATAGTGATTTTTCAACATTAGCGGAATACTGACAAAGTTTTGCGCACATTTGTAATAGAAACAGCTACTGATGCAGAAAAAAACAGTTTATGTGCAACAATGGGTGATTTAAATCTGTTTTGGACTACCATCTAATTCAGATTGTCATTCCCACTTCATAAATTATCAATTTTAAGAAATGCAAACTTCATTTGTGTACCAGACAGGGGTCTGTCTCCTTTCAAAGTTGGGGTATGCAAGTTTTATATATAAAAAACTTTTTTAGATATTATTTAAAACTGTCACTATGCCGTGACAGTGTAAGACGAGACAGATAATCTGCGATAAGATTCAACTCCTCCATCTCCTCCCAGTGCCAACATGAAGAAACACACCATTCCGGGCCAGTCTCTTCACAATCTTTTATGAAAAGTGCTTTGTGAAGCTCTTCACGGTGAGCTACACTAAAATGACCTAGACATCTTTTAAATATGAAACTTTTCACGCATTTTTTTCATACATCAACATTCGTCATTGCATATGTGTGTTGAAGAAATTTGAGCAATAGAACCTCGCAAGTATTGAAACCAATAAGGGGCGGCGGGGGGAAACCAGTAGTCTGTCAAAGCAATCTGAGCCATTCTACCAAAACAACACAAGACTGTTTTTTTTTTTTTTGCCTGTAACTTTTACCTTCCTGTGATTTATGAGTCACCACAAGAATATGTTGAACAGAAGCCAGGGTTTGCAAAAACTTTATTAAGACTGCTGCAGTTGTCTTGGGGGATCTTTTAGCCGACTTTAAGAATCTCATCAAGATCTACTAAAGATAACTGCAGATGGTTGATGGAAAGATAGGACAAAGCAAACATTCCTCATTTCCGTGTGTTTGTTTAGTCTATAGCGCTCATTTAGGTTCCTATAGATGTAACAAGTGACTCTTTCAGGAAACTCAATCTGGTGTTATTACAGCTGAAATGTGCCGCTACAGGGAAGTAGTGCAACACGTGGTTCTTTTCCTTCCAGTGCTGAGACTGGAACCTGAAGAGGAGGTACGAACCGATTCATTTAGCAGGAGCGCCGTCACGAGGGCCGGAGAGCCCGGGACGACCAAAACAAAGGTCACAGACAAGGGCGCACTGTCCAAACACAGCTGTCGAATCTGTGTGTATATCCAAGCATTTGTGTACACACACACACACGCATTCATAGGATGTGTGTTACCTTTGTCCCTAAGGGGTTTTGTGGAGGAGGCCTTAATAAATCCCCAGCCCACTCCCGTTCTCCAGAGAGCCAGCATCTCTCAGCACACATTATTTCTCAAATCCCTGAGCCGTCATTAAAAAAAAGAAAAGAAAAGAAAGACACATTCTGCATTCTTTCTCTCCCTTTCTGTTGCTCCCTCCATCAGCCTATCTGCCCGGTCCTCACTTTTTTCAGTGCCAAGAGTTTTAAAATAGCTGATAGCATTCCTGTAGTATTTGTGTGCCAACCAGCCTTGTATGGGAAATGTCTCAAATCCCCAACCATTCAAAAAAAAAAAAAAAGACCAAAAAATATTAACTGGGTTGTTCGGTTTTGAAAGACGTCAGATTGCTGGACAAACTAAGTGTGTATTCACACCGGCCCTGTTAGGTTGGCTTTAATCAAACTCTACTTTTTTTGCCTCGTTGGTTTGGTTTGTTTGGGGAATGAATGAATGAGGAATCAAATTCTGATGCAGACCAAACTCTGAATTCTGGTCCACATAAAAACCCGGGTTTTGGTTAATTTAAAGTGAACTTTGGCGCACTTTGAATGCATGAATGCCAAGTGGATCGGAGGCCGCTCTAAAGCAGGAACCGGACTAAGATGCAGGGTATTCTGGGTAAATATAACCAAAACAAAGTAGTGTGTGGCGCTAATTTTACCAAAAGGAAAAGAAATTATACAACTTCTAAAATCTGATGCCTCTCCAGTTTTGTTTACATTTCGTGAAGAAAGTTGTAATAAGTGTCTTCTTCAGAGGTTTCTCTTCAGTGGTTCTTGGTGCAGCGCCACCACAGGCGAGGAGGTGAACGGGTTTTTCAAAGGATTTGGTTTTGTGTCACAGAAGGTGTGAAAACAAAAGTATAGAAATGCCCAACCAAGGACTGGACTGGACAAATTGCAAATTTGCTCTTGATGCAACGCATCAGTTTCATACTTGTTCTGTTCTATGTTTGCGTTAGTTGTCCCTGTTAAGTAAATGAATGGCTGAAATGAGAAGAAATATACATTATTGGGTCATCCTGCTGGATGTTTCGGACGCATGAAGATTCAGTTGTTGATAATTCTGGCAGTCAAAAAAAAACAATTAGTTATAGATATTTGAATAGCTCCATAATAACATGCAATGAAGGACTAAATCAAATTAAAAGGTTCTCATTACTTTGATCCAGAAAATCCTAATGTAAGAAATGTTCAAATCTCCTTCTACTTTTGTCACAATCTGGCAGTATTCAGTGGTCTGTTGAATAGGTCAGCACAGTTCAGACTCATTTACAAACGTTGTTTTTAAGCCATCTGAAACATGCTGAACTCAAGTCACTTCTGGCTAAAAATATTTAGTCTGAAAGCAAAACATTTCTGGCACCGTCTGTGAAATAAGGAATCAAGTGTAGATTATTATTATTTTATGCTTAGGTCTCAATAGTAAACCTACTGCAGTTTCACTTCCGATACCGACATCTGAAGTTTAGTATCGGCTGACACAGAAAAACAGCTGAAATGAACAAAAATATATATTTTTTGTTTAAAACAGACAAATGTATTTGATGATAAATTTATTTGATAACTCTGCACCAGTACAGCACATTTAAGTACACCAACAGCTTCACAAATTTGGTCAAATATGCAAAAACAAAATTTTAATTTGTTCAGTTAGTGCAATTAGGAGAATAACAGTCAATAAAAAATAATAAAGAAACTGAAACTGTTGATAGAACAATAGATTGACTATCTTGTTCAAATATGGAAAAATAAAACTGCAACAAACCTTCAGAATGGTTCAGAAAGTGCAATTAGGAAATACCAGATCTAGAATTTTTTTAAATATCGGGACCGATACAGATATTAAAATCGGATCGGTGCATCTTTGATTTAAACTATTTGTTTGTGTGTTTTTGTCTGGTGTTTAAATGTATCAAACCAGAGCAAGAGTAAATTCTCAAAACTCCAGAGCATCTTCTTTCTTTCTTTGCTATGAGTGTGTGTAGTCATGTTACTGGGATCATTGTGAAAACTCAGGAGCTCAGCTGGACGGCCTCAAACCAAACACAAGACTGCATCACTAATCGATCCCCCTGAGCAAGGGGCAGCTTTGACTGAAAGACTAAAACTAATTTTATCCCAGACTTCTGCTCGTCGATGATGACTCAGTGTGGAGTATTTTAGCCCTGTTTAGATTCTTAGAAAACTAAACGTGAATATTACTTTGGCGCTGTAATCATTCATTGAACGTCTGAGCCCATAATTATTCATTTTCCGCCAATCTGGCTCCGTCGGGGAGAAGAAGAAGAAAAAAAAGAGGCAACTCTGTTCCCTGCATTTGGGAAGCTACCCGGTTATTAAAGTCATGGTTTCCTGTTGCCAGCTGGAGCAGACCCAGACCCAGACTTCTCTCCCTGGACTACAGTCTCTGTGGGTTGAGGATGAGGCTTAACCAGGCCAATGTGTGTGCATGCATGGCTTCGTGGCACATGGGCACAGACATGATGGTACGCAGGGGAAGAGTGTATGAAGGTTCTAATCAGAAACATGACTGAAGGAAACACACAGGGTAATAATCAGACCAACCAGAGTCAATATGTCTCAAACAATTCCAGCTCCTCAAAGGAAGGTACAGCTCAGATGAGAGTCAACCAAATAAGTAACAAGTCCAAGCAGTAAACTTTAACAGAGGCTTGTGCAGTCTAGTTAAAGAAGAAACAATGAGCAATATAAAAATGTTTAATGCATTAACATGGCATTATAAAACAACATTAACTATGTTCTTTGACTGGAAAGGGTTTTAAGTACTTTTCCTGGATCCTGTTACCAGGATAAGCAGAGAAAAACAACAAAATAAAGGTGTCCTTACCCTACTGTACCCCAGCTCTAACATCCTCAAAACACTCTTTGGTGAGGGAGTTAATGAATGAGGAGGACTCCACGGTAGCTATTTTCAGTATCGGTGTGGTGTTTAAACTTAAGTCAGAGGAGGCATATAGGTGTAAAAAGCCTTTTGAAAGAAACTTACCGTAATGTCTGTCATCCATTTAGAGAGAGAGCAAGAATTTCAGCAGGTATCAGGAAGGCCTAATCCAGTTTAGTAAAGTTTGACTGAACTGGATTCTGAACCAGTTCTCTGTTTTAACTATTTAAGCTTCAACCTTTGTCTTTAACATGCCAACAGTCTTTCGGAAGCCTCCAAGTTAAGGAAAGTATCAACGTTATAAGGGGAATCCACAAGTCCAGGAGACTCAGTTTGATTAGGGACCAAAACTGCAACATTGTTACATTTTTGGCTGGTGCGGTTCACTTTCACACTGCACTGTGTCAACCAAACCAAACCCCTTGAGCAACTTGATCCTCCCTTCCAAGTCAATGGGAGAAAGCGCAGACGGAGAACTGAAAGGGGATAATAATCGAGAGGAATTGTCCAGGAAGGCTATGGCTAGGCTACATCTCCCTAAATGCATTCGACTTTCAAGGCAAGCCAACTAGAGTTCAATGAAAGTAATGAAAGTCACACCAACAGGGTGCTAACTTATACAAGATAATTATACCGGTATCAAATGTCAACACTGTATTCATTTTGTCTGTTGTTTTAAACTACAACTAAAACCCTGTTTTACAGTGTCTGGTCTTTCGCAAAATTATCCCATCGTCATCCGAGAAGCGACAAAACAGTGACAAATAAAAACGTTTGGCAACCAGAACGTCAAATTGCTTGAAAGGAGGTAAAACTGGATTAATGTTGAGGTAAACTCCAGACCTCTGAATCCTGCAACATCTGGCCACTTTGCATGCTAAACTGCTTAACATTTTTCTTTTAAGGGCCCTGTGCGATTACTGGCCTGAAATGATAATAGCAGACAGAAAAAAAGGAAGTGGGCAAATGATGCCTGGAAGGGTCAGTGCGGACATCGTACCTGTCCGAAACAGCTTTCATAAATTCATCGATCAGGTCATCGTAGGCCTGGCCTCGGACTCTCTTATGCCTCAGCCCGATGTAGAGGGGGTCCTTCAGTAGTGCCTGGAAAATAAATAAGTCATAAAAAAATCAATACATAAAGGAGGTGGAAATTGATACCAGAAATTTCTGGAGACTTTGCAACATTCATTTTTACTGAGAGTCCTGCTGCTGAGCTTGCACACCTTTCTGTGAGACTTCACAGAAATTGCTCTGCAAATGCAATTTACACCAGATCAGAAGCCCAAAAATTACTCAGTGATTCCATGATTGATTATGTGTACTCCTTCTGCTATTTAAAAAAAAAAGAGCAGAAACACATCTCTGCATGAGCTCTGACTAGTATTCCTACAGTTTTTGGACCTCTGTCATGACAGCCATGTGTTATAGTGAGTGAGAGCGGTTCCACCTGTGACATAAATTCACACCAATCTGCAGACACTTCTCAGAGTTAAGCAAATCTTTCAGTCAAACGATATGGTCATGATTTATGAAGAGTGGTGATTATAACTATGCAGCACCAGAAAAGCTGTGTGATCCCTCATATTGTGTTATTTTTGAAAGGAGCGTGCATTGCTTGAAATCTGTAGCTGTAGGACATGAGTTCAGATTGGGGACAAACCGAACCCAGTGGATACAGCAAATCAGTGGGAGGATTAATATGACCTTTTGATCAGAACATCACAAAATTATAAAGAATGAAGGAACACCAATGTGAAGTATGAGGAGTTAGGAACTATATATCAGTGTCAACCATTCAGAAGGAAATGAAAAGAAACAGAAAAGAGTTTTGAGTCAGGTGCAAGGAAAGGTCACCAGTACTTCTTTGACGAATACCTCTAGACCATTTTCACATTCTGTCAAGCTACACACACAAATTTAAATTTTCTGGGTGTAGAGTTGCGTTTCAGACAAAATATTCCAGCTCAGTCAGATGAGATGGAGAGCTTCTGTGGCTCTCAATTGAATTTAGGTCTGGGAAATTCAAACTCATGGTTCTGCTCTGATCTAAATCATCCCGTTGGGGTTCTGGCTGTATGTTTAGGGTCATGAATCTCCCACTTTGAAGTCTTTGACAGCCTCCAACATATATTCTTCCCAGCATTGCCATGTATTTAGCTCCATCCATCTTCCCTTCAACTACAACCCACCTCTCTCTCCCTGTTCAACTAAAGTGCTCTCACAGCAAAGTGACAACAACACCATGCATTTCCAGCTTGACTGTTGAGCTCCATTTGTTTTTCAACCAGCTCTGTCCAAAAGGTTCAAAGCATGATCAAAGATCAATGATCAATGATCAATGTACATGGCCCGTTGTTTTAGGTCTGTCTTGTTGGGTTAGCGTTACATTTTTGGATGATATAGCGCTAACTCCAACACCTGGGACGTTATCTTAAAACCTAACCCTACTTTAGATGCCTCTACAACTTCCTTCCTGACCTGTCTACTTTCTTCCTTGTTCTCATGATGTTTTTTTCCCCATGTTCTCTAACAGACCACTGAGGCCTTCACTGAACAGCTGCATTTAAATTGAAATTAAACTACAACAACATGGACTCTATTTACTGACTGGGAGACTTCTGAAACAAGATGTTTCCGCAGGATTTAATTTCAGAGTATGACAGTAAAGGGAGAGGAATATGAGAGTATTCTATCACCTGATAGTCCGGTAAACTTGGTTCAACTGGGGGAAAAAATTGCAACACTTGTTACATTTTCAGCTGGTGTGGTTCGCTTTCAAAATGCGTTGTGGAATAATTTAAACCCTTTGAGCAAGTTGTTCGCCTCCTTTGCATGTGGTGGCACGTTTTCACGTTTTGTCCAAAAGGTCAGTGAACTGCTCTGCAGCTTAGTCATGCCGTACTGGCATAGGCAGCTCTTGCTTCTAGACATGTCAAATTAAAGGCTGCCATGAAGATGGGCTTGACTTTGAGAAGACATAAAGCAAACTTTCCATGGCATGGTCAACAGTCAGTACATCCAAGAACAGCTCAAAGAGCTTACCCTGGACATTTATTTAAAGATGGCAGCTCATTTCCTGGCATGTCCTTAACAGATAGTTATAGGGAGGGTTTGGCCGAGTTCATTGGTAACTAAAGCAGGGGAAACCTTTTTCTGGTAAGTAAGTAAAATTTATTTATGTAGCAGTGTCATTATGGCGTTTCTCAAGGAAACTGGTTTTATGTCATTGTGAGATTATAATAAGAATTTAACACAAGCGATGCAAGAGCTTGGGAAAGAATGAAAAACTCGATGAAAGGCGGTGGATTCTATGAGTTCATTTAGAAATGGGGACCAAACCTGCTTCATGGGTGAAAGAGAAGAAGCCCTGAGTGGTTTTAAAGTGGTCCGATCTCATTGACCTGTGATGAGCTGCTGACATGAGTTGTCTTTCTGTCCTAGATTATCTTCTGTTATTTGACTGAGCTGTCCTTTCTATTCTACAGGCCTCTTTCTCTTGGAAATCAAACCTCTCATGAGAGGCAACGCTATCTTTGCTCACTAAGACAACTACAGTATTGTCAAAATGTCAGCTTTATATAGCAATATGATGTGTTAATATTAATATTTAATCTATTACTTTATTCGTCCTGCTTGACAAAGTTTCTTGTAGTGAAGAAGTTTATGTTACAAATTGGGCTGAAGCCTTTAATCTCAGGAAAGAGATACAAGATGTCATGAGATCCATAACAGGCAAGAACTTTAGCTGTAAAGTCCCATCAGTGATCCACTTACAAACAGCACATTGTCCAGGATCACATGGTACACTAATGAGCCAATGTTTGCGCTGAACTTGGTCCTAGACTGAGTTCTGCCTGTTTCGCTCATAATTTCTCTCTGACAGTGCCAGCAGGGCACAAGGACAGGAAGACATCTAGAAAGACGTCATTTATTTTGCACAGACTAAGAAACTATGAAATATGAGGTTAGAATTACAGCTTTGGAAGTGCTGAAAGATTTTATTGCTTTGTACTTTAGTTAGTTTTCAAATGTAACATATAATTAAAAATGGACATCTTTTGGGGCGTGCTGTGGTGGCGCAGGGGGTTAGCACGCCCCATGGTTGGAGGCCTTAGTCCTCGGCGCGGACGTCGCGGGTTCCGGTAGTCGGGACTCCCAGTCCCGACGACCTCTTCCCCCCCTCTCCTCGCCCTCTTTCCTGTCTGCCTACTGTCACAAAAATACGAGCCACTAGCGCCGCAAAAACTCTTCGGAGAAAAAAATGGAAAAAAATAAATAACTAAAAAATCGACATCTTAGAAAAACTAAGATTAGGTTTGAAAAGGATTGCTAACCGCAACACCATGGAACATCGGATGGCAAACGGACAATGCTTGTTTTGGTTATTACCTAAGAGGGGCTGTTTTTCGAGGCCACCAGCAATGCATTGCCCGTAACTCTGGTTCACTCCCATCACTTCCATGACTACTTTGGGCTTCAATGATGCACTACAGATGCAACATTGTCCACACGCACGTATCTTCACCCAAGTTTAGAAATGTTGCTATCGAGTCAGGCTAATTTTTTCTTATTCTTCACTATCATTTTCAGGTCTATTGTTATGTGGGTAATTGGAGCTGTGAATGATCCCTCCTGTAATCCAGGGAATGAGGATTAGCAATGAAAATTTGTGGTGCAATTGTTTCAAAAAGGTCAGTTTTAAAACTGTACCTGGCTACTCTATGCCTCAAAACACGTCGCATTCTGTGCAACCTTGTTCAGATTGACCACCTCCTCAGTACCTGGGTAGGCAGGCTCTCCTTCATAACAAGTAGGTTTCCATCTTCCATGCAGTAAGGTTGTTATAATATCCATTGAAAAAAATAAAATAAAATCCTGCAACAAACACTGTAAAACTATGTGCCTCTGTCCTACAAATATAAATGCTAACATACATGCTAACCAGCTGCTGACTTTACAATTACTGCTAAGATAAACTGTCGCCTGGCTCATTCAGCGAAAACCACAAAGTAAATAAGTCCTAAAACCTTAAATCATAAGTTTGAAGAAAAGAAACTTCAACATTGTGGGATCTGTCTGTTTAAGTTCTTGGATGTATTCATAACTCTCTATTAATCCCTACACCCACTCAAGGACAAACATAATCCTGTAATAGCAGTAATTTGAATAATTAGCCAAAGCAACCACTGCCTCGTACCCTCCCTCCCGCTCTTCCCCCATTATGCGTCCAGAATCGGGGCTGCAGACTGAAGCAGGTTACCAAGAGGCCACATCCTAGCCTGCCGTCTTCGTGAGGCTAGTCGAGAAGAGCTACACACACACTCACACACACACGCACCCCCCCACCCCCACACACACTCACAAAGCAGCTCCATTTATCCAATTACATCCCATTTAGCTTGTCATCCCTTCAGAATGGCAGAAATAAAGAAACCTCAACCAGGGCTTGGCAGAATACAGTGAAATCTCAGTTATAAGCATTTGCAGGGCAGAAACCAGGAAGCCCGATATATGTGCGCCTGCATGTATGTGTGCACGGTGTCTTGCAAAAATATTCATACCCCTTTAACCTTTTTGGAAACTTTAATGTGTTTAATTGGGGTTTTATGAGCTGTTAGTTTTTATCCCCATGCAAGACGTTCAAGACTTTGGGTTTTAATCGAAGAACTGAGAAACAATTAGCTGTGCCACGGAAACTATTGCATGCAGATTACACTTGCACTTATTTATGATCCAAAACCTTTCCTCATTCTTTCTAAGAGTTGTGCAGATTTTTTTTATGAAGTCTATCTGAACTGCACAAAGGTAAGGACTAAAAACTGAAACAGACTGATGACTGAAAATGGCCAGAAGCAGTATACATGTGCTTTAAACTGTTATTTATTATATATATATATATTTATTTTTTGTTATTATTAAAAGTTTGTTATCATAAGTTAAATTTGTGTTGTGTCTATGGACCTGAGGAAATGGCCATAAATCTAGAGAGAGAAAATCAAGTAGAATTTTGGGATGGAGAGGCTCATAAAGAAAGAGGTCAAGAGCTGCAGCAGAGTTACTGCAAATGCTGTAACCCTGTAAAGATTGAAAGCTAAAGTGGATGATTTGGCAGACCAATGAACAATTTTACTCAGTTAAGTTTGAACGCCATTAAAATAACTGACTATTGTATCTTTTGTGTGGTTTTTTTGGGGTGGGGGCTAATATGCTGGTATTTTTACGGCTGAAATGGAAACATTTCCTGTAAGCCAAATACTAATTAAATGATCAATGGGAAAGTTCCGTCAGATTGTGACCTTATGATTGATGAAAAACTGTCTGTTGCCATAACCCAGAAGGCGGCATAAAAAAACACAAAAAAATTAACCAATTACCAACTGCTTTTCTCTAAGCTGCTTTTCAGCACAGACTGGCAGAGAAAAAAAAGGTACTTTCCCAACTGGCATGGGCAGAGATGCTTACCTCACCAAAGCACAGAGTGTTTCCTGATTGTAAACTGTGAAATGTGTTAGCTACACTTGGCTGACCTCTGAAGCATGACTAAGGAGGAATAATAACTTCACTTCTTTTTAAAACAACTATAGCCTTGTTAAATATATAATATACAGTTGTGTTTGGATTTCCTCCCTCCCCCATCGGATCATCAAATGCATCTTTAAAAATCAGGCAGAGACAGTTTGAGTGAATTCAAATGAGCAGTTTTGAAATGATTCTTTTATTAAGGGAAGAGGTGGTCTAAGACCGTATTGTTAGGTTGTTGAATTCTGAATAAAACTGGATTCTATTTAGGGTGTTCAAGTAGAAAGGGCAGAGCAAAAGCACCGCACTTCTCACATTTTGATTTGTGCTGAATTTTTAACACCACGTCTCATTTTTGAGACGTCACTGCTTACCTCGTTGTCTGTGCCGACATCCAGCGTGACGGGCAGGCACTGCTGGGGAGGCATTCCCCCACAGGCCGTGTAGAGGGCCAGCTTCCCCACTGGGATGCCCATGCCATGGCAACCCAGATCTCCCAGTCCCAGGATCCTCTCTCCGTCCGTCACACAAACAGCCTGTCAGTCAACACAAGTCAGTACGGTACCACATTACTCATTCCTCTATTAGAACTCTCAGCTAACATATTTATTCAGATAAAACAAGGAAATACTCTAATGTCCATATTTCGCATATTTAAAAAGAAGCTATTTGATTTTGACAAATTAAACAGTGGCCTAGATTTGCCTAAAAATCCCAAAAAAATTCTCCATTCTCTCAGATCTGGTATGTATGTTCACGCATGTTTCCCCAGCAGAGTTTCCTCTACGTGTAATTGATGGTGCCACCACACCTTCAGAGTGACGTACACTTTCTTTTTCATATACGTTATAAAATGGGGAAAATGTTTTTATATATTTATGTACTGTATATAGCCTACATTAACGCACTTATGATAACCATGATCATTAAATATCATTAGATATTAAAATGTACTTTTAGAAAAAACCACACTGATGCGTTGCTAACACCAGCTCCCGCCTGTCTAACTGCAACGTTTGTAGCGCTAATTGGGTTTTGCCCAATAAGTTTGGAAGTTTGGCTTATAAACATCTCTAGCACATCACTCCTGAGACTCACAGCCTTGTTGGAAAATGGAGCAAAAGCCAAAAACGTCAGAAAATGTACATTTCTAACTAGAGAAGTCAAATCATACCTGCAGAGAGTATAGATGTATCGCTCACGAGCGATTCTATTCTTTTGAACGGCTCTTTGTTGTGAACGGCAGGACTCCAGTCTCAGTTAGAGCTGCTCTTCGATTCTTTGTTTTGCCATGTTTGAACAAATATGAACTTTTACACTACAAAACCCTGCTCAGTGAGAGCACCAAATTTAACCAAACTTTCCTTTACTGCTTTACAAACGTCATTTATGTAACGCCTGATGTTAAAAAAAGAAACTTTTACACTTTTACAAAAAAGTGTCACTGAAGGCGCAACACTTTCACACCTTTTTTCCTCCAAAAATCTCACAATTTTTGAGGGTGGCTGATTAGTTTCCATGCTGTTTTTTCTTCTCCCTTCTTGCCAAATCTTGTTAATATGTTCCAGTGGCAGCTCGGGCTCATCAGAGAATGACAACCTTGGCTCCTTTGTGAAATGTTGAAAGTAGGACGTACCGACTGAGGTTACGATAAGACCACCTTGAGAACGCGCAGCAGCATTAGCAGAGCTCAGGTACAGTAAATGCCTTGCTGTTGACAGCTGTGAACAGGTGGCTGCGGCCGCAGGTACAGCCGACATGCGAGGAATGCCTGGTGGTGTCGTCATGCTGCTGAGAGCGTGACGTGTTCTTTTATTTATGAAGTGCAAAGAGGGCAAGAGACTGTTTAGCTTTACTCTGAGGTAGCAGAAATCAGTCTAGGGTTAACCAATCTGAGTCTAAGGCAGTGGTTCCCAAAGATTTTCTTCTGGGCCCCCCTATGGATTACAATAAATACCCCCCTCCCACCCCCCCAAAAATCAACTGGTTACACACATCGTTCAACCAGACATAAACCTATACACATATTTTGTTTTCAAACTCCAATGAAGTTTATTTCACACTTCAGGTTGCAACAAAACAAACTACAAACCATCTTTATAGTGAAACACTTTTGTGTAACTGTTTTTTTGTTTTTTCATTCATCCATACTGCTTCCCGCGTCCCACCTGCAGGCGGGGTTCCCACACTTTGGGAACCACTGGTCTAAGGTTACTCTGATGTGAATAACAGCTCAGAATTTGTATTAGTGTTTTCACAATTGAGATAAAATTTTCATAGTTCTCAAACTTTGTTTTAAGGAAATCTCTGGTCAGAATAGAATTGTCTAATTTAGATTAAAAGATCATATTTACTTTAAGAAAAATAGTGAAATAGCCTTATGATTTAGCAAAATAGGAGTTTAATCAAGTACTTTAATGTCGTTCGCAAGTTGGCAGTGTTGTACAGTGTTCTGTCAACATGGACTGAATGTGAATGATCAGAACAGTTATTCTTGGGAGAACTGTCAAAATGATTTTTTTTATGTGTGTGTTTGTTTGCTGACTCATAACCAAGGACTTTGACACCCTGGGCAGGAAGCCATATTGCTATAATGAAAAAATATTGGGAAAAAGATTTATTTTCCACATCTTGGGATTTGCTTTTTGGAGGGATATGACTAATAACTGGTTCCATGGGCCCTGGCTTCTCTGCATTAGACTTTGTTTGCATTATTTCTGTGTATTTTTCTTACAGTACACACTGTTTTATGTCAAAATTGATCAGTTGCCATTTATTAGTTCTGACCAATAAAATCCACAATAATAAAAAGTCCCACTTTTTGCCTGTAAGTACATTCGAAAACAACATATTCTGTGATGCACTTTGGTTTGAGTTCAGCACAAAAAAACCCCAAAAGCTTTCAAGTCAAAGGTTTACCATTATGTCCTTTTCTGGCCAGTTTTGGAGAATTGAAGCAATGTGCCCTCGGTCATGAACAGTGATGAAAAGCCCCCTGAAATCACACAAAAACACACAAACTTCAGCTGCCTTTCTGAGAACGTGGTTTTGTCACTTTCTGGGTTTCTTTTTTGTAAAAAGTGCTGCGTATCCCTTAAACATTAGATGCAACACAACAGCAGCACACCACTCCTTTTGAGCTTTGAATGAGAAGCAGCTTTAACCTCGGAGACTGATGTTTAGCTGGTTGTTTTTCCCCCAGCTTTTCTTTGTTTGACCAAAACTTTATTAAATTCTGATGGCACCTAAGTGCAACTTTAGTGTTGATCCCAGAGCTCAGGACCCCTAAGAACTGTGTTTAAGACACCGAGACAATTCAAAATATTCATTTAGCTTAGAATCACACCCTTTAAAAGAATCTTCCCTCCTTTATTATCCTGCTCAGTAGCATCCATGTCCTTTGATCCAAGACAACTTGAAGGAAAACAGTTCTTTTCCAAGGGTGAGAAAAAAAAAACAGGCAGCATTATTCCAGTCTAATGCTTGCATTGTGTTAGAAAAACGTACTGACATTTTTTGATAATTTAGTAGAACTCAGGTCACTACTGGTGAGCACAAGTAAAGCAAAATAAAAATAAATCCTGAAAGGAAATGCAGCGGTGAAAGAAACAAGCCACAAACATGTCATGCTAAAACGCCGAGCTGAGGTAACCACAGGTTGTAGTTTCAGGTGAGCTACAACCTGCAAGCACAAAGAACAGCTTTAATATCTGATTTTGCCAAGTTGAAGACTTTCAAAAGTAAAAAGGATTCAACTTCAGATGTTTGTGTTTCGTGTGACCCCAGTTAAACTCAGAGGTCACAGGTTGTAAAGAGCGACGGCGGCCTGAGGCTCTGGCATGTTTGCTTTGCAGGGAAAACCGTATTGTCTCCTCTGATTGATTATACAGGTCAAACACACCTGAGGCCATCAGAAAAGCTTACACCTTTTTATGTTTTAAAAAGGTACAAACTTGAAGAATTTGGGTTTTAAATTAGTCCTTACATACATATATATGCAAATAAGCTTAGAAATATGTAAATCTCTTATGACTACTAGTTGCTGTTGTAAGTTACATTTGATCAGTTTAATAGTTAATTAAAATTTAATTAACTATATATATATTTTTTTTTATTACTGTTCAGGGTTGTTGGCCTTACATGTTTGAAATGAAGTATTTAACAAAAACCGAGAACTGTTTCTTTAAAAAATAAAAAGTAAAGAAGAAATAACGGGAAGTACTGGGATAAAGGTTTTTTTTGTGCTTCTATGTTAGCGAAAGTGAAAAGTTCAACTTAATAAGTATTAGATAAAAACATTATGGTGATTTGCAGTGTTTTTGAAAATAAATTGATGCTAATGCTATATGCTCCAAGGTGTAATAGCAACCAGAAATTATGGTTTGGTAAACAGCTTTAAAGTAACAGGGTTGGTACGTTTCAGTCAAATGTATACTTTGCCTGTATTCAACAGTGAAGAAAGTATGTTCAGATTTTGACAAAAATGCGTCAAAATTAACTTAAGACTTAAATCTTAAGTCTCATTAAGCCTCAAGTGTCAATGGGACTTAAATCTCTTTTAAGTCCCATTGACAACTTAAAGGAGATTTGCTTTGATTTAGTCAGTTAATTAACAATAAGCAGGTGAAAAAAGGGATGGAAAGACGGATCATAAACAATTACTAAAAAAAAAAGAAGAAAATAGTTATTGTATATGTACAAAGAGAGGGAAAGGAGAGAGAGATTGACTTTTAGTAACCAAACACTGACTGCTGTAACTTATCCTTCCACTGCAAAGTTCACAGGAGGGTCACCAGGCCACAGAGATCTGGCATTTTGCTTTAATTACATTGTAAACTTTATTTGTGCTGTGATCCACACTGACATTTCTACACTGCTGTGCAAAAAACAAAACAAAAAAACTTTTCCAGGTGGCGCCGATCCTTTAAGGTGGCTTAAGAGACTATTGTTAATATTATTGCAGACAGCGTTGACATTAGACTTGTTCCAAAAAAATGAAAGTTGGAGAAGAAAAAAAAAGAAGAAAAACCTAAAACTAAAATGACGGATCAAATCAGACAGGCAGACTGACAGTAATTCCTAATCTGTGCCGTCTTGAAACTCACCAAAAACATTTTGGGTTCACCTTTCAGTTATTCGCTCCTCCTTCTTAGCTTATATTCCTCCAGTGTGTATGTTTAGGGCTGCTGTCAACCTCCTGACCTATGACCTGAGAGAAGCCCTTAGATCTTTAGCACCTCTAATAATCTACAGACATCTCATTAAGTCAGGATTCATGCTGCTTTAAATTCATTAGCGCTTTTTATGAAGGTAACAGTCTCACTGAAGAAGAATTTTGCATACATAATCCTATTTTTTTTTTAGCATAGATGTCAATGTTCAATGCATCATCCACTAATGTACAAATCAGTAGCTGATTGATTCATTCACCTGTTTGCATTGATGTTTCATGTTTGACTTTTGCAGATTAAATGGCAACAATCGATAGCAGACGTCTGGTGAGGAAAGCTCTCTTCATACGAAGATAATAACGGGAACATAAAGTGTAAAGAAAACAACCCGATGACCCGAAAGCAACCTCCCATCTTTGACCTCCACCCACACTAAACACCACCAGCCGCCATTCTTCACGCCAATTTCATAACCTTAATCCTCGGTTTGCCGGGTGTCGTCAAAGGCACGCTGACAACATGAGCACCGATCACTGAAAAAGAGCGTGAAATTAGTGGGAAAGGTCAAAGTCGTGCAATATAAGGTTTCTCTAACTGATTAGGTCCTAAATCCATAATGACAGACAATGTTTTAAGGGTCTCGGGTGTCCTGGAAGAGAGCAAAGGATTTGGCTGTTGATTTTCAACATTTATTTAAAAACAGACTGCTGGTGTTGATACCCAGCTATGTGAATCTTTTAACAGCGTAGATGTTCACAGCGTAGATTTTTTTAATATGTATGTTTGAAGTCGACATGTAAAGATGCAGCAGGTTGGTAATGACGTTATCCTAAAAGGGGAAGTTTTGTGTTTTCCAGACATATAGTGGCCTTTTATAGCACAATCAAGTAACTATGTTAACCTCAGTTGATATAAAAATGCTACATATCAAAAATAACTTTATTTCCCAATTTAACGCCTTGAAATTGGAAACTTTGTCTCTTTAAAAACTCCTGGTTTACTGAAACTCTGCCTTCAGGAAGTCATCACAACATGGCTCCTCTATTAACCCTTTAGCAACGTTTTTACCAGCATTGCGTTGAGAAGTCCACGAGAGTTTAAAAAAAATTCTCAAACATGCATGAAAAAAAATCTAACTAACACTCCAGGTGTGTTTTTGATGAGGGGATAACATTATATAACATAAAGTAAAGCTGAAAAAAGATTTTACATAACACTGCACCTTTAACAGCAAGAGACTAGGACATCAAAGGTAAAGGAAGTTTATTTTCTTCAGACATTACCTCACTTTTGACTGATTTCAGTCAGAGAGAAATCTGTGTGGTCAGTGTTATGAAGCTACAGCTAACCTGAACTGATTGTTATGAGCAATAAATAGACCACAGACTGTGAATATCTGGTTGATAAATCAAACGTACCCTTTAACAGCTTTCTTATGTCAGACATTCTCCCCGGTTACAAGATATACCAAGTTTTCTTGAGAGTCAAGTCCCAACCCAGCTGCCTGATTTAAACCTCAAGTTTTTAGAGGGTGCATATAAGTTAAGTCTTTCATCTATCTTTGTCAACTGCATGTGATAAAAAAAAAAACAAGTGTGCCGTTTTGTGCCCGTCAGTCACGCTGAATAATGCCCTTGTCTCACCAACGCCCTCCTCGAAATTCTGTCTTCAACATCTCCTTTAAAGAAAGAAAAGAAAACCCATTTAGGTCCTTTTAATTCTAGTCTGTGGTCCATGACAATGACAATTGAGATAATAGAAGGGAGACACCTTCTTTGGTTTGGGCTGACCAAAAGTACTTGGACCACATTTTGGCCACCGTTTTATTGGTATATTTGACTTTGCTGTTGCATGTATTCTTGGGGCAATGAATACAATACTGAATGGTCTTTCATGAACTAAGTTGTCATTCTCCTAAAACAAGCTTGGACATAAATCTCCTGTCTCACTCCTGACTTGTACCAGCCATCACCTTTAATCCTAGAGACGGGGTATTTCAGATCCCCCAAATTTTTTATTTTGAAGCTTTTACAAGGTTTTTTTTTTTTTTTGCCGTGGTTTTGGAAATAAAAGAGCAAAGCCAAGATGACAAACTACACTGACTTACCATCTTGGGTCCAACTGTACCGTCACTTTCATCTTTCTGACCAAATATGCTCAAAAATAGTGAAACACCAAACAATTTGTTGCTCTTCTTAATTGTTGGTGTCCAACGTATTATCAACAAATCAACTATTTGCAGATATTTTAAACCTACTTCATGTACTTTTATGTTTACGGTTGAACATTGCTCTAGTTATTATCAATAGACAATGGTCTTTTACAGATATGCCCATATTTGGATGACATTCAGACCTGATAGTCCTGTAGACTTATTTCGACGGGGGCCGAAAATTGCAACCTTTGCTAGATTTTCAGCTCATTGCACTGTGTCAAATGAACTAAACCCTTAAAACAATCTATTTCCTCTCTCACCTGTGGTGGCGCTGCACCAAGAACCATTGGAGGAAAAGACACAAAAACCTCTGAAGAAGACACGGACACAAATTCTCTTTTCACAAACTGTAAAGAAAATTGGAGTGGCATCAGATTTTAGCGGTTGTAGGATTACTCTTATCATTGGCAAAACACCACGGCCTATTTCTCCAGCTGACGGTGGACACTCAGGTTTATTTTGGTTGTATTTAAAACCAGAATGCTCCATGCTGCAGTCCACTTCCTATTTTTGGAGTTGTCTCTGGTCTGCTAACATCCAGATACGTATTTGAATAGCAGCGAAGTTCACTCTAACCAAACTGAGATCTAGGTTTGTAGGTGGACCAGAGTTTGCTTTTTTTGGTCCGCATCAGAGTTTGATTGCTCATTCACACCTCCCCAAACAAACCAGACATTCTAGACAAAGTAACTACAGTGGCATTAAAGCAGACTGGGGCTGGTGTGAATGCACCTTAAATTAGTTCTGTTTCTCACGTTCTTCATGGACCTTCTGTTCTAGAGACTGACTGAAATCCTCCCCAACTGGTGAACCACTTTCACGGAAATCCCTCTGGCAAAATCTGTATTGAAGGTTTTAAAGCATTCCCTTCTTGTGTTGTTCTTTCTACAGCTCTGATTCTGCCAGTGATGCATGTTTGAAAACTGGATTGTCTGGAAGGAAAAGAGACTGGCAGATTAATTGCATGGATTGTGAATTAATTCTACACACAAACAACTATTGCCATTACAAAGAAACTAATAGAAAATCTCTATGTTCAGAAGTGTGCTTTGTACTGGCTTTCCATTACAGTGTGGTGTCAAGCACAGTACAAGGCCCTAGGTACATAAAAGCTGACAGACGTCCAAAATATGCTAGTAAGAGAATCAGTTTTATTCGGCAGGGGGGGAACCCCCTTGTGGAGATCTCTGGCTTTTGGAAAGTAGTTCAAACAGGATCGTCCTTCCAAAATTAACGCACTAGATCCGGCTTCCAGACCAGTTGTTGGGATATTTGAGGTTTCATTTTTATTAAGCCAAGGAAGTTCAACAGGCTCTTGCAAGAAGGCAGTTTTCATTAACAGGAGATTATTAATTTGAATTTCATTAAAGGGGATTATTTACCTTGGTTAGGGTTTAAATGGTGATTCAAAATAAACACAAAGGCTTAAAAAGAAAAGAAGAATTTAAATTAGACTTGTTGCAGCCAAAGTTTAATGTCAGAAACAAGCAGAGTGTGGTCTCCATCTATTTAAAAATCCAGGGAATAATGTTTATCATAATTAAAACATTACTGGTCCAGGGATGTTCAGTATTGTTGACTGACTCTTAAGCCAGTTTTCATATAGAAAAGGACAAATGTCTATTTTAAATGTGCTGGCCTATTTTGGTGTCATGAATAGTTCTGCCAACAGGAATGACCTCTGTCATATTGGCCAAAACTATTCGCTTCACAAACTTTTGATTACTTCCTCAGTACTATATTTCAATCTGATTGTTTTCCCTTCATCCTATTAATGACAGACTTTGGTGCAGGTCATTTTACTGTAAGAAATCTGAGCAGAATGCTTGACGTGCACACAGACATTCAAAGCACCTTCATGGAGACAGAGTTCTATGTCTGGACATGGTATCCAACCACAGGTTGTAGAAAAAGGGAATGACAGCCCAATATTTATGCCCTAAAACTGCTGGTTTCCACTTTCATGCTTCCTTAGCTGCAATTTAATAAATGAATGGTGTTCAGCAGAAATAAGGAGAAGTCATTCATTCTGGCGCACTTCACAACCGCCAGTTTCAATTAACTTTATTGGGATATTATGTGATAGAGCATTATGAGGTAGCCCATAAATTGTGAAGTGGAAGGTAAAAGATGGATGACATGCAGACATTTTTACAGAAAGAGAGCTCTGAAAAGGAGTGGCAGGGATTTGTGTTAACCCCCATCTTACTTTAAAGATTAGTGAACAAACAGCGACATACCCTACGGTGGCCCTGAGGTGCAAACCACTTCAACAATTCACTAAACACAACTACAAATTTCAAAACGCAATAACATCAAGTACAAATTAAGAAAACACAACAATAACAAAAGAGAAGTCGTAGGTCCCAGTGGGAAACCCAAGACGTTGCTGATTTTACGACATCACTTTTGACTTTACCACTGGAAGTTATTCTGGCCTTAGCACGTTTGTTGAAAATGTTACCGGTGATGCAAATGACACTGCTGCTATGCAAGAATATTTTCAGTCGGGACATACTACAAAGCTAGGCTGTGTTCTTTTTCACAGTTTGGGCAAAACAACACAGTACTCTGACTGTCTGCCTATCTAAACCAAGGGAGAGTGAATGCCAGAATAATACTGGTCTAAAGTCAAAAGTGGTGTCGTCCAATCAGAGATGTCTTAGGTTTTCCATTGGGATGTATGTCTACAATTTTGTCAATATTGTTATATTTTCTTAATTTGTAATTGATCTTGCAGCCAGTTAACATTGCTGTGTTTTTGAATATGTTGTATTTTTGAAATTTGTAGTTGTGTTTAGTGAACTACTCAGGTGTTTTGCACTTTGGGGCCACCGTACAAAACGTTGCCAACAATTAAAAAAGAAGACATAGCAGTGATCTAGGAAACATGGTTAACATATGGAAGGAAAAGCTCTGATCACATGACACATATGTGATCATGTGAAAACGTGGTGAAAAGCTGACACTACACATTAATCTGACAAAATGAAACATGGAGGAGGAATAAATGTAATTGTGATGATATTGCTGAACATCTTTAGCTTCATGTTTATTGAAAGTAATCGTCAAATGAGGGAATCAAGGGCAGTGAAAGTCCATCAAACAGGCCAAAAATATTATTGATATGCAGAATTTGCATGTATTATACTTAAAATATAGCTTGCCAACACTTGTAGCGATTGTTTTGATGTGTGAATAGTTCAAGGGAAAGTAGTACTTTTGCAAGGCAAGACATATTGCTACATAGTTTGGCTGTAAATCACCACACACACACAAAACTGCCACATAACTGTTTTGTTTTCATTAAGAGGCCTACAACAGAAGAGTAAGATTGAATTAGGCTAGCTTTGCAAAAACACGCAGAAGCTACGATTCCGCCAGCCAAGCAGCTGACAGTACCAATACAGCAGAAACAAAATAAAACTCAGCAATAACATGGGGTCTGGCAAGGTGGTTAAAAAAAAGGAAAGAAAAATCACATTCCTGCAGCAGTTTCAGTTGACACAAACTCTGTTTAGATTAAAGATACCACAATAAAATGGAAATGAAACATGCAACAGAGCTTTGTATGAACACAAAAATGAGTTTGGGGAACAATTTTGCATCAGCTCAACACACTTATTATATGTACCCATAATCCAGCATTTCATCTCTGTCAATTATGTCCATAATAGTTCAATCAGAGAAGAAAAACTAAAGGGGAAAACGGGATTAAGAGAAGTGCTAGGTGTGGGTATTTTTCTGGGAATTTCTCAACACACTAAAAAGTCAAATACCCAGTCATTTTAGTTATTGTCACTTCAACATGAAAAATTACAGGCAGAAAATTTCCACTCCTACTGATTCACTTTCCTTTTGCTTCACGCCCTCCTTACATTGTGCAGCATGGCTTTCTAGAGATACAATCCTCTCCTTTTCTAAGAGGGTTTAACAGGATTCCATTATATAATGAGGTTTCAACATGTTGCTTAGATATCCGTGTCTTTGCACACCAAGCGAGAGCCACTTCCAGGCATTGGCCTCAGAAAACCATAACCCAGCTCCCACCTCATTCCACAGCAGCCCACTGAAGACATCCGCACTCACAGACCTTTAGGAAGCTTTTCCAAGCTTTGGGAAGCGGGTAACTGCAGGGAATTCAAGAGGAATGAGAAAATAGTTTACCAAAGACGACTGATCGTTGCTCATTTAGGTTAATACGATGAGACAAAAGTGTATGAAAAGACCACGGCCAATGTACAGGTGGCAAGAGAAGGAAGTGAGACAATAGACTTCTCTAATTTGTCTTCCATAGTGGAAGTTTCTCTGCGAGAACTCAGGACTGAGAACCTTCAGGAAAAGGTCTGTTCTGGTCCAAACGCCTTGCAAAGGGAATAAAAAGGGACGGACCTGATGAACCCAGCTGGTTAATAGATGAGATTCATACGTCTGCGCCCAGCTTTTCCACTCATCTCCCTTCTGGCTCACGGGCTTGGCTGACATTTGAGGCACGTCAGTGACGTCTGGTGTGGGATGCGACGCGACATTCAGAGGAAACCGGTTGTTCCTTATGTAAAAACCGACCACAGGTCAGTTGAATGCCGCATTGCGTTTCCAGCACTGGTTTGACAATAGATCATGGGAACATTTGGATCAGCCCAAATACAAATAACTCTCATAGTTTTAAAAGAAAAACACCGACAGACAATGATGATGACGGAAAAGCTAGAACTTTTGTAAAAAGTTGAGGACTGACTGAATGACAATGATTCATGGTCCATGACATTGTCAGTGACAGTCAGACAAAAATATGGATTTCCGTTTCAGATTGTCTCAGGTGGCAGCAGGGTAGCTGTTAGCGTCCACTATGAAGCAGATGGAAAAGAGCTTTTAAAGTATCAGATTTTTCACTCTCTACCGCTAAGGAGATAACTCATGGAGTATGACACCAAGTAAGAACGTAAATAAAAAACCAGTATATACTTTACTGTAGATTAACAGGTAAAAAAGTCAGGAGCCCCACATGTTTATGTTCTCAAAAGCATTTTAGTATGCTAAAAGATGGCCTTTAAATTTACATCAGGATTGGAGAATGTGGAACATTGAGACGGTTGAAACCTGAAACCAACTGAAGGAAAAAGTTTAGGTGGTCATTAAATGTCTAAAACCAATGATTAAAATCGGCAGACAAACTACTTCATCATGGTTTTATTCATCCCTTAAGTTATTTTCGGATCTGATTATGTTGTTTTATTCAAAGTCTTTTAAGAAAGAGATTTGCTCCAATGCTCCAGCAATGATTTGCTGCTGATTTGGATGAGGGTCCCTCCACAAAGTGATGACTAATCATGATACTTCAGTCATTATTGCACCTATGTAAAACAAATTGTTTTTAGGAGGTCAGTCCCACAGACTGAAGCTAACAACTTGGAAAAAAAAAACCCACCACTTTAAAAAAAACATAGCTCATCTTGAATTAGATGGTTATGTGCACCGAGGCCGATGAGGATTTACACAAAAACCGTGGGCTACAAATGGGACCGGAGTGTAAAAATCTATTTAAAAAAAAACACTTACATTTTTGCCATAACATACAACTCTGTAAATATTTAAGAGCCCACTGCACTGAACTGAAAACCTCATGGTTATTCCACCAAATATTGATTTCTGATCTCTTCCTGAGTTAAAACATTAGTATTGTTGTTTCTAAATAAACATGAACTGGTTTTCTTTGCATTATTTGAGGTCTGAAAGTGCTGCATCTTTTCCGTTAGTTTGGCCATTTCTCATTTTCTACAAATAAATACTAAATTTTTGCTTGGAATTTCAGAGACATGCCAGTAGTTCATAGAATAAAAGAACGATAGATAGATCGATAGATAGAGAGAAACTTTATTAAACCCTTTGGGATTTTCCCTGAGGGAAATTGTTCCTGTCTCCCACAGCCCGGCCCTATAGTCCCTCTGTTTCTGTTGTACTCCTGTTAGCCCTCCTTCCAGCCTCCAGAGAGGAGTTGAAGAGTTTAATTGCACGAGGGACACAGGAGTTCCTCAGTCTGTCGGTCCTGCACTTTGGCAGAAGCAGTCTCCCACTAAATCTGCTTTCCTGGCTGCTGATGACAGTGTGCAGAGGGTGGCTGGCACACTGAGTTATTCATTTTACTCAAACATATACTAATAAAGACTAAAATCAGAGAAACTGATCATTGTAGGTGATTTTTTACAGCGATGCATGTGCCTTTTACACCACTTTTTTAAAATTTCAGGCCATTGCTCTGACTCCAAGAGTCTCGAGTCTTTCGCCATCAGCTTGTGTTTCACACAGGAAGATCACTGGTAGCTAACAATGATCCTACCACCACTTTCTGTGCAAATAATAATCGTTTTTTCTGTAAATAATCATATAACCCAGACATGCTGACAGTTTCAAACTTTAGAAAATAGCATTCGCACAAGTCATCTTGAAGGATTTGTTTGACGATAGATGGTCAATTTTGTCTTGGCTCCACTTAGCTCCAGCCTATTCACCAACTAATCTAGGTTAATAGTAAATGAAGACACCTTGACTTATCTCTTGTAGGTAAGATATACGAACTTTTTTGCAAAATCTCATTTCAAAATTGCTCCATGATCCCCTGGCCAGAGACATGTAGGATATGTGGACAGCAACGTAGCTCTTTTCTGATTGAGCACAGATCACATCCAACTCCAAACATTTTTTCTTTTTAAGTTGCCATTCCCATCATCGACGTCAAAAGGCTTTTATGTGTCTAACAAAGTAACAGAAACTCTGACTGGAGCAGGATGGAGCCTGAAATCAAAGTAAATGTTCAGTTCTCCTAAATGGACATCAGGTCACACATCATAAAAACACTTCAAAGAGAGTCTAAGGCAAGTCATCCGGGGTCCCTTTTTGACTCCTGGAGAAGACTACATCAACACTAGTGCTGCGCTTCACTTGCCTTGGAAGATCTCATTTATTTTATTGACATCACATGCAAATTGTGCGAGTTCCTCTTTCAAGTCGGAAAACTGGGGGATTAGTAATTCTTGTGGTCAGAGACCAGGCTAATCACCATCAGTGATGCAAGTCCGGCAGCAGATTTCTCTCCCTTTTATGGAGTCAGACTTTAAGAGCACGTTCAAAAATATGCATTGTGGCAGCACTAACGCAACACAAAATGAACCACCATGTTTGTTTCTGCAACTCTCCAGATTTTTCTTCTTTTCTTTCTTTTTTTTTTATATTTGCGGAGGCCGTATTGAATTTGAACTTTTCAGGCACAGCTATGACAACACCCACTGGATCAGTCAAACAGTGCTTTAAAATTCTCTTTACACTTTTTAAAAGGGAAAATATCTCATTCAGGCAACATATAGGAAACACTGACTGCTGCTGAAGCTCATGTTTCCTGGCATGAGGTTTTATGGAAGAACAGATATAAAAGCCGCGATTAATGAACTCTCTGTTGACTTTTCTCTTATCAGTATTAAGGAGGGTCTCATTTCAACTTGAGGCTGACCCAGTTTTGAACTGGTTTGGCTCCATGAAAAACAAAACAAAAAAAACATCTGCAAATTGACCTGAAGGGAAAATAATGTGTTTTAAGGGTGAAGTTAACATTTGTTTAAACAACCATACATGTACACACGTACTATGTTCTATCTTAAAAAGTACTTTTTGTACCCTAATCCTAACCTAAACCTAAACTCAATTCATACCTTAGTCCTAAACCTAACCCCAAACCAGCACCTCTTCCTTTTGGGTATGGGATTTGGGTCCCATAAAGAACAGTGGGTACTCACAGCGTAAGTATTTGTTGGAAAAATATCAGGATGATGTTTTTGAGCCTATTAAATAACACTTTTCCATAACATGTTACAAGTTTTCATGACTTGCGTGAACTTTATGTATCTTTTCGACTTTGGTCATACAACTTCAGAGTAATAATATTTAGCAAAGTCAGACTCCAAAACTGAACTAACTTTGCTGTTTGCGAGTCTCACCAGCCGTCAACGGGAAGAAGATGAAGATGTTAGATCTTAGTGGTTAGCGTTCTTTAGTGGTTTGGCTTCTGCTGATATTTATGCATTTAGAAGTTTAACTTTAGCTATATTTTTATGTGTTTAGCATTAGCTTCAGATAACGTTTGCATGTGTTTAGCATTAGCTTCAGATACATTTTTTTGTATTTAGCATTAGCTTCAGATAATTTTTTGTACTTAGCATTAGCTTCAGATACATTTTTTTGTATTTAGTATTAGCTTCAGATATTTTTGTGTGCGTTTAGCATTAGCTCCAGTATTTGTTTTGTTCTTAACAGTTTAGCATCCGCTTGTGCAGTTTTTAAAATATGTTAAGCAGCTTAGCTTTAGCAGAGAAAGCACTTTGTTTTATGTTTGGTGGTCTAGAATGAGCAAATTATGATTTAACGCAAAATATTCCTGTGGTTTAGTGCAAAAATAAATGTTCCTTCTTTGATCATCATGGCAGTCATATTGAATTTTTCAGTTGCTCATAATTTTTCTCTTTTTTTTTCTTCTTTACAAAACGTTCCTGGGATCTGTGCCAAGTAAGGTTCTTGTATCCACATGTGAAAGACTTTGCTGAAATATTGAATTATGTGGTGATAAATAAAATATTTAACAATATGGCATTTAGATGTCCCAAATCAATTGAACCTGTGTAGTTCAAGGGTTTGAATCAACTCTACTAAAACAAGGGTGATGCTCCTAAAATAGCTTTAAAAGAGCCACATAAAACATCTGCTTTGGCTTCCACATGCCCACACACACGCCCACAGTCAACCTTGACCAGAGTAATAAAGGAATGAAATGAGTGTTTCAATTTGTAGTCCAAGTTTAAAGAGACCCTGCAGCAATAACTGCAGAAAGACAACACAGTTAAAACGGAATGTATTAGTACAAGAGCTGGAGGTGGCAAACATTTGACTTTTCCAAGTGGAATTTAATTCAACTCAACAACTTTTCCTTATTTTAGGTTTGAAAGCCCAGATCGTATTTTTTATTTTTTTCAAGACTGAAGACATTTTATACATGCTGAATTCATTATGTTTAAATCACTGCCACTGCAACTTTGTCCTCTTGTCCCAGAGCACTGCAAGTTCCCGTCAAAGTCATCAGAGGACTTTGTGGCCAACCTGAGTGACATGTGCTGGATACATTTTGAGCTTAATGCTGCTAAAACACCACAAGGTTGGCCCTGAAACTGCAAACCAGACTCTGTGCGACTCACCCAGAATATCAGATAAGTTCTAAAGGATATTTTGCAACTCCCTGTTTTCTAGTGTGGGCTGGTGAAATATTACCACTGCTAACCAAAATTTGGCATAGCAGCCAAACAAGCTCAACTCTGTAATTTTGTCCTCTGTGAAGATGTGAAGTCCTGTGACGCAAAGGCGACAGTAATTCTCAATCGGCATGTTGTTATGAAAAGGAGGGAAAAGATTTTGGAACAAATGATTAGAAATGCACATTTAGTGTCATCGTTTAGGAGTTGGTGTGTACCACAAAACAGATTTCATACACACTATCAGAAAATATATTTCAGTGTTGTTAAGTTATTCTGTCTCCATACACGTAGAGCTATGTGTAGTGACAGATAGCTAAATGGGTGTCTGACTCCGACATGAAAGTAAAGTAGACGTATGTTAACTTGCTTGTCTGCATCTCTACAACTTCATTAGCAATGTTTCTATGACAACTTTGTGTAATTGCAAATAAAAACTTAAAATTAACCCATAATACTATACAATCATTTGTCTTAAATGATTATTACTTAAAATTGCCTGTGGCCAAATGAGACTAAACCACTATTTACTTACTACTTACTCAAGCTAAAATTTAGAAAAACAATATACATCAATACTGTGCCATTAACATAAAATGTAAACTAACAAACAAAGCTTCTTCACTTCCCAACACAGGGAAGTGGAGAAGCTTCCCAACACAGGGAAGCTTCTCCACTTGCTTTAGCAAGACACTTCTACCTTGCTTTAGCGCTTTTTTGTCCCTCTTTCATGATGAGAACACTGTATTTCTTATTTTTAAAACATTTAAAAAATGATACATTTTAGACCACAGCTTGAAGGCTGCTATAGCGTGTGGATTTAGCATGTTCCCCTTTATACATGAGTTTTTGCTCACTAATGTTCTCTTACGAACCTCCAAGGCCTTCGCAGAACAGCTGTATTTATCCTGAGGTGAAATTACTTGCAGGTGAATTCCATTCATAAACCAGGTGACTTCTATATAGTTTGAAAATCCTTAAGTCCTTTCCTTCTCCTGTGAAATCCGGACAGGTTTTTTTTTTTTTTTCTAAGTGTTTTGTCTAACGACTGGATCTTTTACTCAACTTCCCCCTAAACTAAATGCACATTTTCATTGTGCATTCCTGTGCTTTGGTAAACATAGTTTTCGACATCATAAAACTTGTGAATCTTGAGCAAATTTTTGACTCGCAAGTGAAGTTTTTAAAGCTGCAAATTCAACATGTCTGCCTACTTCTTTCACAAAACATCAGTGAGTTGACAGACCCAAATCAACACAAAGAGAAACTTGTCTGGAAGGTAGAAAAAACGTGGACGGATGCTGCCAGTCGAGCTTTTAGGCTGACAGAAACAAGCCTTACCAAAAACCTGAAACGAATACTCCTGCAGTGATTTTAGATTTTCCAATGGAATCAACGGAAAAGAAAAAAAAAAAAAGTTAACTTTCTCCCAACCACCTGGCTGTCCTTGCAGAACACCACACACACACGGGAACATGTGGCAATGTGAATTTGCAATGGCCCATAAAACGTCAGGTCGCACACGATCCAGCCAGGTAGTCTCAACTGGGAAGACAGCTCATAAAAGCGTATATTTAGCTCGATTGCTTTCCATGTTTATATAGTAAATTGTACCACTGCAGTGGATTTCAGCTGAGCATTAAATGCTACATCATTTATTGAACTTTGGAGGAAAGGAAGGGAAAGATAGGCAGGGAGAGGGGCGACGGCTCAACTGTGCTCTGAAATTTTGTTGCCGACACTAGCTGAAGATGTTTAAACGGTCATAAGCCGTATAGTTTTACGCGAGTCATCAAAACCCAGATTGGAATGACTTCCAAAATGTCTGACGAGGTCCAAATCAAACCGGAACCCGACTTTCTAAGTCTCCTTTACATCATTGACACAAAAACAACAAATGTCATGGAGTTTTGTGGTCAAATAGCGCAGTATCAGTGATATCCATATCTGGCAGATATGGAAGACATTTTGTACACGTCTGTAAATAAAATCAAATGAAATGTCTCCTCCCAAACATTTACAGTAACTGAGTTTCCCCTACAAACGTGTGAAAAACTTTGCCGATATTCCACTAATGTGAAGAATAAAACACGGTTTTGCAATTTTGGTGTTTCCATTAAACAAGAAACACAATTAAAATTATACGTGAATAAGTTTGTTCGTGTGACAAGTCATGAAGAAAAACACACATCGTCCTCCTACCGCTTCCTGTTGTCTTGTTCGTCTTTTACGGCAGGAGAAAAAGCCGGTTGCTGATCACGACTCGTGTGATGCGAAAAAAGCAGTTTTATGAAATAAAATTTATTTTAACATGACCCAAAGATCACCTAACACAAAAACGTTTTATAAAAAACAAAACAAAACAAAAAAAAAAACATGAGTTGCTTTTCAAAATTGCCCTGCTTCCATTAAGCCAAGTTATTTTTGGAATTCCAATTTGCTTAATTATATGGTGTGAATGGAAACACAGCTAGTGTTATTCTGTGTGTGGCCTTGCAACGTCTTATGATCACATCCTAAAAAAAAACAAAACCCTAATCTGTAGAGTTGGAACGCCTCATCATGCGGCATGTGTCCTTTCAGAGGAGGCCAAGTCGCCTTCAGCCGATACCTTTCATTAGAGGCTTAAAACTTCCTGCAGCTCACCCTCTGATTTCATCAAATCACACTCCTCAAGACTTCCCATGGCTGCTTGCAACGCAGTCCTCATCGCGCTAATAACTTAAACATCAATTCGTTTGGTTTGCGTTTTCAGACTCTCGGCGGTATGTAAAAGCATTCACATTCCTCAAAGTTTTCCACATTTCCTCATTTTACAGCCTCAAGCTTTGAAGTTTTTGAATGAGCTTTAAGTGCTACAAAAACACTTATTTTTTACTCACAACAAAGTTGTGAATAAAAAAATAGGAAAAATAGCTATAAATAACCCATTTAGTAGACTCCACCAATTAGAAATTTAATTGCAGTATAAATGCAGCTGTTCTGAGAAGACTTTGGAATCAAATGTTGATATTACAGCTGATTTTTTTATGGTTCCCTGCTGAACATCTAAAGGTTTTTATTTGTCCAATTTCTCTAGTTTCCCTTAAAAAAATAGTGCTTGACATGCATGACAGGTTGATTTTGTTCTCCTTTAAGTAGAGCCCTTCCTTCCTTTCTTCCATGTGTTAGATATGTCCCCTGTGAGGTTTGTTGCAAACTCCATAAGAGTCGTCTCATGGCTTTTTTATTAATTTAATCAATAAATAACTATCTGAAGTTGCGACAAAATCTTTGCTTTGAGGTTGTAACCCTGGTTTCTGCTAGCTCACCCAAAATGGAGACTTTTGTTCCTCTCATTAGCTAGATAATAAATTATATAGATTTGTTCTGTTTTTATGTCTGTCTGGGGATATTTCTGCTGTTGTTTGTCACTGCCCTTTAACCATGACAAACAACAACACTTTGTCTAATTCACTTTGTTTGTCAAGGCTCTCTAGTCATTACAAACAAAGTGAATGAGTTTATTTCAGTTACACCCAGAAGGGTTTTAGCTCAGATCCCATAATGACACAAATTAGTCTCTGATACTCGTTTGTTACTATGATTTAAAAGATAAATTTTGTTTTATTTTGTTTTGTTTTGTCAAATCTGATGTTGGTCCCATTAAACTCCATTTACGGAGATATTTAGGCCTTGTGCACATATAGCTGGGTCTCTTATAAAAATAAATATCTCAGCCACACCTTTTTAACAAATATGGTAAACACAGAATTGCTTCAGAAAAGTTTTTAGTCACATGAACCCGCACAAATAGACATAAACACGTAGGGGGCAGTGTAGAGCAAAGCTAAAACCAATGTCAGCCAATCGGATTGCTTCACAACAACCACGACTTCCTGTTAGGAATTAAACGTGGCACCAGGAGATTCATTTGTGTGGACCGATGTATAGGTTTAACTACTTTTTAATAGCATGTTATAATATAAAGTTACGAAACACGGCTCGGGAATTATGTCAAAGCAAGTATGTGGATATGTTGGTGCAATTTTTATCGCAGACTTTGGTCGGAGTTTTCATAAATAATTCTGTTTTGTGGTATAAAGCAGATTTTTTGTGTGTGGATGAAAGGCCAAAATGCATAAAAACGTATCATTTTCCCAGATATCTGACCAAGTCTGGTCTGGGTCTTAGATTTGATCATGAAATCCCCGTCAACACTTACTGGGTTAAGTGTTAACGTGATTTAATTTCACACCTGAAATGAGAGACGCCCCAGGGAACACCAATACATTGTTCACTTGAAAACAGCTCCAGATACCCGTTTTGGCATGACTTATTCAGCCTTTTATGTCATTGTAGAGAAATTTCTGCTCTATTTTCTTCATAGAGTTGTGCTGTTGCAGCAGTGTTTTCACCAAACACGGTGTTTCTATATGCACGTTACTTGATTGTCAGTAATTTTTCCCACTGCAGAAAGCTAAGTTTCCCTTCCCTGTCTCTCTACAAACTTGGAAAAAGAAAAAGATAGCACTTGTCCTCGCCCTCTGAGTATCTGAGTGCCTGGCTGGTTTTTATTTTTCCAGATCCTGACAGACAGCTGGAGAAGTCAGCCAACTGTTCAATCTCAGAGAGGGAATCCACCCCTGGGATACTCACGTCCATAACTCTCCATCAGCCAGATTTGTGTCACTTCCCTCAAAAGCTCTCGAACAGGCAGTCTTTCTCTGAAAAGAGCATTATTGGTTCATTTAGACGGTCTACGTGAAGCAGCGTCATGGAAACGCAACCTCGCAAATGACTCAAGCAAGCAGAAGAGCTTTCATCCGGAACCCGGGATTATTTTTCGACAACAAAAACATCATCATTTATCACCGGTTAAAACTTCCAGCTATCAAACAAAATACAGAAGCTATATTTACGACGAGAACAGACTTCAACTGTGATAAAAAAATAAATAAATAAACTTTTTCTTCTAAAAACCGTGCTGGTTAAAGGGCAAACAAATTAACAAAAATTAGAATGTCTAAACTTCCTGTGATATCCCAACGCTACGTTCTTCCCTCCGACGCATCTGAAGATCAGAGAGTCAGCCATGTTTTGACTCTTAATGGCGCTTGACCTTTGGCCTCCTGCGCACGGCCGGTTGTCAGAGTGTTTGGTCTCAGTTCAGCAGATTAACTGGTAAAGTCAGGGAGGACAAGGAAGGACCGCTGCTTCCACACAGAAAGTCTTTATACCTGAGAGGCTGTGATTAGAGGGCTAATCTGCTACCATGGTGGTCCGGAGACGCACACATGCACACGCACGCCCACACACACACTTAGTTGAACATATGGTGACTTCTGTAATCCAGTAAGAGGATTTCTACGGAGTAAAAAGTCCTGTGAGTAAAAAGTCAAATAGAAACTGAGCTGCTTTCCTGTTATTGTGTTTTTTTGTAAACAAATAAGGAAATGCTCAATCTTTTAACACATCAGTATAAAATGATCAGCAGCAGGACTTTGTGCAATGTTATTCTGCTAATAATATGACTTTATTCTCAAAATATTATAATTTTATTCTCATAATTTAAAGACAAATTTTCTTAGTCTGGCTGTAACACTCGTAAAAATCCAACAAAAAAAAAATACAAGAAAATATGTTTTTCGTAGACTATAAACAACATTGTCTAATTTTGTTGCAAATCTATTTTCACCTTTATTAAACATGTTCATATCATGAATAAACTGTGGATGCTCTGATCTGAATAGGTTGCCTGATATACTTCTCTGAGTACTATAAGATAAAATGATGAGTGCAGGGTTCAAGCCTTCCACCTGTGACCAATTGTTAACTATTTTTAGAGAAGGCACAAAGGCAACGTCACACAGAGTGAGTGAAATAATTCACTGAAAACAAGAACTTTGCAATTTTTCAACAAAATTTCAACACAGTTCCTGGTTTTAATCACCATTTGCTTATTTTAACAGTATTTGGTTAACTGCAGCCATATTGTCAAAAATACAGTTCAGGATATTGTTATCAGATTGGAATTATTAATGAGTTTTAATAGATCGAGTAAGAATAAATGTTGCTGATTCTTCCGTTTTAAGATAATATTGGAGAAGTTTCCACGCAGATGTGCTTTTATCAAGGATCCATCCATCCATCCATCCATCCATTTTCTGTTCACCCTTGTCCCTAATGGGGTCGGGAGGGTTGCTGGTGCCCATCTCCAGCTACGTTCCGGGCGAGAGGCGGGGTACACCCTGGACAGGTCGCCAGTCTGTCGCAGTTTTATCAAGGATATTTATAAGAAAACTGCTCAGACACTTGCAGATAATGGCAATCGGTGGACAGTGAGGCATGCTGGGAGAAGATTTGATTGATTCAAGTTGACAGCAGTGCTTTCCCAATAAGGAGGAGCATAACTCCCACCCATGGAATAATCTATGATCCATCAGGGTTAGAAAGGAAACAGAGATATTTTTCACCTGAGTCATCCTTGATATTGTTCTTTTCCTGAGCCTGCTTTGCTTTTCTCCAGTTTACTAGTATTTTTCTGAAAGGAGTTCATTTTGTGCTTATTTTGTTTCAAGGAGATATGTATAGATTAAAAAAAAATAAATAAAAAGTTGTGAATTTTCAGAAAATGGGCCACGGCGTGCATACTTTTCCAAACACGAACTGTTTGTTAAGTCTGCTGCTCAGAGCGGCAGGTGACTCGGCGAGCTTGTAAAATGAGAGCGATTGCCATCGGTAACCTACATCCAAAGATGCCGATTCTGAACAGAGGCAGAAACGGTTTGAGTGGTAGTTGCTTTAACGAAACTGGGATCAATAAATAAAAACTGGTAGTGTATTAATATGTGTGTTCTGATATTTGTTTAGGTTTAACAAAACAACTCTGAATAAATTTAATTCAACTTCATTTTATTTTAAATGGATACAATATAGAAAACTGGAATATTTTACTCACATCAAGCATATGAATTTGATTTCCCCACACATTCCTCCAAGCACTTGTGTTGCATCTTTTGTTGTGAGATTTTGTGAAAATAATACAATAATTGTCAGTTTGTTTATTGCTATATCATATTACTAGATTTTTTTAATTAATTATTTTGTGTTACATCACTGGATATACGTCTTTTGTGTCATTTTATAGCAAAATTAAGTAACTATGTTACCTTCAGTTACAAAAATGTTATATATATTTTTGTATATAACATTCTTTTAATATTCTTCTAATATCTTACAAGAATTCTGACCCCTTGAAATGGCCTGTCTCTTTAAGAAGCTCTTGCACTTTCTCCTACAGGACATCATAATTCTTCCATTATACTGTTTACAACCATTCTTAGTTGAGTTGGAGTGAAAAGTAGTTTGCATGATGAGGTGCAGTTCCATCAGGTGTTTGTTAATTGCTGCTGCTGCTGCTAGTCTAGAGGAGCTGAGTAGAGGAGGAGCAGGCACAGGCGAGGTCTGCTCTGTGAGGAGGAAGCCCCGCTTGGAGGAAATAAATGGCATTTTGCGAGAACGAACGTTTAGGCACCCCGAATGGTTGCCATGGGAGATTCAAGGATTTCTTGAACATGCATGAATGAATCAAAGCAACACTCTAGGTATATTTTTGATGAGGGAATGATATTATAACATGATGTAAGCTTAAAAAACATAAATTTTACATAATGCCACAGAAGAGAAATGGCTTGACTGAAATCTGTTGGGGCTTGTCAGAAATATACCAGCTGGATTCTGGTTAGCAGACCCCTGCCCAAATTGAAAAAAAAAAACAAAAAACAAAAAAAAAAACACTACCTATAGAAGCTGTGGGATCTGGCAGAAGTACCTGCTCACATGCACAACCAATGAGGCGGAGTGTAAAAGCAGACTATTCCAGCCAGCTGAGTGTGAGAAGAGGGAAAGCAGGATGGAAATAGTTTCCAGTAAGTTCTGCGTGGATGGAGAAACGGAGAGATGTTGGGTAACAGCGCTGTGCGCATGGGAGAATTTGGTTTGCCAAGGCATTTCTAATAAAGCTATTTGGGCTTCATTAGGAAAACCCGTCATTCCACAACTAATCATAAGCACAAGAATAGCATGAATGAAATCATCACCAAACAAAGCAGCACCGCCGCAGAGCGGATGGCCAGTTGGGGGAAAATCCTCAAACAGCTGTGACTATTTGGAACCTTGCTATATTCCTAATGCATGCCGTGTTTCAAAAGATTGTCAAGATCTTTGGTTTTAGTGAATAGGCTTCTGGATTCCAAGAATATCTTTAAAAGGTTAGCTGGACTGTATTCCCAGAATATTCATCCTTTTAATCGTTTAGAACAGCAGTTAGTGTGCCGTAAGCGAGACCGAGAGGGTTCAAAACACAATGGGGGTGGTCTTTCTCTTTTGAGGCTAATTAGAGTAAAAACACTCAACACCTCATGAATCTGGTTAACAGCAGGGAGCAGATCCAAGTAAAACACATTGTAGCCCTGAATACACCACTGGCAGGGGTAGTGGGGGGCGTGGCTATCAGCTGGTTGCTGCTGCCGGGGGTTTTGGAGGAGTTGCTGTCAGGGAAAGACGTGGACCAGATAGGCAAACACAATTTTTTAAAAATGGTTTTGACACGTGTGTGAGTGAAGGTGTGGGAGAAGAAAATTTCATAACTCTGACCAAGAATGTACTTTTTCCAATTGAGACCAGGTTGTCCCTTGATTTCACTCGGATATTGTTCCCTCTGTTCTCCATTAATTTCCAAACTGCAACTCTGCTCACAGGAACCCAAACACACTCTTTACTTTGAGGTCCTTCAGCATCTTTTGTGCTCTCATAACATCTTTTGGACTTATGTTGAACAAAAGTTCCGTTTTGTTCAGTTTTTATTTAACTTGATGTCAAGGGATAAGTGCGATGTAAGTAGTTATTTATAGTTTATTTTTTTAAGCGAGATATTGTTTCTATCAGGAGAATTGCACTCAAATGTTTTTGTTTTATTGTCATAATAACAATAAATATTCTATACTAATCTGGCTCTACCTCCATCTGAAAATGGAAAGTGTATGCCACAACTGCTAACCTACCAAGAAATCTGAGCCAACAGATGTAGCAGTAAGGGGGATTAATCAGAGAAACAGACACAACTCAGGTAAATCTGGAGGAGATACAGAAATCTACATGTCCTTTGTCAAAGCAAGGGACCCTGCTCTCACTTCCAAATGAATGAACGCAATCACATTTCATTGAGCATTGCTTTCTTAAATCAAATACTGATTAAACAAAACAACTCAACACAGAGCCAGAGAGTCTAGTTTCAACATAAGTTGGGAAAACTATTGTTTTAATTGATAAGTGCAATCAGAAATGTCTTAGCCAGTGTGTTTATACATTTACACAATGTCAAAAATGACATTTGCCGTCATTCAAAGACTGCATGTTTCACTAACCAAAGTGTTCATGATGTGCTATCAAATTTGTGTGGCCTACCACTGGGTGATTTCCTAACCTCCCAAGTGGGAGTTTGAACTCATGTGGTAAAGGTTTGTCATGTTTTCCCACTTTCCTTTGTTATACTAACAAGAAAAAAAACCAACAGGTTCTCACCTCAAAGGAATAAAAGCTGGCAGCAGCTCCTGCATGATAAATCGGTTCCTACCAGTGGACTCCATTTGCTGCGTTTGTCAAGAGGCTGGCATGACCAGTGGAATGATTTTGCCACACATGCAGCGACACAAGTGTAATGGCAAAACAGAACAAGGAGTACTGTACAGCAATGAATAAAAACCGGGTGGGGCCACACTCCCAGGAACTAAACAATGGGAGAAAGTAACAACACATCCTTTCTTTTGAGAGCAAGGCATGCTTCTGATGTTACCAGGTTTAAACCACACACCAAATGGAGGTAAATACACTGGACTAAAAGTTTAATATAACATCAGGGAAGAGATGCAACTCCAATAATGATGAGGATTTGACAGCAAATGTCTACAAAACATGAAAACGTGGGAGGTGTTAAGCACCAGCTAGTTAGACTGGACAGTAGGCTGCAGACGTTTGGATTCACAAGAATGAAACAAGATAGTTCCAATGTTGTTTGGGAAAACCCAACAATGAGGAATCGTCCAGTTGAAGTCTGATCAATCTTTGGAATTTCAGGTTTGAATCACAGACACGCAAGTTCAGACTCAGTGGGAAACAGTGAACTAACCCTTCGTTTAGCACTTTAGCTCCACAGCAGATGCTAGTCTTTGTGGTTTAAGCAGCTAATGGTTAACCAGTGGGCTGCACAGTTGGTAGAGCTGTTGGCTCGCAGCAAGAAGGTCCTGGGTTCGATTCCCGGCCTGGGGTCTTAATGCATTGAGTCTGCATATTCTCCCTGTGCATGCGATGGTTCTCTCCTGGTACTCCGGCTTCCTCCCACAGTCCAAAAACTTGACTGTCAGGTAAATTGGTCTCTCTAAATTCTCCCTAGGTGTGTGTGTGTATGGTTGTGTGTCCTGTCTGTTTCTATGTTGCCCTGCGACAGACTGGCAAATACGCATTTTGTATCGCATTAAGAAAGGTCGATGGAAATGACAAAATTTGAAACAATTTCTTCACTATAGGCACAGAACTCTGAAAAAAATTCTAAGACCAGCTCGGCGGGGAGGTATTTGCTCCATGCTAGTTTGCAACTCTACATCTTTGTTTATGACCGCCGTACTTAACGCTAACACCTGACAAAATTATACTTTAAGTAACCTGGTTGACTTGCTCCAAAGCAGTAGATGGAAACACGGCTAATTCACATTTTCTTAAACATTCTAAAGGTTCGCTCAAAATACTCGAGACAATTGGGAGGAGACATGGGAAGACAGTTTACATTTGTGTCTTCGGTGGCCGTTTCCTTTCTCTACCCAAAATGCTACTTTGCAAATAATTTAAAATCAGTCAAAACATGAACAACTTCCTGGCTTACTTAAAAATAAAAGCCTAAAACAGAAATACGACAAGGTGGCATAGTGATATTTTGTGGTTTTTCAAAAGACACATGCTTACAGCAAGTGAATAGCAAGACAAACTTCATGCAGATAAAGAACATATTGGCATTTTGATATGACTAGATCTTCTCGCATGCACACAGAACACCTGTCAGATGAGCAGAAAAGACAAACTGAGGAAAGGAAGATGAAATTGAACCAAAACACTTTAAGAAAACCAAATACCGGGACAGTAAATCCTGACCTATCCTAATGGACCATCAAAAAGCTGAAGAGTAAAGCTATCGCCAGGAATGTGATCTACCTTGGTCTTCTAAAGATGAGGCCATACTGCTGGCAGGCCAGGCCCACAGTGGGAGTGTAAATAATAGGCATGAACCTCTCCACATCTGATGTTATGAGTCGGTAGAAGAGCTTCTCGTTCCGGTCCATGAGCCCGATCAGGAACACGTACCTGCAAGAGTCAGAGGATGAAGAGAATCTGTCAAACTTTAACGCTCTCTGCATCTCAGTGATGACATTTGCTAGACCGAATAACTTTTTTTTCCCTCTTTCTTATACTCAGACGTCCATAAGGGTGCAAAAACGCTGCGTGAGTGAACTGCACTCAATTCCGATTTATGCAGAACAATTATTTTTAATGCCGTTTTTGTATTACTTCCAAATGACTGAAAACACATACAAGATGAAAGTGGACCTGCAGACATGTGACACAAACTCTTTGTTCTATAGACCGAGTGGGAAATGAAGGCATGTGTGTGACCTAAATTAAGCGCTGTTTGCCAGAAAGGACTCAGTTCCTAATCAGGGAGGTTTCCATAAAGCCATGAACACAAGGTGCCTGTTGTTGAGAGGAGGAGCAGCATGCAGGCTTTGTCTGTTTTAGGTTAGGCTCCACCAGGTGCTCTTTGGAGATCTGCTACATCAATATATATTTAAAAGGGTCAATTAAAAAGGTAAATAAAATTAACATTAGAAAACAAAAAACATGTTTTTGCATCTTATTTCCTTACCATCTGCTTTATGGCTGTTAACTAAACAGCAAACTGATGAAAGATTTCTGTTATATGGAATAACAAGATCAAACATGCCGTTTGCAAAAACCCAAAGTCTGTCTGCTGAGGGAAACCAAAGGCTGTGATGGACGGACAACAACCAACTGAGGTTTAAAGGGGTAACATTATGTATTTTATAGCACAATCAAGTGACTATCTTACCTTTAGTTGTCATGAAAATGTACGTCAAATATTACTTAAAGGAAATTTGATTTTGTAATTTAGCACCTTGAAACCGGGCCTTTGTCTCTTCAAACGCTCCTGCTCTTTCTGAAACTCCGCCTCCAGGAAATCACCACAACATTGCTCCTCTATTAACTCTTCAACATCTATTAGCGATGTTACACTGAGACATACTGTAGCTCGTATAATGAGCTCAGCAGATGCGCTGATCTACCAGATGTTTGCTAATTGCTGCTGGCTAGTCTGAAGGAGCTGAAACTGAAGCTGGAGCTGCATCTCGAAGGTTTAGCTAGGTCTACCCAAGTGTTTTGGGTAGACCCAAGACATTAAAGGATTTCTCAAACATGCATGAAAGAATCTTGGCAACACTCCAGGTATGTTTTTGATGAGGGAATAACATTGTAACATGATGTAAGGCTAAAAAAAGTTGATTTTACATAATATTCCCCCTTGAAGGCAGGGTGTCAAACTCCAGTCCTCAAGGGCCGGTGTCCTGCAACTTTTAGATGTGTCTTTGCTGCACCACACCTGAATAGAATAATTAGGTCATTAGCAAGGCTCTGGAGAACTGATCTATGCAAGAAGGAGGTGATTAAGCCATTTAATTCCAGTGTTTTGTACCTCTGGCACATCTAAAAACCTAAGTTGGGAGGTGGTGATATTATTCCTACATGAGAGTTATAACTTTTACAACTTTTTCAGTAAATGGAATACAGCCTGAATCACCACATCAAGTTCCAACACATCACTGCAGATTGCTACTGCTAAATTGTGTGCTGGGGACTGTTAAACAAAAAACAGTGGGGAATTATAAACCATGGTGGGTACTAGTCTGCCTCGGAAAGAGCAAGAGACACACACCACTGCATTATGAAACAGTACGATAAGAACATGCTGATGAATTTTGGCTTTTGAACATCAGCTGCTTCATTTTAGAGCTGCTGTGGAATATATTTCCTTTTTTTTTGCTCTAATTACATGCATATGTCTTCATTACAGTTTGGAATCCACCTCTCCTAATAGCAGAGTGGTCACGCCATCAATCAAGATCATAACCATGAGCTTGCTGTGCGAATCTCCTAAAATATATACAACACAAATGTGAGACAACTGATGAAAATAAAACTGAAAGCCCATATTTTAAAAAGTCATCTAAATAAATGATGGCATCCAGCAGTCAGTACCAAAGCAGAGCTGCTTTGAAAATGGACAGTAGCTTCGTTTCCATTGACCGTATAACTGCACAAACTGGAATCACAAAAATAACTTCACTTAATGGAAATGTGCCGGCTTCAAAAAACTATGCACTAGGATGAGGTTTTTTTTTTTGGCTGTGTCAAAACTGCGATGGAAACACTTTTTCCGCATCACACGAGATCGAAAAACTGGATGGTACTTCTGGCGAAAACGACAGACGATCACAGGAAGTAGAAGGAGCACAATATCGCGACATGCTTTTCAATGACTTATTACATTAACACACTTATTTGTGTTTTTGACTGTGTTTTTTATTTAATGGAAATACAGCAATTACAAAATTGCGTTTTACCGAGATTAGCGGAACATCGACAAAGTTTTGGGCACGTTCATGAGGCAAGTGCAACTAGTGACACTGAAAGCAGGGGAACTGCTGTTTTCAGATTCTGATGGACTGTCGTTTCTACACTTTAAAAAGACAACAGCCCTGCTCCTTTCCACTTTTAAAGTCACTTTTTCTCCCTGAGAAAATGTAGAATGGTGCAGTTTTGGATGAGCATCTGATGATTGAGGGTTGGGTTATGGAAAAGCAAATTTGCTGATGACTTCAGCTGCTTAAAAAAACCCAAAATGAAAGGTTGGCACATTGGTTGTGTAATGCTCGCACCTAGTGGATATAAAACATGCAAGTTAGCGTGCAAGAAGCTTTTATTTCATCACCTAGGACTTTGTAAAAACAGAGAAGAAGGACTAAATGGAGGAAGGGTGGAAAAGGAGATCAGGGAGCATGAAGTAAAATTTATGGTATGAGAAGACGGATGATCTCAGAGGACTGATGGCTAATCTGCCTTCTGTGTTTTGAAAGGCTCTGCACAAAGGATCTGGTTGCACAAACAGAGGATCAGATGAGATTTAACTCATACACAAGATAACATACGAAGTCTGTCGGAACGCACCGCGACATCCTGGCTGGTTTCATGCGGAAGTGTCTCACCTGTCCAGGTCGTCCTTTTTCATGTCGTAGTTTTTGAGGACTCTGAGCAGCTGGACGTCCTGGCTGACGAAGCAGGGCGGCACCAGGCCGTGGATCCCCAGCTGGAGACGTTCCTCCAGGGAGAAAGCCATTTCCTGTAAGGACAAACAATATGACAGGATGCGGAGGACGTGCGACGATCACCCACAGACAGCGGCTGGAACCAAACAGGGCCAGCGACTAACTAAATAACTCTCATCTGTTCCAGTGGTGGTGTAAAAGTATTTATACCTCTTTGGAGTTTCTCAATATTTTTTCATGGCAAAATGTTCATAGCAAAAAGTTTCGATCACTGGCAGTTCCAGACAAGATTTACCAAGGGGGTCAGGGTGGGTTCAGGGTTTTTCATGAAAGCACAGAAGAAAGGATAAAAAAAAGCCAAAACAAAAAAACAGCAAAAGAACCCAGCAAATATTTCATTATTTAATATATTAAAGCTTAAACAAATATTTTACATAGTTGTTGAAGCTGTCACTATGTTGTGACAATATAGTATGACTCAGTTAATCTTTGATTAAAAAAAAAAAAAACATAAAAAAATTTAGCTCCTCTGATTTCTCCCAGTGCTTACTACAAACAACCAATCAGAGCCAGGAGGTAGGTCTTAGCTTTGAATGCTAATGCTACCTAGCATAGCCACCAAAGATGGCATTGAAACGGTTTTGCTGGAAAGGTAAACCACCATTAGTGTACAGGAGGTTGATTGACAGCTCTAAGGCCCTCCCCCCGGCTCTGATTGGTTGTTTCGTCAGGTTACGGTGCATTTCTTCAGATGGCAATAGCAGCTCAGGAAGGACGTGGAGGAGATCGATCTTTTCACAGATTATCTGTCACATATTATACTATGACAACATGATGACAATTTTAACAAATATGTAAAAACTATATTTTTTAAGATAAAAGTTCAATACTGCATCTTTAAGGTGCCACTTGAAATGCTCTTTCAAGGCCCAGTTGCCCCCACGTCTAGAATCGTCCATGGATTTGTGTATTTTTATGAGAAATAGTTCTGTCAACAAAAATTTCCCCTTCCGCTATGGATCTCTGCTACTTTTCCAGAGTTAGCTCCACGTGTTAATAGGTTTTGAAATTTCACCATGCTGAATGAATATTGTCACCGTCCTAAAATAAAGGCCCAAGTCATTTTATTATTATTTTTTTGCACAAAAAGTCATCACCTCTGTGATTTATGCAGCACAAAAAAGACAACAAAAAAAATCACTTTTGGCAAAAAAAGAGAGAAAAGACTTAAACCATTACTTTTAAGAAGGGGATGATACGATACGACACTAAATTCTGAAAGTGTCTGGAAACATGCTGCACAGATTATTTTTTAAAGGAAGAAACGCAGAACCACAAATATTTCCTTCAGTTCAAAAATTAATTCTGGACATACTTTTTTTTTATTATTATTTTATTTTTATTTAAAGTTTGAAAACTCCTATGTATTCAAAAGCAGATGGGAAAATCCCCGACAAAGCGAGGAACAAAAAGAATGTTCCTCGCTTTATCACAGCAAGAGTTAAACGTACTTTGCAGGGAGGGAGAGAAATCACCGGCCAAACAGTCTTACAGGACAGGATGTTTATTCTCTGGCATATACTTCAGGGCAAGTAAGACGAACAGCCAGTCAGATTAACTCAACAAGTTACAGGAACGTAGGTGTAATAGTGGTTCAGCACATGTATTGTGTTCCATCAAAATTATGTGTTGCTTCAATGTTTGACGTGTAGTGCAGACAGTTTTCTACACTTTGGCATGCTTCTGATTATCCCTAAGAGATTTAGTTCCCCTACGCTCTCAATTTACAAAAATCTGTACCATAGTTAAGTAAAAGCAAAGCGTTAGATTTTGTTGTTTTTTTTACTCTGCAAAGAACCAAAACGTGATTCATCTTCAAGTTTGAATGTTCCTCCCAAAATTGTTTAACACTGTCCAACTGAAAAGCTGGAGTTGGAAACTCCCTCGTTAACCTTTTTGTTTTTCTTAAAAAAAGCAGAGTTCAGTTTCATTTAACTACAACCAGGTCTGTAGGATCAAGAGATTTCTTAAGTAAAACCTGTTTGACAACGTGAAGTAGACCACAGAAGGCATCACAGAAATGAACTAATTCAGGAACAGCCTGGAAAAGGTTACAAAGGCATTTCTAAGTTTTTAGGACTCTAGCGAAATACAGTAAGAACTATTATTCGCAGATTGAGAGAACAATTCATGACTTGCAAATACAAAACAAACAGACTGGGGAAAACGGTGGGATTGATGGGAAAGTTTCAAGGCCAAAACCACCTACGTCACAGTTGGATTAAAAAAGCACAAATTCTGATGAACCTCATGACTTTTTGGAAAATATTCTACATTACCTGACACAATCTCTGCCTGATTTTAACATGTGCCAAATGATCTGGGACACTTTCGTGCACCGAAAAAGCAAAAACAGTAGAAGTCTGTGGGAAAGCCAAAACCCATTCTCAAAACAAAACAATTTTTCTTTTGAAAAAAATATGTGTATGAGACATACGGTTTAGCTTTTATACATAAAACACATAGAACATAAAAAGTGGTGTGTTAAGCCGTGGTATGCGGTGTTTGATTACTGCGGCGATAAGGAATTCTGATACATAAACACAATCAGCGGAGGCATGCACTTGCCTGTTTTACTGGACTCCTGACAATCCTAACAGGTTGACATTACACACATTGTTAACATTTCTCCAGCTTGTAACAGAGTGGTACAGATTGATTGGAGAGCCATTTTTTTCTTTAAAGTGAAAAAGCTCATTCTGATCCATTCTTTGTTGGAACACAAGGATTAGTATCTCAGGTTATGCCATCTCTAAATGTGTGAAGGAAAAATATCAATTTTTGTACACACAAAGCAAACACTTACGTCGCTCTAAAGTGTACGCTGTGAACAGGAATGCTCAGAGTAAGGATTTCTAGTCGCCTCGTAAATCCTCTGACCCGCCAGGTTATTTTTCCCTGAAGGAGCTTTGCTCCAGCCGTGTGTTAAAGAGACCGTTGTTTGCTGACAGTCTGGTGTGATCTCCACTCTCAGAGTCACCGGTTCTTAAACAAACTGCATACAGAAGACGGATACTAATGCTGTCTGACCTTTTTACGGCTTTCTGTCTTGCTCACCTTTGACAACCAGCTGGAAATCATAAAGGAATCCCACACCTGCCGTATCGCAATTGTAACTTTTGGAACCGCCTCACCTTTGACCTTTTGAGGTTATTCCAAAGAGAGGATGCTGATCTCCCTGCGGCCACGAAGCCCACCTGTGCTATCGCTTACTAATCAACTCATGTGAGGGAAAAGGTTTTTATTCACCGACTGACTGGTCAAGAAGAAAGTAATGAAATCTGGAAAAAAGGTCATAAAATCGCTCACAGAAATGGATAAACAAGTAAATAGAGGAGGATAGAGAACCCGGAAATTGTACAAGTAAGAGCAGCACTAATTCAACTCAAGTAAAAGTAAAATAGCTGTCCAAGAAATTACCCAAGGATAAATAAGTATTTCATAAACAGGTGTCTCAAGTACTGAATAACTGATCAAAACATCAATCATTTAATATTTAAAAATGACATCATCAGCCGGGCCAAAATATGAAGTTATGTGGAAATTTTTGTGTCTTAAGTATCAAAATGAATGAACATTTTTCTCTAACCAGTTTCTTTCAATATAAAATGTATGAAGCTTTAACAAAAACCGCAGGTGTGCGCGCGTGTGCGTTTGCGTGTGTGTCTGGCGAATTGTTGGTTAGAACTAGCTTGGTCTGCATTCAGCAGATTACTAAAAGCAGGATGAGCATACAGAAGTTTTACTAAAACCTGTATGGCCTGTATGGCAACTCTTACTAAAGTAACTCTTACTAAGGTAAGAGTTGCCATACTTCAAAATAAAATTACTTGTGTAAAAGTAAAAAGTGCAGCGAAGCAAAAAATACTCCAAAAAGTACTTTTTTTTCTCCGCCGAAATGTAAATGTAACTAGTTGCTACCCAACTCTACAAATACATTATAACGTTGGATGCAGAGTGGCGCGGTTGGTAGCGTTGTTCCAACGCAGCAAGACAGTCCCGGGTTCAAATCCCTTTTAGCAGGAACAGTTTGTGGTTATAATGTAGTAAAATGTGAAGAGATTTATTGGCAATGAATGCAGCTTGAAGGAACACTACCTACCAGAAGCTGACTACCACGAAAAGAATGAAGCCAGGCACTTATAAACTCTGCAACCTGCAATGTTTACAGTCTTTCAAAGCCGCTGGCACTTTAAGCAAGTCTGGTTCTGCTAAAACATTTCTGAGGTATTACCAAAAAAAAAAGATGGATATCAAATGCAACACCTAAGAGAAGCAGAGATACAATTAATAATAATAATAACCTAATAAGTTCATAAAAACTGGAAAAATTCAATTGCAGACTGCAAATATTATATTATTTCTCTGAAAAAAAAAAGATTTAAATCCAAAACATGTCAAAGTTGTAGACTGAAGATTTTAGATTTTATCAAAATGACTCAGAGTAAAAAGCAAACACAAACACGCAACAGCAACCAATTTCCATTTGGCAGCACATCTGAAATAATTGGATTATGTGCTTTTTTGACTGTCTGCAGGACACTCTAAACCAAATGATTGTATGTAATTACAAAAACCAACACCGTGTAAATGTCAGCTCACATAAGCAGTCTTAGTAATTTAGCCGACAGGACTAGATCTATAGCCGACTTAAAAAAAGAGATGAGGAGGAAGAACAAGAAGGAGAAGAAGGAAAAAAAAAAACACACACACCAGTTGTTTGAGAAAATGAAACACACGTCAAGAACTGTGTGTTACACGAGGCGGGGAGCAGCCTGTACTTAAGGGACCTCAAATAGACGGACTCAGCTCAGAATTACAACCTTCTTCCATTATCAAAAAACATTTCCTCTTTTCCAGAGAGCCATCTGTTCACATCAGACCCCGAGTGTGTGGAACAGCAGCTGGTTCGCCAGCACTCCTGCTCTCTGCAGCAGCTGACCGTGAGCAGAGAGAGAGAGAGAAACAGAGAGAGGAGGAAAAAAAGAAAAGAAGTGTGGGCTCTTAAAATACAACACATGAGTTTAGCTTGGACATTTAAAAGGAGAGCCTCTCCTTGGCTTTCTGTGGTCTTTCATTAGTTGGTGATATATTCAAATCCACCCCTAAAGTTGACTTTGTAGGTTTATGACACAAAGTACACCCGCTCATATACACGAGAGTTAAAAAAAACACACACAAAAAAAAAAGAGAGAGAAATCTGGACTTTTTCAGTGAGAAAAAATACACTTTATTCATGCGGACGTGTACTTCCTCGGCGAATCTCTCACTGGATGTAAAAGATTTGCACACAATTCTGTTTACATTTAATTCCTCCCCCAAATACTTTTACTGTCCATCCATCCATTATCTAACACCCTTTTCCCTAGTGGGGTCAGTAGGGTTGCTGGTGTCTGTCTCCAGCGAACGTTTCGAGCGAGAGGCGGGGTTCACCCTGGACAGGTCGCCAGTCTGTCGCAGGGCAACACAAAGACAGAAAGGACACACAACCATGCACACACACACTCACACCTAGGGAGAATTTAGAGAGACCAATTAACCTGACAGTCATGTTTTTGGACTGTGGGAGGAAGCCAGAGTACCCGGAGAGAACCCACGCATGCACAGGGAGAACTTGCAAACTCTGTGCGGGAATCGAACCCAGGACCTTCTTGCTGCAAGGCATACTTTTACTGTTCCCAGGCTAATTCAGACTTGGGATTTAAATGAGCGTCGATTTCACCACATGCAGGCAGATTAGAAGAGGTTGAAGAAACGAAATTTAGTCACCGGATCAAAAGAACCCAAGTGACTCACACCGAAAAGCCCCAGAAGTTTATAAGCATCGAATTAACGCAGTTTGAAGTGGAGTTTGGTGAGGATCAACCTGGAGGGAATTTTTACGTTTACAGAAGAATTACACAGCTCGGTTGCACAATTTCAGCTTGGTTTAAACAATCTGGGTTTCTTTCAGATGGCTGGGAAAAAAAAAAATCATCTAATGCTTTTATTGACTAAGCAGAATTAAAATGAGTACATGGCAAATAATCATATTTGAATTAATCAGACACATTCTCTTTGGATTAGCTGTTTAATCAGCTTAAGCAAGATATGAAGCTTCCTTGAGCAACACCTAAAACATCAACATCTTAGAAATATGTTATTTAAAGGGGCGACTGAACTGTTGATCTAACACATAGATTCACAGGCTACTTACAGTAAGTTTGGGCACAAACAAAAAACCTGTACTAATAATGTTTTGGACTACGTTGCACACGTTTCTTAATATTTAACATAAAAGTCACATCTAAACCTCCATTAGGAAATGTAGCAGAAGCTTCTGCTTCATTTATCACATACCTTCATTTTCTATTTTACATTAATTGCAATGAATTAATGCAAAATAGATTCTTGCATCAAGAAAGAGTAAGTTAACTGTGCTGTGGCATCACCAACTTTTTTTTGTTTTAATCTAATTACCAGTTAAAAACCCAGCATTCTCTACAAAGTCTATAAGTACCCCAAAAAATGTCAAATAAAAGCCAGCTGAGTTGTCAGAAAGTGGATCCTATTCCCCAGCAGATCAAGCACTCAGCATCCCAGGCTGTAAAAGTGTTCTTCAGCGCAGACAGAGCGTCTGCATGAACGTAACAAGTTTTGATTAAACATAATATAAACAAGCTAAAAATACAAAATAAAAACAAAAAAGCAGAGCTCAGTTTATTTCATCTCATGTCTGCCTTAAAAAAGACTTCAATTATGACAACACGTTTTGGTGCAGCCCATGTTCAGGTGGAATGGATTTTCACTTTTCCACTGTTATTGCTACACCATTCTACAAAACTACAAAGTGAAGGGAAAGGGTCAATGGTTTTCAAAGTGTCAATACTTTGGCAAAGAAACATTTGTAACAACTGTAGCTCCAAACCTAGTTGGAGAATGTCTTGATCAACTGTACCAGGAAATTGACATATTTGGTCATTTTTCTCTACTACACAACTCAGGCTAAATCAGGATAGATGGAAAATGTCTGTGCCAAGTCTTCCCACAGAATCTCATTACATTTAGGTCTGAATATGAGCCAGATTCATTACTGGAGATAGTTGTGGGATACATCCCTGCTTTCCTGGAACATCAGCTAGTGTTTTACAATTGTGGCTCACCTTACAAGTTACAACGGTTTGTGAAGAGCAGTGGTCCGATCTTATCACACATCGCAAATCTGCAATATGCTACAATCAATCGCTGTTTAGATTTAAGTGCCTTTGTCATTCATTTTTGAAATATTTTTTATCTCTATGATAATATGGAATACTATTTTATTAAATGTACTTTGAAAGTTAGACGTTCTGCCTCAACAGGAATTCAATTTTGATTCCCCTACGTTTGATGTGTGCCCTAAAATGGTTTTGAACTTTCTTTTGCCAATAGATTTCTTCTTTCCACTCTTCGAAAAAAAGGTCAAACTTGTGGAGCAAACAAGAAATAATTGTCCCCATGACAGATTCTACAGAGAAACAGTACCATGGGCCTCTACCGTGGGTCAGATTAGGTGGGCAGTCATGTTTTAGTGACTTTGTTAAATGGAAAGAGAACGGCAAAACTGCAGAGTGAACGGTGATCTGTGACATATTCAAAAGCTCAGGATGTTATTCTTTTGTCTAACTAAAACTGCTGACTTTATGCTTAGATTTTAATTTTGGGGTCAAGGTGTCTGAATACAAGTGAATGTCTCATTTTTGAAGAGTTCATAATTATTATTTAGAAGGTCATGTTGTGTGAATATGGTTAGTGTTTCACAGACATTGAGACAGAAAGTGACCATAAAAGGGAACTTTGCCATTTTGAAGTGAGTGGGGAACCACGCAACGTGACAAATTATTCTCTAAAACAAAAGTCGAAGCATGTAAGTATTCACAGAAGGAAATTTTGAACTATTTAACTAAGGATAAGAATAGGGAATACAAGACTACACATTATTTATTGAGGAAGGGAAAGACAGGCCTGGGGTGTTGTCTCTTGGACTTTCAGGCTAAATATTTCCTTGCAGTCGACATGTGAAAAGAAATTAGATTTTTTTTAAAATAATTTTTTGATAGGTATGTATATCTTTCAGTCAGACCTTAGTATGTTGTTCCATGTGAAAAACTAAGGACTTTCCCAAGCATAAGCCACAGGAATGGTCCTCTCAATTAAACAAAGAAAATGTTTATTTTCCCATTGAAACGGCGAGAACGTCTAATGGTTGCCATAGTTACGTTAATGCAAGCCCCTATGAAATCAATTTCATTATATTCCAAAGTCTGTTTCATGTTTTTTCCCCCAATTCCATTTTTTAAGTTATTTTTTTTTCTGAATTCCACTTTTTGCATTGTAATCACATTTATGAACCCAAAAAGATGTTATTATGATGTGAACAAACAAAATTTAACAAAATCAATCAAAATAGACATCTATTGTTATTCTGTAGAACAACTATAACAGGTTGTATTTCTGATTTATTTAAATGTTCAAGAGTTAGCTGACATCACTGTCTGCAGCTAGCTTCTTCTTCTATGTTTCTGTGCTGACAAAATGTACTGAAAGGTTTTTTCATAAAACTCACTGACCCTGAGCATCGTGGCAACGTATTAGGACCATTTTAAATAGGGAAAAAGGAAGAGTAATTTCTTTGGCCAAAAACTCTGAAATTTTTTGATTAATCTCAAAAGTTTTCTAGAAAACAAAGTCATGGAAATTTCTGAGTCAAAAATGTTCAACTTTTGAAACTCAAGTTTCAATGTTTTTCTATAAAAATTCTGGGATTAAACTCAAGCTTTCTGAGTTTTTTCTAGCACATCCTCCACTTTTCAAACTCAGAAAATTCCTTGCTTTTTTTTTGTCTAGAAAATGTTTTTCGTCTCGATTTATTAATCGTGTTTTCTTAAACAAAACCAAAGTTTGGTTACAAATACATTTACTGAACCACATATCCAAAGCCAATCATCAGGAAAATGCGCACACACACAAACTCGCGCCTACAAATAAACATCCCTGGGTTTGTTTGTCTGCACACGAGTTTCGGACTGCAGCGAAGCCCGCTCTCCCTCCCTTTGGGAGTTCTAAACTGGGCTGGGTGGAAGAAACCCTAGAAAGCTTCCACATGGCCCTGACCACATCTGAAGTGCCCGCACCCCGTGCCAACACTTGTGATGCCTGCAGCTCTGCGTCCCAACCAGCTGAAGTCACAACTTAACCTGTAATCCACCAAGCCGGGCAGTGCCAGCCCTTAACCTCGGACTGCTGCCATGCCCACCCCAAAAAACACTCGGCGGGAAGAGGAAACAGCCAATTTGCTTCCCAGATGGCTAAACAAGACAGATGAAAGTGCAGGCTCTCTGAAACTGACAAAGGGCCTTTCTGTCCTTCCCAGGGAGTTCAAAGAATGAGTTTTCAGTTAACATTTCAGTGCAAAGAAAACTCAAAACATTCTGCTGCCTTTTAATTTCCCCCTTCCCCTCCTCGACCTTTCAACCACAACCGCATAAAGCGCCGTCTAACAGCGAGCTTGTGAGCCGGCTGACAGTAAGGCCACTCCCTTCTTTACCGAAATTCCTTAATGCCACCAGAGGAGAGAGAAAGAGAGAGAGAAAGAGAGAGAGAGACAAAGAGAGCTTCTTATCGCTGTAACAACATGGTTCTAAAGTCTTCTCCCACACCACGCTCTCCCGTGATACGATGTCTCATTTTTCACACTCCATGTGAAAATCATGAAGCAAGACCAGCTGTATTTAGAAAATTACGCAGTGACAGATCACAAACATGAGAAGGAAAATTGCAGAGCCTTGCTCTGAAATAAGAGGCTGCTTTTAGCAGGCATGTAGTTTGACATTCATTTGATAGACACAAATAGACTTCTCACAACTACGTGTGTCTGAGATCTAGAATATGACCGAGCAGCTTGAAGGCCTTAATCTAACAAGTGTACACACACACACAAACACTGTAAGCACCGCAGTATTCACACCCGTGTGTTTTATTGTGAGTTTATGTAATAGACCAATGCAAAGTAGTGAAGAGTTAGGAAGTGGTACGAAAGGATACCATCTATGTTTGACAAAATTTCTATCACAAAGAGATAAAAAGTGTGGTATGGGTTTTTATTCAGCCCCTTTCACTACGAATCCCCTAAAAAAATTCAGCTAAACAAGCTGTGTTCAATTTCAGTGTGTGAAATTGAACACACTGTTTTAATTGTGTGTTCAATTAAATTGAACACACAATTAAAACAGATTCTACAACGAGATTGTAGAATCTGTTGACGGGACTTTATGGATGTGCAGAAAACAGAAAGTCATTGACAAAAGAAAGTCATATTTTCCAGCTGAGAAGAACAAGGTGTTCTGGTCAGATAAGACCAAACGTAACAATTTGTTCTGCATATCAGCCTAAACACACTGTCCTTTCCCTCAGCAGGAACAGGTAAGCTGATTGTAGTTTCAACCTGAAGCTACATCGGATAAAAATCAAATACTCTCAGGTAACAGGACAGCCTAGTTAGGGTCCGAACGAGAATCTGTGCCAGGACTTGAAAGCTGACATTCACGGAGTCCTTCCACCTAGTCTGAGTGACCTTAAGCTGTTTTGCCAAGGAGAAATTTTCAATATTTGAGTTTTTAAATGTGCAAAGCTGTTAAGAGATATGGCCCAAAAGAACATGCAGCTGTGATTTTACGTGCTTTTCAGATGTAAAGGAAGATTGAAAACGGCATATTCTGGTAAAAATCTCCAGTTGGTGCTACAGTATGTTACCCTGCAAATTCGCAGTCAAATACGTTCAAGCAAGAGGCTTTAAAAAACAAAAAGTTATTGCGATATGAATACGTTTGAAAGGCACCAACTGTGAGTACCAGCAAACATTATAACAATACCAACCCCCAAAAAGTTTCACAAACAGTTTGTTGTACAGACGCTCTCACAGACGTCTTTGAAAAGGACAATGCGTCACACTACGCAAGTCTACCCCAGGAGTTGATCAGCCATCTTTTTTTCACCTTTAAAACAATATGAAGCTGGTAAATCAAACTATTCTAAAAGGATATAAAAAGGAGACAAGTGTCTGAAGTCTTTTCTAGTAAAAAAAGAAAAACAAGGTGCTTTTATTGCTCCTCCCCCTAATATACTCACTGTTATGTGATTACAGAAGCATTTCCCAATCATTTTAAATGCTGCCTTTCGTTGACTGTGGTTATCCCTAAAGCGATTGTAGTTGGCAGTACTGGGTGTTGATGAGCCCTTACAACACAGGCACGGCAACAAAAGACATTAAGGGATTCCTCAAAGCACTGAGACTTCTCATTTTGTCACATCTACTGCAGACACTAGGGGGCACTGTCACTGACTGGAATAAATTCCTTGCACAAATGACAATAAACCGCCTTAAAGGATCACTCTTGTTGATTTTCTCCATTCCTAAACTAAATTTGCCCTCATTAGAGTTATCCCTTCTTTTTTTTTTATTATCAGTGCAACCATGCTTTAATTTCCTCTGGTTTGGATTTGTTTGCACTTTATGCAGCAGCCGCTCCACCCTTTAACAAATCTGTTGCGTGTTAAAATCTGGCCGAAATTTGCTCCAGAATGTGCACATCTTTAATGGGATAAACGGGGGACACATCACATGTGACAGTAAAGCAGACTTCTCCTCCCTGAACAGTTTGAGGGTTTTTTTTCCCCCTCCCCCTTAATAAAATTAAGGCCTGTGGGTTTTGCTACGAGACTAAATATCTTTGGTCCACATAACCAATTTTGGCAATCTGCTGATACAGAAAAAAAACACGACAAATGTCCATGAAGGCTTGAACTCTTACAAATTTCAAAGAAAACATAAGAGTGATGTAATTCTGACCAAAGTTATGGATGGTTGAGCTTTCTTGGTTTGCCAAGTGAGGCAAGAGTTGCAGAAATACAGATTCTTAGTCACCAAAACCAAAGAATTATCCATTTGTTCCTGGAGAAGCTAACCATAGTGAAAGAGAGTCAAACGTCACCAAAAGGCCTTTTTTTTCCTACCGGGTCTCTGCATTTTCAGAGCAGACATGGAGATAAAAAGCCTCCATGCCGTCAACAGTGGGAGAGGGTTAAAGTGCTTGGCACTGTGATGTGTTCTGGCAGAGACGTGTGTGGCCAGACAGCACTCTTCTATTCAAAGATTTGTGGGAGAAAAAAGCACTTTCACTTCAAAAGAGGAACATCTCAGACTGTGCACAATGTGACTGGTACAGTCATACTGTCATTATTGTGACACTTGGGCCAGTACAGTGACAGTTATTTGAACACAGCGTTTCATCTAAAGAGTCAAAATAGCTTAAAGTCTTGGATAATTACGGTACATGTATTAAATGTACATTTCAGTGACTCAGAATGTCGATTTGTAGATCATCCAGTACTTCACCAACGCTCTTCAAAGAATATACCATATTTGTACAAAGGATGTTCAAGATGGGCTAACACATGTATGAGCTGCACAAGAAAAGTACAAGACAGTTAATTGCACATAGCTTGGTACAACCCATTAGTCAACAAATCTTGATGAATAGCCTGTGAAGATCTACTTGTTGCAGGAAACTAGATGGCCCTTCTCCAGCTGGAATACAAATGCATTTGACCACTGTAGATCCGTTTTCTTATGCACACCAACTGGATCTCTGACTAGTTTTGATTGGAGATTTTCCAATTTCTTAGCCTGGTGATGGGGTGTCTTTCTCCTTCTTGTCTTCCCATTCTCATGTTTTTGCCTTTGGAGTTGCTGTGGTTCATTTTGTTGCCTGAACTTGGTCCGGTCCATTGCACCGGGATGTACAATGGGATGTACTCAAGTCACCATGAGTACATTCCATTTTACTCTTAAAGAGAAACTAACGTCCAAATTAGTTTCATTTTACTGAGAAACTGTCTGAATCGGTTATTTAGGGTTCTATCTTTATGTTTTTGTGCAAAATGTAAGATTTCTTTGAAACTTGTACAGTTTGGCAATATCTGACCTAAAACCGCCTCACTGCTGGCATCTTCTGGTCGAATGAAGCTACTACACCTTCAAACAATTTTCCTATTGTGAAGGTGTAGCTTGGTACAACTACTCGGCTTTGTAAATGTGGGATTTATTTGCAATGTGGAATGGGCATGCTCTGTTCTGACTATTGGAGACGGTATGGTGTTGAACAGACAACTGTGTCATACTGAATGCAGTGCTTGGGTAAATGGGAGAGATCATGCCAGCACTCACTGCTCGCTCAGCTGCAGAGCGTTGTTGCCGTAAGTCTCAAACAACAACAAAAAAAAGAGTTTCTAGATTTATCACTAGTTGGTTTTTTGATAAAAAGTTGCTAGAGGGATCAGCACTGCTGTCAACTTATCCACACAGTGGATAAGATGACAACAGTGCGTCTTTCGTCCTGATCACAGCGCCACTCACCCTGTCCATTCACCCTCACACTTGGCCGTGTCTCTTGGCTCCGCCCACTTTGCTGAAATTTTTCAAAACCTACCACTGTAGGTTGTAGCTGTTCTCAGGCTTAGCTTACAGAGAACAGCAAGTTACACTTCAGGTGCACCAATGCTGTAAGGTACCAGCCTGCCTAAGCTCAAAGAACCGACTAATCTAAGTTCAGTTATATGTAGTTTCTAGGCTACATATGTTTGGGTGTGGAATGTGATTTCAAATTATGATAAGAGTTAAAGTCTAATGGGGCGAATATTTGTGAACAACTCAAAGAAACCAGAAATCAGATTAATACAGCCTCCACTGCAAAAACCACAACTAATTCACTAAATGCTGATCCTTTCTTCTTCTTTTTTCAACTCTTAGGGATTTTTCCACTTTAATCTAACTGTACTATGTCATAGTTGTGCTTGACTCTGCTAGAGTGAGTGAATAAATAGAATCATTGTGTTTTCTCTGAACTATCAACGGAAAGTACCAGAAAATGTTTGCGTTGGCAGTAATAACGAAGCACTCCTTGGATTACTTTCAGCTAAAAATGCAGTATTTAAAATAGCTCTCAATTGAAAACATTTTTCTCACAGTTGAGCTGGACTGTGAGAAAAAGCCAGCCAGCGTGTTTGTGTTCGGCCGTTCTTTTGATACGCCACGCGGAGCGATGTATCTGGGCTCGTTTTCTTCTGATGACGTCAACGTACCTCAAAAACCCAGAAGCCCCTCTGCAGCTGACCAAACAGGGAACAGCAGACTGCTGAGTTTCTTCCCTTAAACAACACCATCCGCAGCAGAGGGGCAGCGTTATTTACTCTACCCCGCCATTATCGCCACATGTTCTCTGCACTCCACACTGGGCTTTCCAGACTGTTACAGCCGGCCTTGTGGCATCATTCTAAAAGCAGCACCTTGGTTAATCATATTAGTCCCGAGGAACAGTTTAGACGCGACTGTAATCAAGTCCACATAAAAGATGCAAACATGTAGCCAGGGATTTGGGCTTGGATTGAAAGCAAAGAAGTTCCTGGCCTCGAGGGTTCAGACAAGTCCATGCAAGCCTCCCTGTTCTTCACCCTGAACATGATACGAGCTCCAGACATGCAAAGCGAGTTCGTTTGGAAACCACAGCACACGAAGGAGACGGGTAAATACTTCAGAGTCAACAGAAACGGAATTAGAAGCTTGCTATCACAGGAAACCTCCTGATGATTGACTGGGCTGGCCGCCGGTGACCCATACTGGGATAGACTCTGGCTAACAGCTGGAGGAAAGACTGAGTCACCGGCCTCTGTGCTTCTATAGCCGCTGCAGTCTCTATAAACACACACACATACACACATAATATACACACGCAATACAAGTATGATGATGATAATGTGAAAATCAGCACAATCTTCATGCCAGCCATGTGCTTATTCATGCAGACGGTGAACACACAGGCGCACTCTAATGCTTCGCCAACACACAGTGTACATTAAGCCGCCCTTAATGTACACTGTACTCACTCTAATCGTGAGGGTTTTTAATCCTGCATCAGGAGAAGAACCACGCTCCATGATATTCTCATTGTCCAGCAGCATACCGTGCCCACCTCTTGTTGCATCAATAGCGGCATGTGTGTCTAGACGCTATAAAAACAGCTGGTGTGGGTAAAGGGGGGAATATTCCAGTGGAATGACAGATTTACTCTGCAGATACGGCAACTGGGATTAAAGAATTGGACTGGATTGAAAGACAAGGTAAAATGGTGTGATGAAGGAAGACAACAAAGGAAGAGCAAATCAGGTATGTTGTACTTGTGGGGAAAGTGTTTCTAAGGGTTTAGAAAATCATGTACAGTATGTAAGGCATGAAATATATTCCAATAGCCATCAGGCTGCAGTAAATATTTCCTACATTGCCATAAAAAAATAAGCAGCAGCACACTACTTTTGCATCGACAAAAATGGTGTGTGACATCGAATTATTACATTTCCCCACATGGCCGTCGCTCTGGGATCCGCCACTCTAATTTAGATGTTTATTGGCCATTTTTACCCTCTGCATGACAACAGCACTCCAAATCCGTGTCCAAAACCCAGGCGTAAGTCAGTGTCCTGACATCACACATCCACTAGTACAGTGGTCCCCAACCACCGGGCCGCGGACCGACCAATTGGTACCGGGCCGCGCAAGAAATAATGAACTACTTCCGGATCTTTTATTTTGAAAATCCTAAACCGGATTTTACCGGTTACGTCTTACGCGTCAAAATTGAGTCAACTTGCAGCAGAATGAGTAACAAAACAAAATCGGATTACTGCGCGCGCGCCTATGACATCCATCCTCTCTCGTCATTAAAAAGGGCATCTTCTAACTGATCTGGAACATAAAGAAACACTAGGATATACCATTTAGCGAAAAAGAAGAAAAAATAAGGAGATGCTGTTGGTGCAACAGTTGCAAAGTTTCTGGTTTGTATCAGTATGCAAGTGAAAGCAGATAAAAGCATGGGAAAATATACAGAGATTTCACTTTGGAGTAGCGTTGTGAACTGAAATGGCCCAAGAGCGTTTTACTGGAGACTTGGCATCTACAAGAACTGCGCTGTCGTTTCTCTGACAGTAGGAGTGCTGCTATGAGTCCCTGGAGTTTCCGTATGACCTATTACACTTGGCTACAATAGGATGATGTAGCCATCTCCCCTACAGACCATTGCGAAACACGGCATTCAAGCTTCTACCGTGCCATCTCACAGCAAAATGGGGAATGCGCAAGGCCAAGGGAGTACCATGATGGACGTAAGAGAGCACATAAGAGATTCAGGGAGAATTCGGGAGGGAAAGAGGGGGTGAGGATTGTAAAACATCTGAGACTGGAACCAGACAGACCAGAAAAGCAGGTCAGTAATATACACCCTTTTAACCCTTGAAAACTAAGCCTGTTTTTTTTTTTTTTAGATTTCTTGAAAATGACATCTCCAAAATGAATTCTATGTATCTCAGGAACTACAAGGTGTATTTGACTGGTTCTGGTATCAGAACAAATGTAATATTCCAGAGAATACTCTAGAGGTCTAAAAATCAGCGTTTGTATTACTGAGTAAGAGCAAATACATATGGCACACAGTGAAAAAATAAATAAAAATAATAAATTCGAATAAAATACCCTCTCATTCCTTTGACCAAATCAGTCTGTTTTAGGGGGCAATAGGTGATAAATCTGAAATTCAACTTTGGTCAATTTTAAGTATAATCAAGCTTTAAAAAAAAAAATAAAAATTTATTAAATTCTTAGCAGATTTTTTCATCCTAAACATAACTTTCGCAGTCCAAATTTGATTTATTACCTCTACTGATCGTTCATAAGACGGTTTTCTTTTAATCTTTCAAGCTAGTGTTGTAATCGTTTGAAACTGAAGGAACCACAACCATGATTTCACTTCCTGTTTCATAGCGGTACTAAAGTTATATAAGGCAATAAGCTTAAGCTATGCAGGGTTTTAGTCCTAATTGGCTGATTTAATCTTTCTTGTTCAAGGCTTGTAGTGCAGGTGTTCTTAAACCGATGGCTACTTAACTAGCAAGCAGGAAATGAATACACACAAACCTAAGTGCCAATCTCAATCCATGAATGCTAAATGTAATGTCAGTTGAGCTTTTTCAGTTACAACAGCCTCAGTCCTTCTGGAAACAAGGTTTTCTACTAAGTTTGGGATGATGTTTATGGGAAATTTTTAAAGTTTCTTTAAGGAACACATGTGTGAGGTCAGACACTGATTCTTGACAAGAAAGCCTTTTGCAGTTTTCGCTCCAATTTATTGTAACGATGTTCCATCTGTTTGTGAATTCAAATTATTCTTCACCCAACTCGCCTATTCATATCTTTGTTAACCTTGCTTTGTGCGCTGGTGTGCAGTCATACTGGATAAAGAAGGGGCCATCGCCAAAGAGGTCACTACTGCTCCAGACGCTAGTGGCGGCATGTGGAGGTCTTTTCGTAGTTATTTTTGTAGAGATCTAGCGATATCTGCCCACAGTGGGCCGCAGTATTAAGCCAGTTCTATGCTGAGTTGAGGCTGTTAGAAATATCTTCTACTTTCTTGTGATTCCACTAATAGTTGATGATGATTTTTTTTAGGAGCAAGGAAGGTAAACGCCTTGACTTACTGCAGAGTTGCCATCCTATCATGACACCATTTTAGAATTCAACAAAAACTCCAAAGAGAGAGACATTTTTTCCACATCGGCTTTTAGAAGCAGTCTTCAGGACTATAGGTGCTTGATCTTATGCACCTGTGGCCGAAAAAAATATATTTGGAACACCATAATTCATTAATTTGAATAGGTTGCCTAACTATTTCTGACAATGTGTTGTATATTCAGATGAATTAAGTAGTGTCACTCTAGAGTTTTAAACAAGGCACACTAAATATTTTGATTGGGTCTTGGTCTTCATTGCCCCACCCCAAGATGCTAATGAGAGGATGGCCCAACTCATTGCTGGGCCATCCTCTGGCCCCGCAATGGGCCAGAGGATGCACTAACTCTGGCCCAGCAATGAGTTAGTGCCAAGACGTAACCAGATTTTTGGTACCACACTGAGTTATTGGTGCGGTAGCTAAAGAAAGCTAAGCTAGCACTAGCGCCAGGTTGTCCCTGGGACTCATGTGGCGGAGAAAACCACCTGGAGATTAAAAGTAGGAACTGAAAACAGGTGTTAAGCCTCTGTAGCGCGTCTTCGGAGGCTTCAGTTTGGTGACGTGCTACATGTTCTCATGTACTCTCATCCATTTTACATTAGAATAAGTGGCTGAGTGTGTGTTGAATGCGTGTCTAAAGAAGAGAAAGAGGGGGGGAGGGAGAGAGAGCTAAAATGAATGCATTCTTTCACGCTAGTGTGTGCAAGTGAGCGTTCACGCTCCCCCTCTGTTTGAATTGCTACACAGAACGGCCATGAATTCAAATGGTGGAGGGAGCTGGGCTGGTTCGACTCCAACACAAATAATGACCCTCATACTGAAGCTAATGACCCGTCCACTTTAACTCTCTCCAGCATCCCAAGAAATACTGGTCCTCTTCATCCAAAACTGCCCTCCCTAGCCATCCATCTTCAGCTTTAGAAAGGACACATCAAAGAGTGTTAAATATAGATGTCGCACTGAATGATGGGATAAATCCGAGACCATGGGAGGTCTACAACTCGGGATCAATGTCTGTCATTCAAACTGTCCCACTAAAAGGAATCCGTTTCTCCGTTTCAGAAAGGTTAATTGAGCAGGTTTCATGGTAGACTTGAACCAGCTACATGTTCGCATCCACACATTTTGAGGAAGCTTCAGCGAACACGTCGGTCCCAAACGGCCCCAGCAGACATCCTACACTATGGAAATTCCTTAGGCATCATCAGCCAAGTGGAAAGAGATGCAGTATCAGAAAGCTATTTGTCCTGAAGCAGAGTCATGCTGTGGTGTGTGCATAGCGGCACCCACATCTACCTCTGAGGAATGGGAACTAAAGCTTAGTCTCAACACCATGTCACATTCTGACTCTAGCATATTTTACATATAAGACCTGCATATGGAAGCACTTCTTAATGCAGAAAGTTACAATAATTTACTTTTTGAAAAGGATGTAATTTTTGAATCTACAATATAAGGCCCTTCGTTCTTGATTATATGTTTTTGAAAAAAATCATAAAGGAAGATGATTTTAATGCTCTATTTGATGGTGACAAAAATGATGCTATAGTTTCTGAAATGTACAAGAAGAAAAGAAAATACAGTATTCTGTGGCAAATGTCTTTATGGAAGTGCTGGTAATACTTTTTATAGTTTATTTTAGATTATAAACAGTGTAACTTAGATTTCAACCAATTGAATTGTGAATCACATAGCTAGATATAGAAATAAACTTTTTTATTTGTTTTAGGTGGTTGTTTTTTTTTTTATATTTTTTTTATTAGGTTTTAACATCAAAATACAAAATGTACAAAAATATATGAACAAGATATGTAAACTTTTTTTCTATAACAGAACCGAACATAAGTCGTACAGAACACATGGATAAGCCTTCCCAAATAAAATCCAGAGGAATAAGAAAAGAAAACATAAAAAAACAAAAAGTAGATATATTAGAAGAAGAAATAAAAAAGACATTAGTCTTGTGTGCAAAGTACAATGATATAAATATAGGTCTTAATAGTGAAAGAAAGAAAAAAAAAATAAAAAATTAATAAAAAAAAAGGGGGGGGGATGGATTTAAGAAAAAGGTACATCAATGGGTATTAATGACAAAATAAATAATTTGATAAATAATATGATAATGTAAATAAAAAGGTCAGGCAAAAGCAAAATTTAGTTGGGCACCATACGGGACGGCAATGTCTGAACAAAATCAAAAAACGGCTGCCAAATCTTTAAAAATTTAGTTGTGGAACCTCGTAGGGTAAATTTAATCTTATCAAGTTTACTAAAGTGTAAAGCATCTTTAATCCAGATTTCAAATGAGGGAGGTAAAGCTGATTTCCAGCACAGCAATATTCTACGCCTCGCCAACAAAGTGAGAAATGAAACCAGATCAGCCTCAAGTCTTGACAAAGAAACCGTCTCAGAAAGTACACCAAACAATGCAGTTAGTGGATCAGGCTGGATGGACATATGAGCTACTTCAGACAAGGCTGCAAAAATGTTTGTCCAATATTGCTTTAGTGATGGGCATGACCAAAACATATGGATCAGTGAGGCAGGTGTTTGATGGCAACGATCGCATTCCGGACTAACGTTTGGGTATATTTTAGAAAGCCTGGCCTTAGTCCAGTGAGTGCGATGCAGGACCTTACACTGAATTAGTCCGTGTCTGGCACACAGTGACTAGGTGGTTGTTTTTAAGCTCCAATGGCCACTATGTCATAAAGGTCTGCAACAGTACATCATTTCATTGGCCACGAGATTGACATTGGGATTGACTTGTTAAGTCCTTTCCTGACATGTCTTTATCAGATATGACAACCTTGACCTCTTAGATGTAACCCGACCTTTACCAACCAAACAAATCTCCTGTCAATATACCATTGACTACGCTTATCATCTGTTCATTCATCTGTGTAGCACCCTCTGACCTACTCTCCACACAATAAACGTCTCTCTCTTACCAGTCTTGACTTGTATAAAACATACAAAAAACATCAGAAGAAGAGGAAAAAAATCTTACTGGTGGAAAAAAATGAACCCAATCACGGATTTTCTGATATATGAGCTGCACCAAAAACTCAGATTATTAAAGAAAAGAGACATGGTACAACATGATACCATGATAGGACTGCTTTGGTGAAATTTCAATGAATACGTTGCAGAAAGAGGGACGGTGTTTACAACCAGAAGACAAGAGGAGATTAAATACAAGGCAGCAATGAAGTAGATCAGTATCTGGGTTTCCATTGACCTTGAAATTGCACAACTTGGAATTCCAAAAATAAATTTGCTTAATAGAAACACATCAATTTCGGTGGGGAAAAAAAAAACCCTCACGGTTTATTTTTCTGGTATGATGAGGTGGATTTTCAGCTGGACCAAAATTTGCAGAACTGTGATGGAAACACTTTTTTTCTGCATCACACAAGTCATGTGATCAACAATCATATGTCACTACTGCCAGAAAACACAAAGTGGTAGTAGGATGATGGCGCTGCATGTTTTTTTTTTTTTTAGCAATTTATCCTGTGAACAAACATTCACATGTGATTTTAATTGCGTTAGTTATTCGATGGAAACACCACAATTGCAAAAGTGTCCTTTTTCAACATTAGCAGAATATTAACGACTTTTTGCGCACATTTGTAATGTAAACGCAGCTTGTGTGGCCATTCTTTCATCAGGTGAGGCCCCACTACTCTCCCTGATGAGTACAGATAGTTTTTAGAGCTTAGTGTACCTACTATGAGACTAAAGTTACAGGTATTACATTGATGAATGAAAAACTCCATTGGTAAAAAATAAACTTCTTATCTCACCTTTTTGTGACCCACATAGTTGGTGTTGTTAAATGTTTGCTACAGCACGGTCAGAATCTGCGGATTCTGACCATCCCCATTCTTTACATTCGCTGCTTATCTTCCATAAAAGACATGGGGAAAACTGCAGGAATGCGCAAGTCATGGAGGTTATATGAAATACACGGAGAGGCTGTTAATCATTCTTATGGTATAGAAAAGAAAACGTTTGTCCACTTCACAACTACATCGTGATTCATAGCCGAGCAAATATTTACCTTGGAGATTTACAGTAGTTATTCTACAATGGTCAAACTCTTTAACTTTTTAAAGAATATGTCCTTTTTCAGGTCACTCATATGGAAGCTGGTTAAGACCCTCACTAAATATTCATATTCTGTGAACGTTTTCACATTTTGCCTCCTTGCAACCAGAAATTCTCATGTATTTAACGTTACACACCAACATCGCTCACATCTGTCGAGAGAAAGGAAAACAATGTTTTACATTGTTTTACAAGAAAACAATGTTTTACCCTTTCTTCTTGCACACCCAAATAAAACCCAATCAACTAATTTACAGCAGAAATATGGCTCTATTCTGTGAAGGTTTCGTAGGTTTGTTAGAGAATTAGCAAACAAACACCATCATGAACATCATGACAGGTCAGAGATGAAGCTGTGGGAAGGCTCTGAGCCGGCTCAGACAGAGCCGTCCACCTAAACCGACGAGAGAACAACCAAAAGGCCCTTGTGGAAAAAAACTGATCTAGCCATCAAGTAATAATGGCAAGGAGAAAGCTATTGTCAAAAAGAAATACCCATTTGCAGTTTGACTATTTTTGAGCTGTTTTTTGCAAGGAACGGGCAAAAAAATTCACAAAATATGAAAAGGTTTAAGAGGAATGCATACCTTTGGTAGGATATAATAATGAACTAAGAACTTCGGTGTGCCTTTCTATCATCTCAAGTCTGGATATGTTTGTTTCCGGTGTGAGGACATGGAATGGCAGCTTTCCCTATTGTGCAGAGTCAAATGCCCTCCTTGCCCCCAAACCCCATCTGTTTTCTGCTACAACAGCAGCTGTAGCAAGGTTCAAGAGGATTACCCTCATAACAAAGCCATTTAAATCCATCCCTTCCTCTCAGGAGGAAGAGAAACAGCACCTAAACATCTCTTCAGGATTCTACAACCTGACTAAGCATTTCCCAGCACGCCGCATATGGTCTGCCTGTGCACCCTCATTTCTAAAGTACAACAGACAAATATGGGTTTGTTGTTTGGATTTTAAATTTCCAAAGTGTGTGGAAATTTAAAATCCACACACTTTGGCTTCCATACACAGCAGATTTCCTTGTTGTAATCCTTAATAACCCTATTATGTCACAGAAATTACTTCCTCTCCAGTCTCAGCCTGAGTCTGTCTTATGCAAGTGTTTTGAAAGATAATAATCCTTACTGAAATACGGATGGCTCTTTGTTTTTGGAGTGCTGATAACAATCAAAATGAAAAAATAAATAAATAAAGATTAGTATCGCACAAATCAGATCAGGGTGTTTCAATTTCTTGAATGCTTTTCCAGTCATAACATCCTTATTGAAAGATGTAATCTACTGTACAGCACAGACTCAGACTTAAAAAAAAAAACACCTAACTTCTATATTAATGAATTAAAGTTCAAGTTGAAATCAAATTTTGTGTCAACACAGAGAAATAAGTTTGAAGTTCCCTCTGTCAATTATTCTTGCTCTAGCAGCTTCAGGTCTCTGGGTGACCGGGACTTTGCCTCTATTCACTCCTCCCTCCGAGAGTCATGACCTCCACCTTAGCAACGCCGACTTCCAAAGGAGATCAGTGCACCGTCTTTACCGCCTTGTCTTGGGCAAACATGCTGACGCAGGGCTCCCTAAATCAAGAGGTGTCAAGTTGTGAATGCACAGGCACACTTGTTGGTCAAACAGCCTTGAAAACCAAACTTCTGTTGACTTAGGGAGGGTAGCCTTAAAGCGGGTGGAGGAGGCAGAGCTCCCTTGAGGCAGCCCCTTTTATCCCGCGCAGTTCGGGTCCCCCAGGAGCCCGAGTGCTGCTGGGAAAGGGTCCAAGGCAATCAGCGATCTCTGAAGCTCAAAATGTGCACCGCTGGCAGGTTGTGCTTCAGCTCTTGAGATGCCATCCTGTCACACACTCAGGGGCCTGAATAAACACATCGCGGGGAGAAAAGCTCTTACGTTAATTATAACCATCTCTGTGGACTTTATCCCAGCATCCCAGCCGCTGAGCCGAACACATGGGGAGAAAACTGTGATCAATGTTTTCTACACAGACTGCAGACTCAGACACAGACTCATTGGATTAGAATGGACTCGGCATAATAATGGCGCCACTTGCCTCTGGAATCCTCCCTTATTGATGTGCGCAGCAAAACAGCAATGCAGCAAGGCAAAGTAGAAGAACGGCTCATTTACTGCATGTCATACAAATTATAAGCTTGTTTTGATGCATTAGTGGGACAACACAAGTCAGTACTCACACTTAATCACTTGTCCGGTCGAGTTCATTTTCATTGTGTGACTGGTAACGTCAGTATGTCATTCAAATGTAGGGCTGCAACCAACGGTTATTTTAGTTATTGATTAATCTACCGATTATTCTGACGATTAGTCGGATAAAAGAAAATGCATGTAGCTGTGATCTAGGGGATCTTCTGCCTTCATAAAACTCGTTTCAGGTGTACTGAAGAGTCTGTGCTTCTTGGTTTTACATGTATGTTAAGGGAAATTCTTCTAGAATTAGGAATATTCTATATGAGGTGTGAATCAGCTGATTGTGAAGATGTCTCATACTTCCATTTGACTGGTAACATTTAAAGTCTAAGGTTTAGAAACTAGTTAATTTGTTATTTATTTACTTGAGGTTTAGGTTCACTGGGAAAAAAAAAGAATTCTGACTTTCTTGGAATTCTGATTTTGTGTCAAACTACGTCAAAATACAGCTAAATAGCCAGATATATGTCAATTATGTCAGTATAACATAACACATAACAGCTTCTCCTTTGCTATAGGATTTGTAAACTTTAGGTAGGTTTGAGCTGTAAGACTAGATTTGCCTGATGATGCATAAACGGTTCCACCAAAAACTGATCAACCTTTGCTTGGTGAGTCTAAGGTTTTAAAACTTAGGCTCACATAAATTTGTTACCATTTGTTACTATTTGTTATAAATAATTTCTGGAATAAGACTAAGAGGATTTAAGGCCAATTCTGAGATGGAAGTCACTCTCTGTCAAAATCCATATGAATACCCAAACATTCTCAGATGCATCTCACTTATACACAAATAATCACATAATGGCTTCTTCCTTATTATAGGATTTGCAATCTCTTGAAGACTTGAGTTTTGTATATTTTGCCTGATGATTCATAAACAATTCAAACAATTCTGATTCTGAGGACGAATTCTGAGATTAAAGTCAAAATTCTTTTTTTTTCCTGCTGGCCTAATCATTTTCCATATTAAGTGAATTAATTTGAGTAAAATATTTACAAAGTAGGAAGAATTCACTTAATTCAGTTCAGTATAAAATGATTGGGATTTACCTAAATGACTTTTCACTATTTTACTTTCTTTATTTTTCACTGCGAGACTTCCATAAATTCTAACATAAAGATTTATTATATGACAAGAACTCCCCTGCTGTAACACGGCAGACAAGAGCAGCATTGAGGTGAGCTGAAAGAGGTGAGATGCTTTAGGTGAGCTTGATGGGCAGGTGATGAGGCTCAGACAGTCTCCTTCTTTCTGTCTGGGACAAACTAATGGCTTCTCCCTTGTATTTGGTGCTGAATAAACCTGGCATTAGAGCGCGTTTGATTGCAGTCAGCTGAATTGACAGACTTATCAAATTACATTCTGCTGGCCCAGAAAACAACCCCGTTAAGCGAGCGTGCAGAACACCAGGTTAACAAAAATATTCAAGTGTGTGTATACAGCTTTCCGTCTGTCTGGGCGATCCACTCCAGTCTATCACAGGAATGTCTAGTCACCTGCAGCGTGTGCAGTCAACCTGAAACACCTGGCCACACCTGGCACAATGCAGACACACACACACACACACCCCACCCCCACATGCCTCTGTGACACACACATGCATGCATTGAGCTCTGCAATCAATCTACAAGGTGCAGATGTTTTCTATGAGGCCTGAACAAAGACTGACCTGTCACGGTTTTTAGTTCACCTGAGGGAAGGATTGAAACCTAAATGTTGACCTTGCTGTATTTAGCTTTAAATATGATCACTGACCTCTAAACTGACTCTTATAGGTGCACACACCCACACACTGGAGCTGTTTAATACCTGTCCAGATAAAATCAATTTGCACCCTGTTTACACTTTTGATTTTGAATATGTTTCATTCCTGAAGCACTTAATGCTTCTGTTAACTTCCATGGAAACCCAATTTGAAATGAGTGCTAAAGTGTCCAGTTCAAACATGAGCTCATAAGTCAGATGCTCAATCTGTGTGTGTGTGTGTGTAAAGAGTTTTGGTGTCATTGGGTTGACAAGCTGCTATACAAATATGCCATGAAGGAATTTACCATGAAGTTAATATATATCTGGAATTTATCCAGTGAGTTGAAGGAAGAAAAGTAACTTAAATACCCAACAGACCAGCACGATCTATCCAGAGTTTTAAAAGCACTAACAAGCCCACATTTTGCCACAGAGGTAAATGGCAGCTTGTGAAGAAAATGCTAAGTTAAAATAAACCTGATTACTGCTGGAATATACAGCTCTGGAATCTGAGCCCCATTGGAAACCTGGTTATTCCACCAAATAATGATTTCTGAACTCTTCCCGAGTTAAAAGATTAGTATTGTTGTTTCTAAATGAACATGAACTGATTTTCTTTTCATTATTTATGGTCTGAAAGCACTGCATCTCTTCTATTATTTTGACCATTTCTCATTTTCTGCTAATAAATACTACATTTTTGTAGTAATAATTTCGGAGACATTTTGTCAGTAGTTCATATAATAGAAGAAAAATGTTCATTTTACTCAAACATATACCTGTAAAAAGTTAAATCAGAGAAACCCGTCATTTTAAGTGTCTCTTAATTTTTTCCAGAGTTGTATATCTGACTCCAGCAGTAATCAGATATAAACTTTATGATCAGAAACAAAACCCGCAGGTCCCTGCCAGAGCTACGTGTCTGAACTGAACTGTACTGTTTGGTGTCCTGGTTGCCCAGCTTTGGGACATTCAATCCTTTGACAACTCCTCTTAATAAAGTTTTTTCTTGTCAAGAAAACATCCAATTTTCTGTCCCAACCTTCCAACAATAGAGCAGCTGTTCTCTGCGCTTTCAGGTGATGAATCATCTTAACCCCTTCATTTTAGAGAGGCGTGCTCCGAAAGGTTCAGTCGGAATTAGGGAAGTATTTTAAAATGACTTCTCTCCTCTGAATAACAATGCAATTGTAAGGAAGGTATTTTCATTCTCAGGATTTTTTTAAGGTTTTCTGCCTCCAAAATATGTAACTCATGATGATAATGTTACTTTGTGGAACATGTTCACACATAAATGTTATACAGTGCTATGAGCGTAATTGATTTTTATTTTTTTAAAAGGCACAGCTACTGATTCTTACGCTGCAGAAAATCTGAAAATATTGACTACGTTTCGTATGGGTGCCAGTCATATCAGATTCTGAATTCAGGGCCGCTCAGGAATCCTTGGCTGTCCTAATTAGTATTTTAGTTGCCTTTAATCTGGATCTGGAATTTGGAAATTCCTAATTTGGTTCTGGTTCTGGCCTACTCTGCACCTACAGAAACAGAACTAAACAAGGATGAATTAGCATCCAGCTTCTATGCACAGAAAATCTGGAATAATCGTTCTTAAAACTGCAAAACATCTGAAACACTGAGTTCCTTTAAATCAACTTGCATTGGACCCACAATAACTGGAATGCTGATCAACATATTCCATGCATATTGATGATTCTCATGATGGCACTTGACAAGATGCAATGTCTGCTACTGGTTTCACAATTGGTGGCTGTTTGATGTGTTCAGGATGTTTGTATGTTTTCCTGACGTAAAGCATTTTGAACTGCCTTGTTTATGAATGTGCTAAACAAGTGAACTTGATGGATTGATTTAAATACAAATGGTATGCACCGCATAAAGTCTTATAAGGTAAACAGTCTCATCAATTCTACTCTTTTTTTAAATCCGCATAATCTTCTATTAACAAAAATATTAAAATACATGTAAAAATACATGCAATAGATTACACTAAATCAGTATGTATGATTGAGTGAAAAATTAATTACACCCCAAATACTTATAATGCATAAACCCACAGAATTTAACAAGCTGCTCTTTCTTTTTTTGCTTTGTTTTTGCCATAATAGCTTTGCTAAGATATCTTCATCCTGTTTTCCTACTGCTTAACTTTTGTTTATAGTTTCATGATTGGACAGAAGTAGCATTTGTCATAATTGAAGTTATTAATGACTCTCTTTTCGTATTCATCATGTTAAAAGAAGCTAAAAAAGGAAGCTGCTGCTCATCACTAACGGAGGAATATTCCCACACACAAATAAAGGATGCGACATGTTGACAGGAAGCCAAGGTGGGGATGAGAGTGACACTGTCAGTAAAACTACCAAAGGACATGGGAACCTCGGCTCGCAGCATAAACAATGCACCGCTCAGTTTTTCCAACGAGTGTCAGCAATAAACTTTTATAACCAAAAACTAAACTTCCTACTTTCATGCTGACACACAGAGAATTTCATGGAAATCCAAGTTGCAAATAGCTGTTTCTGAAATGACACTGCTTCAATTTTTAAACCGGATACATTTGAATAAAACTGTGATTATGTCCCTGTTTGAATATATGTGGAGAAGAGCTGTTTGGCTACGCACGGAAACTCAAACATACCATAGAAAATTCCTCTAAAATAACTAAAGAAATCACAAGTGCACAGTTTAAACAAAGTCTGACTTGTTTTTTTTGCTGTGTGTTTTTTTTTTACGATTTAAGTGCTGAATGTGAAAGATTTTGCATAAAGGAAAACTCCCAAGTCTCCAGAGCAAATCTGAGTGAGTGAAAGCAGCAGCCAAACCAGAGTAAGTCTAAACTGGGAGCTAAACGTTGCTGCACAGAGTTATCAAGACCGTCGCCATCTGGCATCAGAGCCTCACTCCCTAATCATCGTGCGCTGTTCAGCACATGCCAGAAACAAATACCCTTAAATACAGTGTTTCATGGTGCAGTGTCGTCTGCGGTTGCAAATGGCAGATCTAATTCAAACGCTGTCTGCATGTGAGCTCTCCATTTAATTTAGTATTCTCTGCCCTAAATGATGCGTGCTGTTTGTAAGTTTTATAGACTTCAATAAACACAACTTTGCTCTTTAGTCTTGGGGATCAACACGAGTTTTGTGGGATTTAGCATTAAAGGGATGAATGACAGCTTCATTTTTCATTTCATGGCCCTCTGTTTTAGAATGTAGGTCATTGCGGGTCTTCTATTCATCATTTATTTACTGCTGAAAGTATTTTCTTTTTTTTTTGCAGCTTTGCAAGCAGGTAAAATGTGCGTTTAAAACAGTTGCCATGAAAGGCTGCCTGCCATTTTCTGCTTTCAAATTTTGTGGCTTGTGGCCTGTTAAAATTTGACCCCGCTCCATTTTTGCTTTGCACTTCCTGAAGAAGGAAGTTGCGCTCAGTGCCTTCTTCAGAGGTTTTTGTGCCGTTTCCTTCAGTGGTTCTTGGTGCAGCGCCACCTACAGGCGAGGAGGGCGAAACAGGTTGCTCAAAGGGTTTGGATTTTTTAACACAGTGCAGTCCATCAGCTGTAAATGTAACAAATGTAGAAATTTTGTCTACTAGACAATCACGTGTGAAAAAACCGTAAGGAAAAAAAGGTTTTGGAAAAGTCTGAACCTAAATCTAACTGACATTATGTGTAATTACCCCAACAGGCCTGATGTTAAAAATTGAGCGAGCCAAACTTGCTACACAGGCTATCTGCAGCTGTTGCCCCCAAGGGTGACATAGCAAGAACTTTTAGGGGTTACTTTTTCATACATAGGCAAACTGGTTTGGGTAGTTTTCTTTTTTGCCCCCAATGATCAATGAAGTTAAGAAATGGCAACATGAGGGTAGGAAGTAGGGCTACAAATTGGCACCACTGTGAAATTATACTTTACCACAAAGGAAAACAGCTGCAATTGTCGTTCTCTTAATCTTTTCCCATCATCTGTATTTTCCAAATTGAGCAGTCGGGTGCTTGACTTCATTCCACATGTCTAATTAGACGCCAAGACGGTTTCTTTTTCAAACGATGTTGTTACTTTCCAAAGTGGCACTGGCATCAGAGAGCGGCAGAGAACCGAGATGCACACAGATACCTCATTAAGGTGATCAAGCAAAGCAACAGAAGACTTCTGTGGAGCTCTGCTCACCACCACAGAGGTTCCTTTCTGCACCTCATACCCCACTCCGTCTCTTTATTGCGCACAAAAGGCATCTATAATATCCGCCTACAGACGGAGGGAGGGAGAGCGGTAGGACTGTGTGTGAGTCCATACATCCGTGGAGCGAGGCGTACGCGAGCAGAGAGATTAGAGGGAAACGAAGCCTGTCGATGTGAGGACAGGCTCCTTTCAGCGCTGCATCCCTCAGCATCAATTAGCAGGTTGTGCCGTGACTGGCTCCTGTTAGAGGTGAAGTGGACCAGCTAAGAGAGGTAAACACACCTCTTCCCAAGGGCTTGCAGAAAGCTGGACGAGGGTAACAATGTAGCACTGCCTGAGCCACAAGGACCCGCCTGTGCCCGACTCCCAACATGCTCCAGCTGTCATTTCCTACCTTCTCCTTCAATTTCCTGGCCTCCAGCTCACTTAGGAGAACCGACAGTGAACAGTTCACCTGGCTGCACAGGCGACCATTTTTCTGCCGCTATGCTCACCTAGGTGTGTGTTTGGCATGGCCGGTTCATCAGGTACATCCACTGGCTACCTCGTGTCTACTTCAACACACAAACAGGATATTTGCTTTTGTTTCTTCCGTTTCTTTAGACTTTTGCAGAACAAGCCATGTGCCAAGACGAAACAGGCACATCGCTCTTGACTGCTTTTTCCTAACTAAAAGTTTTTACACAAGCAAAAATCGCCTTGTAAAAGCAGACTCTGTTCCAAAACAACATATGAACACAGCAGTTAGCTCATTTAGGATGGCCAGCTTTGAAGTGAGATGAAAAACTACCTTGTAAAAGTGAAGAACAAAAAGGCTGTGGCTCATAACGTTCACTCTTCACACCACTTGAAAATAAGAGGGCAGATTGGGAGAAGAGAAAAAGAAATAGGAATCAAATTGAGAGGAATTGATTTAAGTCTGAAACTAAGATAATAGTCTATTAGAGATAATTTAAAAGATCAGTTAAGGTCAAGCTTATGAGATTACTTTGAATGTAAAAGGTTACACTCATCAATGACATGAAGAACATTTTAATTTTATGCTTTTAAAGACCCATTTTACCTAAATTACAATTGAAACCAGAATTCAAGGCCCAATTTGGAATTTGTTCTAAAGTTTCTAAACCTCAAAGGTTAAAAAAATCCTTTTAAACACTTCAATATTCCTGAGCACGTTGCACAGAAACTGGAGACCATTTTTAGCCTTTATTAAAGAGAAGTCATTTATTCGCTTCTTATAAAAATGTAGAGCTCATTTAAAATTGGTTGCTTTCAAAATTTCGAGTGAGGCTGCTTGGTGTTGTCTTAATTCCAGGAATCGTTTTAATGCACGTGTGGGATCATGCTGGAAGACCCACTTGTGTTCAATTTCAACAGTGTAGCTGTTTACTTCAGGTGAAGTTCAACACAATAGGAGTGGAGATGCTGTCTTGAACTCTAACCCTATCTTCCTTGAGGATTGCTACAGAGACCTTGGGACTGAAAGTGTCTTTTTGATTTCAGCAAACATACTTCCCCATTGTGGCCAGAAAACACAATCTTGGTCCTGTCTGACTGTAAAGAGTAGCTTTACAATCCATTTGTATTGGTATTGATTTTGGAGCAGGGTGAAGTTTTAGTACCCTTGCAACAAGTGTAGCTTGTAGCTTGCATGTTCTCCCTATGCATGAGTCCTAGTTACTCTGGCTTTCTTCCAAGCATGTTAGCATAATTAGCATCTCTTCCCAACAGTGCACGGACGATGAAAGGGTGTATACAACCCTAACCCTACCCTAATGTATATTATTTGTCAAGAGGTCAGCCAACTTAAGTTTCTATGTTACTTCCTAATTGATATTATTCAAATATTAGTGTAGGTGTGCATATTTGTATGTTTGACTTTTTTAAAGTTGTTTTATTTACATTTATTTCATCCTCAAAGAACAACTCTTTGACTGTGTAAAAATTATATTTGCGCTCATGGCAAATGTATGTAAACTTATGACCGGTCAGTCTTATTTTCATGTAGCTCCCTATATCCAGCCCGTTGAAAGATGGTTCACTGTTCACTGTCCTCGGTCAGTGGCCCCGAGGCGTAACCTGAGATGTAAACAAATACTTCACAGGACTAAGACTAAACGCTGAGGCTACAGGTCTTTAGGGAAGCAGTAATGGAAAGCGAGGATGATTTGTATCAAACCCGGTATGCATTCTGATGAAAATTTGTTTCGACAGAGTACTTCGGAAAGAATTCAGGTCAAAATTATAGTAAAAAATTTTTTTCAAACTTAGTTTTGGAATCAAATGTTAAAATCCCTTAGTAAGTAAACAAGATTTTCTTAAAAAAACAACAACAAAAAATCATTTGTACTTAAAGAGAATGTAAACTTCTGAAGAGAGCAACTTATCAGGTCCATGAAGAAGGTAACTAGACAAACAAAATTAGAGCTGAAACAATTAACAGAATTAAACTGATTATTTGTGAATAATCGATTATTGAAATCATCATCACCTAGTGTAGTAATCGATTAAATGTTAACTGGACTACACAGGCTCAAAACAGGCAATTTGGTGAAGAGAAAAAAAACATATTCGGAGCAGTAATTAAGTCAAATATGTCTTGGCAAAAACTCCTCAGATGGTATAGTTTTACCTTCACCAGGTTTAGATTTACTACAGGAACGCTACAATATTGCATTTTAGGCAATAAAATGTTTTTTCTTATTTAAAAAAAAAATTAGTAATTTAATGTATTTTTAATGTTGTAGTTAAATGAAAAGTATGTAGAATGTGCCATTTCTTAATCCGGTAGTTGCCAGAATAATCGACAGATTAATCAATTACTCAAATAATCGTTAGTTTCAGTCTTAAGCAAAATACCACAAAGGGAACTCAGAGAACAAAGTAGGATATTGTAACAGATGCTGAGTCAGTAGAACGTATCCCTGCTGTATTACGTGTTGAAATAAATAAAACAAAATCTGACTTTTTTGGATTGTTCTTTTCAGGAAGTGTCAAAAAGTAAAGTCAGAGAAAAACTTGCAGCCACAAAGAGGACGTTGCAACATTTCTGCTTTATCAGCAGAGTCCTGTCATGCCTGGGATACCTCCACAGTGAGCATGGAGGGCCATAACACGCAAAGGTAGAAATTATTTTGCTTTTCATCCAAAGAATCGTTGGTCAACATAAAATGAGGTTGAGTGTACACTAAATTTTAACAAAATCTTTTCCCTTTGACTTCTATGTTTTACTATTAAAAGCATATGAAAATGTGGAACCTCTATGTTTATCCAGACAAATCAGTTTTTTGCATTTAGAGCCATATCTTCCACCAGAGTACACACACGTGTCACTGAACTCCATATTGCGATACGGTAAAACAAACACGTGGTGCTGGTGGGCAGCACTGATGGAGCCATTAGCAGTCATCAGCAACTCTGCACCAGCTCACTCACGCCACAGATAACGGCCTGCGGGAGCTCCACTATCAGACTTATCAAGAACCCTCCTGACATCTCACACAACCGCAGTAAACCAACGTCCACCTCTATCAACTCTTAACACCTTACTATGCGAAACAGGTTGCTTCATGGCCTAACTACAAGCTTCTGTGTGTCGTATTAAGAACACAATGTGTTGCTTAACTGAGAAGTAGAGATTAGACGATGCGTGGTTAGTCCCCTTTATTTACTCTGGTACCCCTCAATAAAATCCAGTGCAACCCACTGTCCTCAAAAGTGACCCAATTACACATCAGCCTGAACCTCAAGATCTCCACTCTGACCCACGGCGGTGGGAGATTCATGCTTTTGGGAGTGTTTTGAGCCACAGTGGCAGGGAAGAATATTTTTCAGATTCGTAATTGTAAAATACTTTTGAAAACCATCCATAATTTCCCTTCCACTTCACAACTTTACACTATGCTGTGTTGGACACTTCCTTTACACACACACAAAAGCATTCCAATAAAATACGCTGAAGTTTTTGATTGTAATATGGAAAAGATTTCAAGGGGTGTGTATACTTTTGTGAGGTACTGTGCAGTGTTTTAATATTACAGCTTACTTCTTCTGGAATAAATCAAATAATTAAAATACGTGTTGCCCTTTTTCTCATCAAAGGAACATATGTGACAAAAAGAACCCCTCAAAGAGTAAAAAAAAAGATTGTAAAATAATTAAATTTTTTTTTTTTAAAAAAAAGAAGAATTTTTATAAGGGAGAAATCGGACAGCACTTTGACTGAGTCAGAATGACGGCGCCTGTTTTGAAGGTCAGTCAGCACCATGGACAGAAGCCCCCTGGCCACAATTGGACCTCTGGGGGCCCAGACCATCACCAAGCCAAGAGAAAACACTGGAAAGCTTACAGGCACTCTGGCACATAGACTGTAAATGAGAATCAGCCTACGTAGCTAATTTAGGCCTATTTACATAAGCCATTGTGCATTGTCATTCCTATACAAATGACAAAACAAACAAAAACTGAGGAAATATTGATGTAAAATATAGGAATGAATGGGCAAGCTACGAAGTCCAAACACCAACTGGCTTCTTTTTTTTTTTTTTAATCGGGAGTAACAATTTAAGTCACTGCCGGACATGTCTGAGGAAGTTACTCAACATTATTCACTGCCTGGTTATGTAACTTTTCTATCTTGGAAAAGCTATTTAACATGGCAAGATGCAACATGCTGAATCATGCTCCTTTATGTGTTCTTTGATTGAATTATTGCTGCTCTTTTACTGTGTTTGGTGCAGTATTGCAGGTTTATCTGCACGGAAGCAGCGTTTGGTCTCTTTAAATTCTAAATATAACTGCGTCTAAAGCTGATACCCAAACGTCCTGGCTAATGCGACGTTCACTGGCTGCCCCTGGGCTCCGTCAGGGCACTGTGTATAAATGCCAGCTATCTAAAAGTTATAAACAAATGCGCCACATTCGCTAACCTTTTGTTTAGTAGTTGCTTCTTATGTAATGGGTGAACTTATTACGTCATTCATATTGTAGGAGACACTAAAGACGTTGAAGGTTTACTTCAGTGCGGTTGCTAAGTAGAAAGCAAAATTTTGTTGTTCTGAAGCAACTCACTGTTTGGGAAACTTCACCCTCTAAAGGTTTTCTAAAACCAAAACAAAATGATATGACAGACAAACACAACATTTTCTTGCTTGTAGCGTTAGCTTAAAATAAGTTGACGTTTTCGTTCCGAGTGCTAGCATCTCCCACGGCGCCTGAACTCAGCAGCTTTACTTGCCAACGCTTGTTGTTCAAAGAAACGAGCAGAGAACTCCCACCAACTCCCACGAACACCCACCTTGTTGAGGTGGGGGTTTCTGGTGACATCGTAGCCCTTCTTCTTGGTGTAAACGAACGTCTTCCCCTTGTCTTCGGATTTGCGCATCTCCGTTTCCACCGACTCTCGTCTCACAAGCCCGCGTGCCATGTTGCTGCCGCTTTAAATAGAGCCGCTCGCGCTGGTTGAACCGTTGGGAAGTCAACAAGTGGATGCGCAGGTCCAGCCGAGCAGCTCTGGTCGCACGTCCGCCCCAGCGGGGGTTTAAGAAGAGCAGGAGTCTCCTTATCAGTGGTGCTGTTTCAGTGTAACTCACTAAAGGTCAAGGTATGAGCAAAGTGCCTGTCTGCGTGGGGGTGACCCAACAGGAGCCTATCACTAGCACTAAATGGTTACACACGAAGCACCCTTGGATTGTTTGAATTATTTCAGCCCAATAACATAATAAAAACAAATGCATTATTGTAATCAACAAGTTACTGTATTTAAAACCACATTCAATGTGGAACATTTGCTGTTCCATTCAAATTTGCAGCACAGGTCCTAAATTAATTCTTTCTTCTTCTGTCTTTCTTTCTCCCATTCTTTGCGAAGACAAAATGCATTTTAAATCAGTCCTTTAATGTTTTCTTTAGATTGATTTCTGAACTTTGAATTCGTCACTTCAATGCATGAATATGCTTTAATTTAACCCATTTTGTTACACTTCTGGCTGTAATCTTCAGGTCGTTCTGCTCAAACCTCCACGCCAGTCTCAAATCTTTTGCAACCTCTTGGAAGTTTCCTTGCAAGATTTTCTTTTATTTGTCCCAATCTATCTTCCCATTAACTCTTAACAGCATCTCCACACCATGCGGCATCTCCCACTTTATCCATACAACCTTTTCCCACATGTTTATTCTGTCCCGTCTGCTTTTGTCACGGCGAACCGCAAATGTAACTTCTTGTGGCTTTCTTTCAACAATGAGTTTTCTTCTTGCAATTCTTCCGTACTGGTCAGGAAGAGGCGCTGCTTTTGTTTCTAAAACACAGAGTTTCAGAGGTTGCAACACCGTAAGTCATATCTGCAGCCAAGGACAGTTACAGTAGGACTGTGTTGCAACACTGAGCCTGGCAATTTAGCCATGAAAAGAAATGTTACATGAACCCTCGGTCCACGTGTGTGGTGACGATGAGGTGACTGATTATTCGAACCTGCATGATCTGCCTACATGGGAGCAGAGTCTCACATGGACTCAGCAGATGATATGTTGAGTTTTTGCTCCCTGACTAGTCTTGATTATTTTGACATCATTTTACAGTCTCTAAAAACTTGTCTGACCGCCAGTTTGTGTATTGTTAAGAGAACTTGAACTCTGGACGTTGCACATTGGGGGTTTCACGTGTGTGCAGGGTGTGAGCGATCATTCATTCTGATAAAGCTACTATATCTGCAGGGTAGAAGGCGGAAGCTCTGTTCTTATTCTAGGCTGTTGTTTTTTTTCTTTCATTTTCTTGATATAAATTAGAAGATCCTGCATGTTGCTTGACAACAACGTTTTCGTTATATTGCGTGGCAAAACATAAGATTAAAGTTTTGTGTGTTTATTTCCTTAAATTTCCAGAAATTTAAGGAATTAAAAACTAACTGGACAGGAGTATGAATTTCCCTTCGGAAATGGAAATTATTCTGTATTTTTAAGATTATTAGCATATATTAAACATTATATCTAAATATTCAGCTGTAAATGAATGCTAGTGTGTAGGACAAACCAATGGTGACCTTTACAGACATGTCAAACCTCAATTGACCCATACAGTATGTACAAAACATGTACCCCTGAAAAAATGTATATTGCTAAAGAATGTACAAAAATGCTGTGACAGTACTTTATTTTACTAAGATGTATAAAAAGTTGGGATGGTGATTTTTTTTTAATGTTTTACTCATCCTGTCAATTTGAAGCTGCAAAGGAAATATTAAAATTCTCGAATTCAGTATTCCGATACATGTCTCTGTGCTCTGCTGACAAGAATGAAAACAAGCAGGGATTCGTTTCCTTGCTCTCAGGCAGCCTTGTATTAAAACCAGACAGCGCGCTGCGGAGGAATCATAGTGCGGAACCAGGAGGCTGCTGTCTGTGAACACATTTCAGTGATGCATCCCACATACTAAATTAAAAGCAAAAGGGAGAAATAAGAAGGACGGGTATGATGCTGGTCCCTCGGAGACCAAGCCGTTTGAGGAAATTCCTGGTTGTCTCACATGGTTTCCGCATGAAGTGGATCCATTTGGCCGCGGGTGAACTCACAGACCGCTTTTTTCCTCAAATCAAACTTCTTCTTCTGCCAAATGGATAAACCTGAATGGCCTCTATGAAACCACTCTTGTTTCTCTGGGCTCTTACCGATTAGCCAAACACACCCTTCTTGGTGGGAACGTAGACTTTACAGGGACTTTTATAAGCACAGGTGCTCCCAAAGACTATAACTACAGATTTCATTAGAATACTAGGTTTATTTGTGAGATTAAAAGTACCTTTTGAAACCTGACAACCGTTAAGCAGGTATTAAGCATACTTTTCGTCAAGGCTACATTTCTGTATTGACAATTCCTTTTTATTGGTCTGATGTAACATTCTAATTTTAAGCATCATGTTTTCATTGAGCATAAACGGAAAATCATCAGAATTAACAGAAATAAAGTCCATCTGTAGTGCAGTTAATCTACATACGGTAATGTGTTTCACTCAGTGACAAAGTTCTAGAAACAAACGGACTTTTCAATAATATCCTAATTTATTGAATGGGTCTGTGATGCACAAACATTTAGTCGTGTAAACAGTAAATGTTTATCTAGCCAAAGGTTTTAGAAATCACAACATGATTTAAAAACTGTATGTTTTCACTCTGTTTTCTGTCTTATCAGTGAATTACATTGGTACTGAGAAGCAAAAATGAAGCACATTAGAGGAACGTTGAAACCAGTCAAGCCTAGAAAGCATACATCCACCGTTTTGAATTTGTATTGTGTGTGAGGTGAAGGATGTGCAGCATGGAGACGAGGTTCACCACACACTTTGCTGTGATGTTTAGTTTGAAGTTTTTCCGACATTTCAGGAACAGCTGAGCATCTGGGAATGAACTTTCAATTCTTGATGGGCGTGCCCGGTTAGACAGATACTTATTAGGCGATTTCATCAGAAAGTAGGTCGGTAAGGTGGAGCTACTCCGAGAACTTAGTTTGAATCTTTATCAGACTGAGCACTTTCATAGCGTAGCATAGGATTCAGTTATGTTGTTCTCTGCAACTTTAGAGTTTCACTTTGTGCCTTGGAGTTGTCTTCAACAGAATCCAGGCTACGTCCACACAGCAGGTCTTGATGCTCAATTTTGCTGCAGTCATATTTTTTATCGCCTACGCCTTCATACTACTAACGCGACTGCAGTGAGACTTCTGCATGAACGGTTTACGTCCCCGAAGTGACCTGCATTCTCAGAAGAAGAACATTGACACCACACTTCAGCGCACTATTTACAGAATAATGGATGGAGCCGTTCATGAATCGATTTTAAAATTTAGTCAGCAATGAGAGCCAACAGTATTGTCACAAAATCATAAGAACACAAAGAAAGTGAATAAAAAGGAAGCACAGTTGATCGCACGACGGCCTTAATCAACTTAAAAATCTGTTTGCACGTATGGTCAGAGCCACGAGGGGCGGGACTGCGACGTGATGCACTTCGGCGACACAGACTTCTTTCATGATTTCATAATTATGAAAGATTTTGAGCCGTTGTTTACGTCATGATTTAACGCGTCTGGCTTCTGCTGGTGCAAAGTTACGACATGTTTCAATGACATAAAGTCCGGATAAAATACAACATGACCATTCGGAATGCAGATGCTTTGAAAAACTAACCGATATGTAGAGTTATATACTTGAGGCAACTTATCTTATCAGACCATCAAAAAGCAAAGCAGACATTTACTAGTGTTATCTGGTCTTAAATTCAGCATACACCACCCTATATGAACAACAAAAATATATATTGTGGTTGGCTATTGAATATATAATCCTCATGCATTCAAACTGTGGAAACAATGCGCACTGACTGACCAGCAGCGAGGGTGTGCACGCCTTCAATAGCACCACGCTTTGGTAGGCCGTTTCTCTACGGCAGCCAACGAAGGAATACATCTGCAATGATTTTAGAAGCACAATTATTGTTGTCGGTCAGTCTTGGAAGGGTTTTGAGGCCACTCTCGAAATATTTGGAATCGATTGTTCTACAGCGGGGAGGAGGGAAGCATGAATGGAAAACACTGAAAACAGATTCCAATCTTTCCAAGAGTGGACGTCTCCATTAGCCCCCCTCTCCCTAAACTGAAGAGTTCAGATTTCAGAGGTTGCAGTTAGCATGCTGCATATTAAGATTGTGAAAGTACATGTTGGAAAATGAGTACTGTTTTTGCTTTTTGTGGTTTTGCCGACACAAAGCTTTTTCTGTGTTTAAATAACCCGACACTGTGGCTCAGGCTTGTGAAGATGAGGAAAAATGTCCTTCACACAGATATTTGCTCATAACTCTCACAGTTAGAAAATAAAATAAAATCTAAACAAACACAGCGTTTCAACGTGATCACCTCACAGCAACAGTCGGTCACGATAGGGGGGAATCCAGGGGTGGAGAGTTGCTATTCTGGATCTGAGCGTGTCGTGTGATCGGATCGTCTTTTGCAAAGTAATCCAGAGGTAAATATGAGATCATCTGTTTGCCAGCTGAGGTTCAGCCGTGTCAGGCCAGAATGAACCCAAACACTGCAGCCATTTTGCAACAGAGTGGCTAAAAATAGACAACAATCAAAATAATGCTACTATGTCCCAAAATCCAAAACGAAATGCTTGGAGATAATCTAAAGAAATCTGGATGTTACGAAAGTATTCGTACTACTTACACAACAAACCTCAGTGTATTTTAATGGGATTGTATCTGTTGGAGCAAAATACACCAGTGCATGACTGTTAAGCAGAAGATTAAATGAAATGCTTTTCAATTTTTTCTTTTTACATTTTTTTTACTCTGAAAGATTTGTGTATTTGAACCAACCCCAATCAGTCTGATACTCCTAAATAAAATTAAGTTTAATTAAATGAGTTCAGAAGTCGCATAATTAGTGGAGTCCACCTGAGTGTGATTTAACTAGAGGCTAGAAAGCAACTACGGCTGAGGGTTTACCTTCTGCCAGGAGAACAACCAGAAATGAACTGCCAGAGCGAAAGTGGCCTAGTAAAAGTCCACGTGGGAAGACATGAAAGTTGGCATTCCACTTTCTCTATTTAAACTGACGTGAGCAATCTCTTGGGGTGCAAAGTTGGTGGCGGCAAACCCCTAAATACTTGCAGCTGTAACCGTAGCTAATTTCTTTCAGTAACCTTCGCCCTCTTTCGCGTCTATGCGACCACTTTGTATTGGGGATGTCAAATAAAATCCAAGTAAGATGCATGAAAGTTTGTGGCTGTAATGCAGCGAAACATTAAAAAGTTCAAAGGGTACAACTAATTAAAAATGCTCCGTGAACAAGCATCTATAAAGTTGAATCAGATTCAATCTGGGGTTAAGAAGTCTCTCAAGTCTGAGGTCTTGCTGCTGACAAGTGAATAAGTAATGTGGTGTGATATTTTCTCAAACGTAGTTTTTCTACATTAGTAGGAAATCTTATTCCTAATTTGTGTACTTTGTAAAGTCGAAACACGACAAAATCAGCCACTGGCAGTGCAGGAAACCAAGACTACTGCAACTCTATTGAGAGTGTACATAATTGATACAATTCACCAATTCTTGTAATTTAGATAAAAGCAAAGTTCTAGTCTGATTAACAAGCTAAATGTAAGCCAGGAAAGATTTTTTTTTTAAACAAAAACAAAGTGAAATTGGCAACAGCTCAGCATTTGATTCTGATCAGCGTGACCAGTCGAGGTGCTTCCATACACAACCGCATCCCTCTCAGTCAGCTTGTTTATCACGCTTTCTCGGCGTGTTTAAATAAGTAATCGGAACGATTAACGTCTGCCGTCTGTTTCTGTGCGAAGAGGACGGGAAGTTGTTTCTGAGCTTTTCAGGCAGGGGGCCAGCTGGCAGGAGGATGGCATGAGGAATGCAAGAGAGCTTGGGACGCCGCGCCATCAGCCCGCCAACTGGAGCTCATCACACTCCTCCACCCGGACGGCGATGTTGGGAAGTGCTTATTGTTAATCTGAAAGAGCAGGGTCTGGTTATGAAACTGTGATTATGATTACCAATAAATTTTACATTTCTTTGTTGTTGTTTTTTTTCCTTTTTTTAAGCTTGAGTTGGAAAAATGCAGGAACAAGCAGCAGAAGCCCCACATAATCCTCAGCTCCAGGAAACATAACAAGCTCTTAGTCCAAAAAAAAAAAAAAAAAGCTTTGTCCGTTCCACATTTTGTTCATTTTATGCCCCTGCAATCTGCTCTCAATGTCTCAGTGCCACATTCGCAAAGCAAATAGAGCTAATTCTGCCTGTCAAGTTCAGCAAGTGTGACAAATTAGATTTCTTTTAGCATCAGATCGAAGTTCTTTTTTCACAATGTAAGTATGACCGCCCCCTGCATAAAACCTGTAGGAATCACAAGACGATGCATCTAAAATGAATAAGCTATGGGATGGTTTTAAAGCGTCACTACTGTACAGACTTTTTAACAAATGCAAAGGATGGAGTAAAACCTTCTACAGATTAAAGGGGCAGTTTTACATAAATTTGACTCTTTTAAATAATGACATAATATGTAGATTCCTCATCAAAAACATACCTAGAGTGTTGCCTTGATTCTTTCATCCATGTCTGAGAAATCCTTTAATCTCCCATGGCAGCCATTCAGCTGTTCAAAAAGCCTGGGAGGACCTAGCTCCGCCTTCGAGGACGAAGCTCCTCCTCGGAGCCCTCCCACACCACTCCCCCACTCAGCTCCTTCAGACTAGCCACCAGCATTTAGCAGACACCTAATGGAACTGAACATCTGCTGAGCTCATTACATGAGCTACTTCTCAGTGGTAAAGGGTTAATAGTGGAGTTGTGATGACTTTCTGAAGGTGGAGTTTTAGAGCGAGCAGGAGTTTTTAAAGAGACAGAGGCCCATTTTCAAGGCATTAAATTACAAAGTTAAATTTCTAATAAGTCATATTTGACATATGCAGCATTTTTATATCAACTGAAAGTAACATAGTTGCTTAATTGTGCTATACAATGGCACTATGTGCCTAGAAAATACATAATACTGCCCCTTTAAACTATCCTTTTGTGATAAATATAAATCCAGACTACATTGTGATCAAGTAAATGTGACAGCAATAACGCAGAGTCGTGCAGCTCATCTTCTTAAGGTCTCTTAACATTTTATGAGACCAATTAAACCAGGTGTTCAGGAGACCTAACCACCTGTTAGGCCATGTTAATAACATACATGCAGCATCTCCAGGATGAAACTTCCTCAGTTTACATTTCACATCCATACATACCCAGCTGTCCCCACTTTCCCCCGACCCTGTGAGTGTTTTTCCTTTTGTCCCCCTTGGGGATTTTTTGGGCCCGGAAGAGAAGCAGGCAGCAGACAAAGGCAAATACAATTACCGAGAATGGAATCGCACACAAACACGTGGGGCTTTTTCTCCTCTTAGCACCGTCTCATTCGCTGCACTCTGACAGCAGCAAACTTCCTGTGCAGTAGCCGATGGTAATGGACTCACAAACATGCTCATTAAAGGCAATTACAGCTAGCCTCTTTGGAGCTAGGAAACCATAGCTTCTGGCTGGATTGGGACATGTCAGTATAAACTGTAGAAAGATTGTTCAAATGACTCATTAGATTAAATTGAGATGTCACTTCATACAGAAGCTACAACTTTAGCTAATGTAGCTCAGCCTGTGCTATAGCTAGAGGATGTTGCATCACAAAGTGGAGGAAGTTGAACGTCAAGATCTTTTGAAACCAGGACCCAGAGTGGATCAATTTCAAAACGTCTGCTTTGAAAGATGACATTGTAGCTTAATCTCTCTCTCTGTCTCTCTTTCTATCCCACAGGCGCCTCACTCTCGCAAATAATGGTGCGTTCCAGTTGTAGTCGAGTTGCAAAGATGAACTGGAACGATTAGACAAAATCAGACTTCCTTCCGGGAGAGTGGGAGCAACTGCAACTACACCCCAGTTACGACTCGTAAGGCCAACTGTGTGTTTCAACATGGCCGCTCTTCGCGTCAACAATAGTAAGCTGTGGTGGAAACGTGTTTATTTTACAAGACACATGTAAGGGTCTAAGATCAATATGTCATGTATTTAGTCGGAATCTTTTGTTTTCTTGTCATTGTTCTTGCACAGCTGTTGCACATCTCACACGTTTCCAGTCCAGTGACCCCCGCCACAGTGTTTATGCTTTTTCTCTCAGACATCGGCGAAATCAGCAGAGTCTCTATAATATCTCCCTGATTTCCCCTCCGTGTTGCCTCTAGTGTTGCTGTGAGATTGTTTTTGTTTAGTTTAGTTTTTTTTTTTTCCTTAAATTTCTTAATAGTAACCTTTTTTTTGTTATTTTCCATCTGTACATTCTTCCCAGTTCGGAGGGTGAAATGTACCTTTTGGGTTTCTTGCATCTTGTCACGCGATACGCCCTTGATTCGAAATTATTTTTTATATTAATTTTCTTTCTTTTTTTTCCTTTTTACTTTTTATCTCCAGACATAAGCATCGACCATCATGTCAAACCAGTGCAGTGAGATTCGACCATTAGGGGCATCTGTACATTCTTTTATAATAAAATAGAAATAAAATACGGGTACAGGGCAAAATACGTAGGCTACACGTATTTTCAACCATTTTTTGTAGGTAAAGAAAGAAAGAAAAAGCTGCTACTTCAGAGGAGATAATGTAAAATAAATCATAAAAAACTCTTGATTGAAGTATTAACTCTTGTTTGAGCTCTCAACAGAGTAAATGCACAGCCTGGCATTGGGCCTGTGGTGCACCTTCAGCTGCAGCGGAGGAAGTGGGTGGATGTTTTTGCTTGGCTCCTGGGGGACACTCAAAGCCAGCAAGCCATACTTCCAAATGTACATGACTGCTCTCACTCCTTTAAGATCTCTGCTTCTCCTTTGAGTCCACGCATGACCTTCCACCCCCACCACCGAAATCAATGGGCCCTTTCACTGATTGCCCCTCATAATGACCCCCTGTTTGAGTCCAGAGTTATCGAGGGGGCTGGAAGAAGAAACAATTTCATTCTGCAACTTGTCTGTCGAGCGGCACGTTGGAGGCATAAAGTAACGATAACAAGATGGAACTTTATATTTTATTATCTTGTGAAGAGTGCTACAGTATGTGTAGTTTCAAGGCTGTTCCAAGCAGTATGTCACTTTGACAAATTAAATTTTGTTTTTAAACATATTGTTGAAACTGTCACTATGCTGTGACAGTATGGTATGAGATCAGAGCCGGTGGGGTGGGGGGCTTGGGGGTGTTAGCGCTGTCAATCACCCCTATGTACCTGAAATGGAATAAAATGGAATTAAATTTCTATTTTATTTTTTAAAACAAAAATGCATTTTTAAAAAAGTGCTCAAGATTGAGCATTTAAATGTCGACTGCGTGTATAAAGTGTATTTGTAAGCAAAACAAGCAGATTTTTTATTTTTACAATGCTATCCATTTGGTCTTTGGGGGATATTACTAAAATTACCTTACAAAGACAGTAAATATTTTTGCTCCAGAAAGGGAGACTATCATCTTTTCGTTATTATTCATTTTGAAAAGTTAAATGAATTGTGTTTAATTGTGGTGATGGTATCATTTTAAAACTGCATGCAGCTCATTTTTATAGACAACATCCTTCCAGCTAATAAGGCCTTATCCACAGAGCCAAGGGAACAAAAAAATCGTTTTTTGCGTACTTTCCTCCTTCTTTCTCAGAGATGTCCGGACAGCATGTTGGAAAATGATCACACCTCCTTCAGCCAGATCCCCTCGATGAGTCCTTCAGAGATAAATATCCCTTCTTTTTTTTTTTCTTCTCTTGTTTGTCTCCGTGTGTCTAAACAGCTTCGCCTCAAGTGGGAACACACTGCAGATCTGTTTCCTCAGCTCAACAACAGCAACAAATCGGAGGCTCTGCTTTGCTTCCTACTGCCAGGTGCTCCTCGCTGGTGTGATGAAACGTCTGCTGTATAATCTGCAAAATATATGTTTTGTGTGGAGGCTCCCGCTCAGCACAGGAAACAGATTTGCCATCAGCCGACGCTAAGTGCAAACGTTTGTTTGAAGAGGGCCTCCGAAATGGTCTGACCGCATTTTCACGGTGACGAGAGACGGAGCCGCCGTTTCTCTTTGGCTGGTTTTATGCTTTCAATCAGATTCTTAAAGCTGCAGTGTGATACTTTTATTTTAAAAGATTGTTTTTTTGTTTTTTTTTTACTAATTTGTTGAAACTGCTACTATGTCGTGACAGTATAATATGAGGCGGATAATCTGTGGAAAAATCTAGCTCCTCTGCTTTCTCCCAGGGCTAACCAGCAACAACCAATCAGAACCGGGAAGTGTCTTAGCGCTGTCAATTATGTCACTGTGCGTGCTGCTCAACCCACTCTTCGCTACTCCCCTTTAATCCCTGCTACAACAGAGCTTCTCCCTGTCAGCAGAGCCTGTCGTGAATGCTAACGCTAGTTAGCATAGCCCCCAGTGACTGCAGATAAATGGTTTTCCTGTAACAACGAGCTGTTTTTACACCATTAGCACATTTAGCAGCACGTTCACGAGTTGATTGACAGTGCCAAGACCCTCTTCCTGACTCTGGTTGTTTTTGGCTAGAGTCAGCAATAGCAGCTCAGGGAATATGTGGAGGAGATCAATCTTTTCACAAATTATCTGTCTCATATTATACTATCATGACATGGTGAGAGTTTCAATGAAAATGGAAAAAAAAAAGAAAGATTCTAAAAAAAAGTGACACTGCAGCTTTAAAGAGGTTCTAAAACTATCAGGCTGAGCATAAAGGAGAAAATATTTCCTAACCATAAAAAATTTAAATGAACTAAAGTGCATTTAAAACTCAATGCTGAAGACGTCGGCACTGAAACGTTGGCCTGTTTGTGTTGCAGACACATAAGACGGCCTTTGTGTGTCACAGAGAGGTCAGTGAAGTGAAGGAGCACTCCTATATTTAGGTCCCTGTTTAAGGAAGAAAGAAGACTGAGATCCTAAATGTCAATCCCTGCGTGTGATTTGAGGCTGCCGCGCTAACCATCACTGTACAGGAGCAAAAATTATAACCCCATCAATCACCACTGGAAACCTCAAGCGTTCAAATAGTATTCCCAGCTATCCGACGTGCAACAGGCGCTCTGCTTGTTCCCCGCATGGTGAAGGAGAGACCGGGATTAATGAACTCTGCGCTGGGTGTCTCGGGGTTGCGACGTGGAAAGATATTTTATGTTTTTATTGCAAGAAGCAATGAAAAAGGCGGTCAGCGAGAACACGGAGCGGCGCAAGAAGGATTCATGTAGCGCCTTGAGAATGGATTGGTACTCCTGGAGGCTTTTTTTTCCACAATTTTTTGCAGATTACAACCGCAACCTTCAGTGTTTTTTTGCCGTTTTTATTCAACACTGTGTCCCAAAAAAAGGAAAAACCTAGTTGTTACGGCAAAATACGCTGATCCAACATATGTAGAACCAACTGCTGCTGTAGTCAAAGTTGCAGGGGTTTCAAGGCAGGTCTCAATTTGTTTTTTACGTCAATTAACTGGATTTTTAAAATAAAAATAGCTAAAGCTAAAGATACACTTCAATTTTAAGATAAAATTTTAAGATGTGCATTTTCTTGAAGGAGCAGTATGACGTGTTTTCCAGTCACATAATATCATTTTACAGCATAATCAAGTAACTATGTTATCTTCATTTGTCATAAAAATCCTATATATGTCAAACACGACTTAAAAGGAATCTGACTTCATAATTTAGTACTTTGAAAAACTGGGTCTCTGTCTCTCTAAGTAAGTCCGGCTCTTTCCTACACTCTGCCTTTAGGAAGTCATCACAACATGGCTCCTCTATGAGCTCTTTAGCAACATTTCTCCAAGAAGAAGCTCATATAATGAGCGCAGCAGATGTGCAGTTCCACCAGGTGTTTGCCAATTGCTGCTGGCTAGTCTGAAGGAGCTGCGTGTGGGAGTCACGAGGGAGGTGTGTGCTCTGTGAGGCGGAAACTCGGAAGCTCAAAAACCACAGCACCAACTGAGGAGGAGCTTCATCCTACAAGGCGGAGCTAGGTCCAACCAGGTATTTTTGCAACGCTGAATGGTCGCCATGTGAAATTATTTTTCAAACATAAATGAAAGAATCAAGGCAACCCTCCATGTATGTTTTTGATGAGGGAACAACATACTAACATGATGTAAAGCTCAAAAACCTTGATTTTACATAATGCTGCCTCGTTTAAACAAATCGTTTAGAGTTATAAAATCTATCTTCTTTTAAAACTTCTCACCAACTTCCTCCTTCACTTGTCTGCTGTGTTCCTTTGTGATGTTGTTTATTCACTAATGAGCTCCAATATTTATAATTTATGCCAAGATTAATAATAATGCGCTACTTTGTATTGGTCCTTATTGAGCCCTGAGGGTTCAGTTTCTCCCATTTTAGACGTTTGCTTCGCTCAAGACACCTGAATCGAATAAATAGGTTATCGCCGGGTCCGTGCAGAACTTGGTTCCGTTTTGAATATCTAATTCGGCCCTTGAGAATTGGAGTTGGAAACCCCTGGTCTGATCCATGAAATTCCGGTTAAATACATTGACATTTGTGTCTAAATGACAAAAGGTTTGATGTGTGAAAGGAGCTTAGAGAATGGAGGCACACGTGTTTTAAAGGACAAATCCAAAGCTAAATTAAAAATGCACATATCTGAAATGGTTTCAACAAAATTCAGACAGACTGGTACAGACATGGCTGACTTTGTCAAACTGACAGTTCTTTTGACCCGAGTCTCCTTACTGTGTCCATCTTCGAATGAAAATCTCTGCTCTGTGGGAATTCCTTAAAGCTCTTAACCAGAGATAAAACACGGACAGCAAGCCAAATTCAGCGGTGACATCATTGTTGAACAATTTGAGAAGAGCTGACTTATAATCTTCTTTGTGTTCTTAGACTGAAAAGGCCGTGCACAAGAGACGAGAGACTCTCCTATCAAATCAGTAGCATGCTCAGAGTTTCAAATGGTTTTTACTATTTTTGTTGTAAAGAATTACTCAACGAAAACTGAATCTGGTTTCCAGAACCACAGCTTTCATGTGACCGTGCTTCTGGAGACATCGCACATTCTGCTAAAGCAAAAATATTTGCATTAGAAGCTAGAACAGTGCATGGGTTACAGGAACGTTTGGCAACAATGAGACACATGGAAGGAGTTTGTGGAGAGAACCACGGCGGGTTGGTATGGCCAGATTTTTTATTAACAAAGGTCTTCAGCGATTATTTTGAGCTGAGCCGTACTAAAGACCAGTTGGAGTCCCAATGTTCTGCACCCGATATTTCAATAAGCAGACAGAATTATTTAATGGACAATTTAGATAAGCCATGCATGCATCTGAGGCAGACCGCATAGCGTCGACATTATTCCTGGAGAAAGACGTACGATAACAAACTGGATGCTTGGCAGTAAAAAAAAAACAGCAAAAAAAACAAAGAGATAAGTTGCTTCGGTGAAACAAATTTCCCCTCTGGACTCTGTCAAAGTTTATACAACCAGATAAACATTTTAACCATTTTAAAAAGGTGTTTGAGCCACAATAGAGAGCTTTATTCAATAGTATTGGGGAGCCTCGGCGAGGGGGGTGAATTCAGAAAATGTTAGCTAGTAACATAAAATCCTACCAAGTATTTTTGGTCTACTTTCTAATGCAAATATCTCAGTGCACTTTAGTGAACTTGAAATGAGAAAGGCTAACTTACCAGTAACTTTAGATTTAGGAGCTTGTTTCAAGTCAATAATTCCTTATGATTGATGAAAAATTACTTGTTCCACTGGCAGATTTTTTTTATTTTTTGCTTATAACAAGACATTTTCCCCAATGTTACAAGTGAAATAGTCTGCCAGTTTTCATCAAAACAAGCTCCTATATCTTGCTGAAAAGTTCCTTGAAAGTTATTTTAGTCTTTTCCCCGAGTGCACAAAGATATTTACACTAGAAACTAAACTACCGTAGTTTTTGCAGTGCCATGCCAGTAATTGAACCAGGAACTGCACTGACTGCTGCGACTTCTATATTTGGTGTGCCTGCTCTACCAGTGAGCCATGTGGCACCTCTGTAGCAACTTCTGACTGCTGAGTGTGCACGGAAACTAATTTACTAAAGCCAGCTAATTGGCTCAATTTGTGTGCCTCTTGTGATGTCATTAAACCGAGTACGAACAAAGCAGAGTTGCAGTTTATTTTTTTATTTCAGTCTTTCACTTCACCGCGCATTTTAAAAACATTGCGTCTTCTGAAATCCTGCAGAAGAATTTCATGACCCAGCCAGTTTTATTTTATTTTTTTATTGTGGGCGTACATTTGTCAGTGAAAGAAGAAAAAAAAAAACCTCAACACTGCAGAGAGCATCTTACTCTGACATGTCTTCACAAGTCCATCTCTCAGCAGGACTGTGGCTGCCTGTTCACTTGCCACATTAGATTGAAAAGCGCTCATGTGACCCTCAGTCCGCCTTTCATCACATACACTCCCGTCTCTCAAAGCTGGTACGGTACAGCCAGTTTACCCAAATATTTACTGTACAAAAAAAAAAAAAAAAAAAAAAAAGGGTGACAAATTGAACGTAGAGCTGAGCGGGACCTTTAACCAACTGTCTCGCTGCTGTTTATACAGTATCTGACCTGTGTTTATTATGCGGACCGTGTTAACGCCGCTGTGAGGCGGAGAGCGGATCTGTCAGATCAATGGCCGCCTGTTTGGCACACATCGGCACTGAGAGATTCATTCAGCTGTCAAAATAAAGCCAGAGGAGTTAAATTGTGGGTCGGCGGAGACGGGGCGGATTAGTGAGGTGTGGAGATATTTATGAAAAAGAGAGAGAGAGAGCACTCAGAGTAGCTCTTACGGTGGAGGAAAAGATTTGGTGCACCTTGAATTTGCCTAAAATAAGTCAATTGGAACATAGGAGAACCCTGATAAGGTATGAATCTGAGCACTGCGTCAGTAGACCTCTCGGTTTGCTGTTTTGTTCCAAATCAACTAATAAGAGTTTTTAAAATTACACTTAAAAACTTTTGCTAATGTAGGTTTCGGTCAAATTTGTACCGATTCAGTTCTGGATTGATTTAACACTACAGGGTGACTGGGTCGTGGGACTGAAACTGCATGCTGAGTTAATTTCTGGGTCAAAGTGAACAGATTAACTTTTACTGGCTCGGTGGTGGCAGTGGCGCACAACCTCACCTCCGTGACAAAGGCCTGGTTCACGCGGCAAGATTCTAAACCTGTCGACCGATTTTCAGAACTTCAGAAATCTCACACGACAATAAAAAAGTAAAATCTTAGGTATAACAGGTTTGGATGTGCTGTGAGGCCACGTGACAGGAGCGATGCACCACACACTGAACCGATTTTCTCTCACTAACATTCAGAAGGCGGATGAAAAATCTCGCAAAACATTTCAAAATGATAGTGCGGTGCTAGAGGATGTTATTTCACTGGCTGCTTTCACACCCCGCAGCCAAACCATAATGCTGCAGATTCCTGTTGTCTACCGATCCACAGGTGGTCGGCCCAATCTCTATTTGGTGTTACTAAATGTGACGCGGTGTGGAATCTTCCGAGACACGGCTGTTTCTGATTTGCCGATAGATTGTAAACCGATCCTCCACTTGGGGGACGGGGGGAATTTGTGGCACTATATTTACAAGCTGTAATTCCTGAAATAAATGAGAAATCTTGCATCCTGCATGCAGGTTGTGTGTGGGTTCTCCCTCTGTAGAGATATTTTTTAAACAGTCAAGGACTGTATGGTAGCTAATTTGGGATTAGCTCTCTGGGGTTGGGATCCAGAGGTAATAGGGAGGCACTCGACTAATTGGGGCCAAAACTGGAACAGTCTAACATTGTCAAACTGTTGCTAATTTGGGATTAGCACTCTGGTGTTGGGATGCAGTGATCTGGTTGAGGACCAGCTTCTTTACTATTCTTTTAGAATTGCACAAATGTGAGCTCAGAGTAAACAAACATGGCCGACTGGGAAGAAGAAAGAGCGATAGTTTATGGACTATGCTTAACAGAGAAAAAAACAATATTTGACATCTCTGATATTCATCGGACTTTCTGGTGCTTTGTCTTCTGTATTTAGAATCTCACCTTAGGTTTTTGTCACCACAGTTTCCGATCAGCGATGCGTCACGTGCAACACCACACACGCTGCGATATTGGGCCAAGGCAATCCAACATGGTGAATATCTACAGTTTTAGGAATGTTAGGGCTAAACTTCCCAAACATCTCTGCAGACCCCACACGTCCTGGACACAAACAGTTTAGACTTTTACCTATAGAGCAGTACTTGCAAACACAGTCACTACAGAGAGTCTCTTCCCTCTCTGGTAGTCTGTCTGATGAACACCATGAACACAATACAGCTACAGCAGTCGGCTACGCCACTGTGAAATAAAATAGGCGTACTACACCATAACAACTTGTCTCTTTCTTTTCTTCTCCTTGTATATAAAACAGCCATACATACCTGCAGATACATATATTCAACATTTGCTACTTTATTTTATTTCCTCTAAAGTTTATTTTTTTGTGTTTGTATGCTGCAAGTCCCTGAAAGTGAAGTAAAAAGTCATTGTGCGCACAATCTTTGCCAATAAAGTTGATTCTGAATGGTACCATTGGAGTTACCATTGGTAACTCTAGCTACCATTGGTTTCAGCTTCTCTGTGAACAAAGTGGTTCACCAGGGTGAACTGAAGTCATCAGGACAACCCAGACTTTCACATTAGAACACAGCATTGTGTTCTCCTCAACATGGCATCCTGTCAAGATGGACAAGGCTCTGCCTTTCCCTCCTCCAATTCAACAAACCGGGTCAGAATATTTGGCTAGATCTACCCGATTTCTGTCCCAACAGCCAAGAAGCTTCTAGAGTCGACCTGAACCAACAGGCCTCAACCATGTCAAAGGAGAACCTCCAAAAGGGAGCAGAACGGGATGGACGGATGGACGAGAGCCACTTCCAATTTGACTCGTATCAACTGAGTTTCTTTATGCGGCTTTCTGATAATTCCTTGCCAGCTGTGATTGACGGCGATTCCGAAACGTCAGAGATTTTTGAAGTTTTTACAGCCATCTTCAGCCTAAATGACTTCAGCCCTGTGATCTCGGTGTTCTTTCTTTTAGCACTTCTTTCCCCGTGACATAAATCAGCCGACGCATGCCGCCTGTAAATCCCCTCGATGATTAACTGCTCACTTCAAGGAAAAGTCTGCCACAGCTAATTCAGACATTTGTTTTGCCACATGCAGCAAGAGCTCTGCGAGGTTCTCGGCGGTGCGGCGGGCGTGTGTGTGTGTGTGTGTGTGTGTGTGTGTGCGTGTGTGTGCGCGCGCGAACGACTTGGCACCGCGATTCTGTATGTGGGCTGGGCACGAGGGCGAAAAGAGTTGTAAAGCGTGTGTTAGAAAGTTTCTTGAGTAGGAAAGAAAAATACAGTTTGGAAAACACAAAGAAACAGCTGTCGGAAAGGCGGCCAATGGTTGACGGAGGTTGAGTTCAGCTTGGGTTATGCTATAATGCAATTTAAAGGAGGCGGGCGGTCGACAATGTAGTTCGCTCCATTGTGGGCTTTGATACAAACTGTGAAATTTCCAACTCTGCAAACCTCAGGGTCTAGTTAAAGCATCCAACCCCCCTGAACGTTTTAGCTATTTTGTCCAATCTTTTAAAAGAATTCTACAGGCTAGAACAGACACAAATAAAAGTATAGTTGTGACACATGGTTTTAAATTTTTTCTTTAAAATAAAATGAAATAAAAATCTAAAAATGTGTGGCTTGCGTTCGGTTCACTCGCAGCAAACATGTGGAAGGATGTGCACTGAGTCAGGAAAGGTCAAAATGGAGTACGGGCCACGTGACAATGAACACTAAAAGAAGAAAGCTAAATAAAAATAATTTAAAAAAAAAAACAGGCAGAAAGACGCGGGAAACACTCAGCAATTCAGATTCACCTCAGTCCCGTCTCTGACAGGCACTTACTTGTGTGTGTTTTCATTGGCCAGTGACTCAGTTCTCCTAAAAACTAAAGGTATGTTTCATTAGCAACGAGCAGCAACAAGGACCACACCCATACAGGACATGGGTGTGGTCATGTCCCATTGCCTCCGGAAGTGCACACACTGATCGCCACCCAAGTGGACGCGGATGTGGGCATCCAACACTGAAATGACGGTCAGGTGTGCCGACCACCCTGAAGCTCCGTCAGACACGCAGCGGAGGGAGCAGGTGTAAATTTAGGAGTGGCGGACTGGGGAGAGACTACAGGGAGATAAGTGTCGGCTCCAAACGGGGCCAGATGTGTGTCTCCGGCCTCCCCGTCGCTTACGCCGGACTCTTCCTCTCTGCCGTCATTACACGCGTTTTTTTCCGTGTCGCTTGCGGGTTCGCTAAGACTTCAGCTTCTTGCTGTGTTGTCCTTCTTGCTGTGAAGTAAGTCAGCCAAAGATCCAGGCTGACTTCTGTGCTTCAGGCCTGGACCCTTGCGATGAAAGTAGTCGACACAGAACAAGGCTGCAGGTTCACCTAACAAGTTCTCACTGGCCGCGTTTCCATCGACCAATGTAACTGCGCAGTTTGACATTTTGAAAATAAATTTGCCTAATGGAAACAGGGCAATTTTGAAAAAAACTCAGTTTTTTTTTATAGAAGGATGAGGTGGAGGTTTTGTTTTGGGTTTTTTTTGGCCATTTTGAAATTGGTTGATTTTGCAAAACTGCAATGGAAACAATTTTTTTGGCAACACACACAAAGTCACATGATCCACCACCAGATGTGGCTTCTGGCGCAAACCATGAAGAAGACGACAGGAAGTAGCGCTTATCATGTCAGCAAATTCTAATCGCGTTTCTTATTTAATAGAAACACTGCAATTTTCACAACATTAGCAAAATGTTTGACACTAATGTCAAAATTAGTACAAAACTAATCCGTATTTGTAATCAGTTAATGTCTGTCAGCCAGAAGAGTGGAGTGAATGATGCCAGTTATTGACTCCATGCAGTCCGCTGGGCTTCCTTAGGTGGAAACCTTTTAGTATTATTTAGCATTATGTGTTTTCCAGGCACATACTGCAATTATATAGCACATTCAAGTATGTTAACTTCAGTTGTTATTAAAAAAAAAGCTAAATATATCAAATATTGATTAAAAGAGATTTGTAATTTAAAGTCTTGAAATTGTGCCTCTCTCTCTTTAAGAACACCTGCTCTTTCTGACACTCCGCCTTCAGAGAATCATCACAGCGTCACTCCTCTACTAACCCTTTAACTCCGCCTTTCATCATCAGCGCTGGACTGTGAAGCAGTAATAAGCTGAGCAGATGCACAGGTTCCACCAGGTATTTGCGAATTGCTGCTGGCTAGTCTGAAGGAGCTTTGTAAAGGGCATGAGGGAGGAGGAATCTCCTGGAGGAGGAGCTTTGTCCACTCAGGTGTTTTGCACAGCGGAACGGTTGCCACCGGAGATTAAAGGATTTCTCAAACATGCATGAAAGAATCAAAGCAACACTCCAGGTTTGTTTTTGAACATTTTAACACAATGTCAAGCTAAAAAAAAAAATCAGTTTAGAATAATACTGCCCCTTTAAGCTACTTTTAATAATTAAGTGAGCATATTGATATGTTTGGTAACTAGGATCAAGTGGAATGTATGCGTAACTGACCTAAAATGACGTTTGATTTGAATTGGCGCTGCACAGACAAACTGAATTGAATTGAAAAATGGTGAGTTAGGTGGTCAACCATAAATTACATGCAACACAAGAAATGTGGGGTGTGTCCACCCACTGAACTGCTACTTTATGAGAGAGACCAACACCAAATAGCAGCTGATCGTGAGGGGAAAGAAAGATGACGCACAGTTTTTAATTTTCTATTACCAAGAAACTCTTTAAAAACGTCCAGTACGTTTGTGTACAGCCCCCTTTACTCGGACAGCCCTAAATAAAATAAAATACAACCCATTGCCTCCGGAAGTGCTATGATTCGCAAACAGAGTCCACCTGAGTGCAATTTCATCTCATCATAAAGGTCAAGGACCACAGCAGACAGGTCAAGGAGAAAGGTAAAGAGATGCTTAAAGCAGAGCAAAGTTGTAAACAAAACCTGTAAGCCTTGGACTTCTCACTGGTCACCCAGAGGCACCACTGCCAAAACTATATAGTTAAGACACGGCCATTTATTTAAACTGGCCGGCCGGGCAAGGACGGTGTTACGCAAGGAAGCAAACAAGAGACCAGTTTCAATTTTTGAAAAGTTGTAGGGTTGGTTCCCTTCTGCCTCATGTAGATGTACCCCTGAGCAAGGCACTTAACCCCGTGTTGTGCGTACATGCAACACGTTGATGCGTGTCATTGGGTGAATACGGAGATGGGTAGTAACTAATTACATTTACTCTGTTACATTTACTTGTGTAACTTTTTTGGGGGCGGGGGGATATTACAAGTCGCATGTTTTACTTTTCCTTGAGTCATTTTATTGTGACGTATTGCTGCTCTTACATCTGCAGTTTTTGTTAGTTTTGTTTGGGGTTTTTTGTAACAATGTTATATGAATTATTTTCCTTTTGGTCTCTAAAAATACCAATATTTTCACATAACTTTTATATTTTGGTCTTAAATTATGGTCTTGAATATCATATGATTGATCTTTTGATCAGTTACTACTCAGTAAAGTAATTTCTTGGGCAGCTTTTACTTTTACTTGAGTTGCTGTACTCAAAAAAAAAAAAAAAACCCAAAAAACTTCAACATATTTTTGAGTGCAACTTTTGGGTCTCAAAACGTTGTACTGTTGAGACCCAAAAGGACAACTTTTGCACTTGAGTGCAACTTTTGGGTCTTCTACCCTCCTCCGGGTGAATGTGGACCAACTGCGAGGCTTCATTTCTTCACAATGCATCAATGATTTAAGCTTCCGCCTGAACTGCAGGATGTGAACAGAACACCACCTTTACCCTCAGTGCACTCTTTGGTGAGGTCCAAAACTCTTGCCCCACCCAAAGTGAACAACTTTTGTCACGGGGCAAAAAAAGAAAAAAAAAAAAAAAAAAAGGTTCCTTTCATATCTTCTTTTCCTCTCCTCCTCCTCCTCCTCCTCCTCCTCCTCCTCCTCCTCCTCCTCCTCCTCCTCCTCCTCCTCCTCTCTCTCTTTCTTTCAGCCCTCCGTCCCTCCCTCCCTCCTCAGCATCAAGTGCAGCCTGAGCGGAGCGTCCCGGCCGCGACTTTCCCCCTCAGACTCTCTGAAGGAGGCAATGAGCGGGCAGCCGTGGCCCTGCTGATGACAGCGCGCCTGGGGGATGCAGTGACCGCCGACTGTTTGCCACCGGGATCATATTTGTGTACATCCGAGGACAACAAACAATACGCCGCGGATCTGGCATAATCCATCAATCGGATGCGAGCAGGTAGGGACGCCTGTATGGTCTCCTGCTGCCGAGAAAGAAAAAAAAATAATAACCCAAGAGTTTCTTTTTTTCTTCTTCTTCTTCTTCTTTTGAAGACTTTTCTTTCTCTTTAAAAAAAAAGATTTTTTGATTCACCTCTGACTAAGTTATTTGGATTTTTACATCACAAAAAGTAGGGAACTTGTCCAGATGTCCGCCTTTCATCAATTTTCATCATGTGGTGCGTTCATGGAAGCAAAAACAACAACAAAAAAACGCATCGGTTTTGTGTCTACACCCTGGAATAACTTGCGTTCATCCCAGTGGTGCAGATGTCGATCGGCGGACGTCTGAAGGATATACTGCAAAAAAATATATCCTATATTACATGTAGTTGGTTATTATTTACGTTGGAATTTTAAATGACAATAACATTCAGATTCATTCATTCATTCCTTCATTCAGATTTAGCCAAATTAAAAATAATAGATATATTTTTTTCTCATATGTTAATCGTCTTTCTAACTTTATATGGGTTAAAAAAGAAAGTCGGAAAATATGTCGAAACTGGCTATCACTAATTTTACTTCCAAAAAAAAAAAAAAAAAAAAAAGTGTGTGAGGTGAACAAAAGACCTGCAAGCACAAGATTGAGCCTTCGAGCGCCACCTCTCGGCCACTTTGTTTTCCACCGGAGGATGAAGAGGGCACAGCCTCGTCATCCTCGTTAGCTGAGTGCAGCGGGAAAAAAAAAAGAGTTCGGTCGAAAATCAGCCTATTCGAAGAGCAAAAAGCCACCATGGCAGAGTATCAGTTTCCACTGATTAACGGGGACCTCTCTCTCTCTCTCTCTCTCTCTCTCTCTGTTTTAGTGTTACGTCTGAATTTGGCAGCGGGAGTGTGACGCTGAGCAGAAACTTAAAAAAATGTCTTTTTTCTCTCTTTCTCTCTCTTTCATTTATTGAAAGTGTTTTACGGCTCTTTGCGGCCATGTATTTTATTACCAGTCTGCTGTATGCTGGTTAGATTTCAGCCGCCGCCTGTGTTTTATAGGAGGCTGTGGGGGTGCAGCCAGGCCTCAAAAATGTCCCGGTTACAGTCAGAGTCGGTTGGAGGAGACGTCACAGTTACCTTGGAATATAAAACTATAAAATAAAATGTAAAAAAAAAAAAAAAAAAGTTCTGAGAAGAAAAGGGGAAGCATACATGTGGAGCATGTGCAGTTGGTCAGAGGTGACCTGAGGTAGAGGGCAACTTTTTCTTTTTGCCTGTATCTGCTCTGGTCAGCTTGAATACACCAGTAGCAAAGAAAACCTAAAAAAAAATGATCACAAACATCTCATAAAAGTTCTGTCTTAATGCTACTTTAAGCCTTGCGCAGATGATGAAATGCTTGTAGGTGGTGATGGATGTAAAGATGACATTTTCCTGGGAACCTTTTTTTTTTTTTTTTTAACTACAGAAGTATCAATTTGAAACCGAATTCATCCCCCCCCCCCCCTTAAATGTTTGTTTTGAACTGATTTGTAGGGCAGACATGGGCATTTCACTTTTAATTTGTCCGTAAAGCGTTCACCAAAGCCGTAAATCCTCCTCCATCCAAATAACTTTCTTTTCCAGCTTTTGAAATCGGCAGGCTGACTTCACAGCCGCAGCTTTTCCAGTTCAGCGATCGTCTGTCGAATCTATTACAACAAACCCCCAAGTTAACGCACGCATATGTGGACTCGGGGCGGGGAGGTTGACACTCGTGGGTAAAGGAGGCAGCAGACACCATCGGTCTTCATAGTCTCTCTGTGTGTGTTTGATGCCATTTGTGCGCATGGAGGGCCGCATTGTGGAGCTACAGGAAACCAGATATGGTCGTTATTGAAGGAGTAGGTTAACCATTGTGGCAAACCTCCAAGCCACTGTCTCAGCTCGTCCAGCGTCTTCTCGCTGCCCTCCAGCCATAGACTCGAGGAGCAGAGAACTTTTAACCACACAGTTAATGCAGCAGCTCTGGATTTAAGCTGTAAAAAAAACTCAGCAAAAAAAATATGAAAGCAAACGCTACTGACTTATATATAAAAAATGAGGGCACCAACCACCTCAGATGGCTTTAACACGTTCAAGTGTGACACACACACACACACACAACCCGGACCTGCTCGGTTACCGTCTCCGTTGAACGCTGGAGCCGCACTGCCTCCCTGTGGCCATGAGTGGAATTGGCTGCTTTTCTTTTTAGTGACTGAATAATCAAGTCAGGTTTTAAAGAAATTCAGGAATCACTTAAAACACAAGTAATTCTGTAAGTATATACATACTTACATGTTGTTTCAGGGTTTTTGGAGGTGGTGTCTTTATTTGGAATATATAACTTTATTTCAGTCAGCAGAAACCCAGACTACCTCCAATAAGACTGAATCCAACATCTAGTCATTAGAGAACTTAGTTGGGTGGAGCCAGGAGCAAAACATTGTTCCCCAAAACATTAGAGGATATAAGAGAACAATGCTTAATAAATTGCGGTTAGGAAGGTTTACATGTCTTTAGTTTTATAATAGACAGTTGTTATATCTGCAAATACCTTCCGTGTTTTGTTCTAAGAATGTTTCATACAGGAAGATTCCTTAGAGACAGACCACCTCCTGCTTCCATTTCTGCATAAATAATTATCAGCTTCAGTGTACATATCAACTAAAAGACAAAGTGGCAACAGTTTAAGGGGTTAAACAAACACTGTTCATATAAATGACGATGATGTTTCTCAAATAATATTTTCTCTTATGGAGTTATTTTAAGATGGTAGCATTCCACTTCAAAATGGGACCAACCTGGACTAGTTGTTAGTGAAACTGCTTAAGGAAATATCTACTCCTTTGCACCTTTTTAGCTGTGCCTATCATAAAAAACATTGTAAGTATACCCTTCAAGCTCATATGTTTGAGCAAAAGTGCTACATTCACCAAGTATCAATAAATCTATACCAAATGTGTTTGCAGAAGTTCACTTTAATGTATTTGGGTGCATAAGATATCTGAAATGCCACAATATTACAGTGGCCCCAAACCCTGTGATTCAAAAGTTGGTTCTTGTTGGTACCTGTGATTGCCAGAACTGTTAATGTGTGTAAATTAATGTGTTCATCTCTTTTTCTCTACATTTCAGAGCCAGGCCCAACTTAACTATGGGCCCCATACCACTTTGCATCCTGCTTCCAGTGACGGTGCTGACTACGGTGGTGGCTGTAACTGCTGAGGAAAACACAATTGACAACCAATACACCTGGCCCCAATGGAAGGTGCCACTGGTAAGGAAACGACGCACTGTGCCCCTCAGCAGCCCCAGCTTTGCAGCTCACCCCCAACTGGAGCTGAGTGGCACCTGCGGGATCGAGTGCCAGCGCCACATTCCCTCGCCTTCCCTGAATGATTTGGAGCAGTTCCTATCCTACGAGACGGTCTACGAGAATGGCACACGCACGTATACCTCCGTTTCTGTGCATGGCCTCAATGAAGTCACTGTCTGGTCCAGAAACACTTCATCAAGGTCCCGTCACAAGCGAGAAGTGTACGGCACAGATACTCGCTTCACCATCGCCGACAAGCAGTACTCCACCAAATATCCCTTCTCCACCTCGGTGAAGATATCTACAGGGTGCTCTGGGGTGCTGGTGTCACCCAAACACGTGCTGACAGCCGCACACTGCATCCACGATGGAAAGGATTATCTAGACGGAGTTCAGAAGTTGCGTGTTGGCATTCTGAAAGAGAAGAGCAGACGAGGAAAGGGAGGCAAAGGAAAGGGAGGGAAAGAAAGGGGCAAAAGAAGAAAAGGGGACAAAGGTAAAGAGGAAGGACTGGAAATGGAGGAAAAGGGCGGGAGAGGAAGAGGAAGAGGAAAAGGCAAGAAGATCCGGAGTCGTCGAAGTGTTGACTCTGGCAAACCTTCATTCAAGTGGACCAGAGTCAAAAAGACCCAGGTTCCTAAGGGTTGGTTTAAAGGTGTGTCAGATGGACTGGCTGCGGATTACGACTACGCCGTTCTCGAGCTGAAGAGAGCCCCAAAAGTCAATCACATGGATCTAGGTGTTATACCTTCCGTTAAGAAGCTCCCTGCCGGTAGGATCCACTTCTCCGGCTTTGACGACGACAGACCCGATAACTTGGTGTACCGGTTCTGCTCTGTGTCTGAGGAATCCAATGACTTGTTGTATCAGTACTGCGATGCCAAACCCGGCTCCAGCGGCTCGGGAGTTTACATCCGCCTCAAAGAGCCGGGCAAGAAGAAGTGGAAGAGAAAGATCATTGGGGTTTTCTCTGGTCACCAGTGGGTTGACGTCAATGGGGACGGGATGCAGCAGGATTACAATGTGGCCGTGAGGATAACGCCGCTCAAGTACGCGCAGATCTGCTACTGGGTCCATGGGGACTCGAGTGAGTGTCAGGTAACCTAAAACAACATGGAAACTCCCCACTTTTCTGCTTCTTATCCATCATCTCACACCATAGTTCCTCCTTACAGACTTCACCTACCTTGACACATCACCTTGTTTCACCAAGCAGAAACTAGGCAACTGCTTCTTCTTCCCCTTCCCGTCTTTTACCTTGTGTGCCTCCTTATGACTCTGCTACAGTGATTCAAGTGAAGAAGTGGCGACAATAGGAACTCATCAATGCATCAAGGGAACTGTGGCTTGTCAGTTGTCTTTATTTATTTGTTTGAAATATATATGGGAAAAGAAATCCGTTTTAAGTATTTTAAGTCTACTTTGACAGTTTTCAAAATAAATTGACCTCTATGGTTGGAGTACAGTAAATGGTTTATAGTGTAAATCACAAATACCTGCAAGGTATTACCATTAAGGAAAAGGCCTCTCCACCACTGTAAGCATAAAACGTGGCAATAACAAGATGCCCAAAAACCAACTTAAATACTTTAATTAAAAAAAGAACGGTATGACGATTCAGAGAAAACAAAAGAATTAATAAGCTGATATTTTGATTTGTGTATATCTCGAACATTGTATTAGATGTTCTGTGTTTGACGCTTATCTTTTAATGTGTTTTTCTCCTTCTGGATGCTTTTTAGGAGATGATTTTTTGTTGTTTTTGTATGATTTGTGTCTCATCCTCTCTCATCCGTTCTTGCAGTACAGTGAAATGTGGTTTCATTGTTGTGCACATAACTATAACAGAGAATGACGTGGTGCTAATTTATGGGACTGTAACCTTTTTGTTTCCGTTCCGGAATGACTTAGAAAATATTTTTGGTGGCCTAGTACTGTAACTCTTAGCTTAAGGTCAGGCTACATGTTTGCGTTACATTAAGACTGAACCATTCAACAATTTACTTGAGCTGTTTTTATTTCTCTATTTTAAGGGTAACAGATTTGTTTTTAAAAGTCACTTTGTTTTTATAGTAGTTTAAGATTAAATGCAATATTTCTGACTTGTTCCTGTTGCTTTTACTCCAAGGAAATGCAAGACTATCCTTTTAAATACCAAATATCCGCAAGTAATTATTAGCGTGGAAGTCTACAAGCCATTAAAACCAAGATTTCCCTTTGCGTGTGTGTGTCTATGTGATGAAAACAAATGCGTCTAAGAAAACAGCAAAGAGTAGGATGTTTTATACGGTTTTGGCATACGTTAAATGCAACTTTTCGGCAGAAGAATCTCTGCCAAATGTTAAACACAGTGGTGGAAGTGTTATGATTAGTGGTTACAACATTCCTTCAGATACTTAAGATTTAGATCCAGTTGTAAAGATTTGACTGGGAATGGGCCTCCACAGAGATTCGTATGTTTGTTTTTAGCAAGATATTCACTAAAAAAAGGCATAAAAGGGAGACATTTGGTTACACAGAAAGAGCAAGTTTTGAACATGTGTATGGATAAACATGCCAGGTTGTTAGTAGCCTCTGACACAAAAGATTTCATCCATTTATTCCACAGAACAATGTTACAACTCTTGACATTTTGGTTAAGGATATAGTTATACTGCGAACGGTGATGTTGTTCATTAGTACTTTTAACAGTATGAATTCCTCACAGAAAATATAAAAACAGGAGAACACATTTTTTCCGTTTCTCAGTTTAGTAAAATGTATGACCGTGTTAATTCCAAGACGTTTGTGGTGATTGAAGCAGGTGTCCACGTTTCAATTTAAGCAGGGTGCACCTTAAAATGAAACACCCCAAAATAAAGTCGGAACAGCTCAATCCGTCATCCAATTTATTGCATCTCGAGGGGCTTACATGCACTGGGAAGGGCCATTGTAAATAAAATAAATTTACAATAAAACAAACAAACCAAAAAAAATTACAATTCTAATAATTCAGTCATGAAAAAAATGTTAATATTCTCCCATGGTTTACTCCCGACTCTCACAACCAATCCACAAACATGACAGAGAACAGACACAGACAAAGATCTATCACTTTCTGCAGTTTACAGCACAGAAGAGGAGACTGGCGTCAAATTATGACCAAACGTATGATTACGCTCAAAGGGATTTTACTGAACTCTGGGTTCAAAATGGCAAAAAGGTTCAACTATAACCTCAAATAGAGTTCTCCATAGTTAGAGGCTCCACCAACGGCAAGCCAGATGTTATCGATTAAGAAAAGAGTCGAACACGATGCTCAGATGGAAGCGAAACAAATGTTTAGTTTAGTTTTACTACGCACTCTGGTGCTGGAGCAGGTTATGTTCACCTCGAGGCTAAAGGTGCGGTGCGGTGTTTTGGCCGCTAGCAACTTCAAGGAGAATCCATCAGAGGAAAAGCCCTTGTGGCTTGTAAATAACGTCGACTTTGAAGTTTCCTAACGAGGTAAACACGTTTAGCGAGTCGTTAGGAGTCATGAGTGCACAGGCGGCGGCGTCCTTTGGATGCGTAATCCTGTGCGTAAACAGAATTTGCTTTGCTTAGAGGACAAAACACCACATTGTATCTTTAAACTTTTCTCATTAAAGTAAAGCTGAGCAAAGAGTGACCGAGCATTCTGTGCCAAATTAACCAGGCGTGGGCTAATTACTGGTCTTTGGGGCACACCAAAGTTGCCAGAAGCCAGAGAAAACAGTGGAGCGTTTTCTCAGGCTGCCCCTCACCGACGTGCTGCTGCAAAGTTGCCTAAAATATGGCTACTGCACTTTTCCCTCACTTACAAGGACTTGGAAATGCTTCCAGTTGGGAAAAATGTGTGCAGTCAAGGTGCTTGGACTCAAAACTAAGGACCACCCATCACCCTTTTTAGTGCTGTTGGCAAGCTATGAGGGAAATATAGTCTCACTAACAATTCATAACAATTATATATACTTCTGCTACTCTATAAATTGAAGAATGGTAAAAAGGGATACAATTATGAGCAGGAGGAACCTAAAAACATCTGCTAAATTAACAGAGGGATGTTCTATGCTGTTGCTCTAATGCATCGAGCAAAATTAAGACAATAAATAAATGTTAAAGATAAGGTTTTTTTAAGGGAATGATGAATATTTAGCAATTTTTCAGGAGTGATTGAGGGATTGATAGTTATCTCTTAAATTCAATTAGAATAGCTTTCCTTTCTGTTTAAAATCTAGAGAAAATACAGTGATATCACTGCATCGTCTCTGAAAACTATGAAATTCTCAAACCGGCCCACGCCTACAAGTCTTCTCATTTTAATTACTATAATCATATTAATCTGGTCGATCTGACCCGTCTGAGCACGGTGTTTGCTATGGAAGTCGTGAAAATGACAAAACAGACTCTTAAAATCGACCACGGGAGACCAAGTCAACGACTTTTAACGTTTCTACTCAAGGGAAGTTCAAACACACCTCTAAGAAGACTAAAGTGTAGTTTTCTGGAAGTACATAAAGTTCCAAGATATGTTATTTAATAGAAAGGTACGCAGATAGCCACAGTCTGGAGAAATGAACCAAAATGTACATACACCTACATAAAAAGAAGAAAATATAGAAAATTAGGCCACAAGTTAAAACAAAAAGTAAAAAGAAGACGAAAGGACCACTTGCTGTTTTTTTAATAACTGAAAATCCCACCAAGGTTGATCTTATATATACAGTATATTAATCTTTTAGTGGCGGTCTTACTCGTTTCAGTTAGTTCCAATGATGACGGCAAATAGAGGGATACTCACAAGACTTCTCACGATTTCATGTCTGATTCACTTTTGAGAATCTCCTCAACAGACATACGATAAAGACAAAATCCTCACCAAAGAAACCTCTGTACATCAAAGAGGACCTTCCTGTAAAACATCACACACGTTATGCCTCTTCAAAAATCTACAGGGACTTTTGTTTACCGATCTCATCCAACCAACATGGGAACACACAGAAGCTCCACCCCCATCAGTAAGGAGGCGGAGACATTAATGAAATGTGGGCGGGGCTTGGGACACCAAAGCACATCAATCATTCAATTCAGCACGATAAATAAATCTAAAACACATATTTCTTCACTTCCTCTCACTTACCGTCCTGAACTACTTTTATCATTATTTATTTATTTTTTGTCAGGATTTTGTGTCGTTTTGTTTCGACGATAAAATTAGTACATCGACATAAGCACAAGCTCTGGATTTAAATTTTTTTTTTTTTATCTTATATTTGTATATAATCCATTATGGTTCACTTTCACAGTTTGTGCTACAACATCACACAGGAGAAGTTGGGTCATGGACGGGTGAGGAGGAGAAAAGGAGGAATGGAACATTGCTGGCATCTCCAGATGTTGACAGGCGCCAGGTAAACGTTGAGAAGGCTCTGATCCAGAAAGAAAAGCAGCTGGGAGACAGGAAACACAAGATTTCAACATCAGACTTACTCATCTTTTTTGCTTTCAATAAAGTGTGCGTCTTTTGTTTCCATAGAGCACATAATCGAGCACTTAGACATTTAGAAAAATACATTTTCTTAATAGAAACTTGTTTTTTTGGTAAAAGTTTTGGCGGTGATGAGGTGGGGTTTTTTGGGCTGCATCAAAACGGATTTATTTTTGCAAAACTGCAATGGAAACGCTTTTTCTTTTTTTGCATCACACAAATCACATGATCAACAACCCGGATGTTACCACTGGCGCAGACCATGAAGAAGACAACAACCGGAAGTAGTTAGAGGATAATCGTACGGAATGTTTTTTAATGACATGAACAAATTTATTTACCAGATTTTAATTACATTTCATATGAAGTAGAAACACCGCAAGATGACTTTATCAGAGCACCCCATCCATATTTTATTGTTCCCCAAATCACACAAATGAAACTGTAAATACCTTTCCTTTTCTTTTTTTTTTTTTCAAACATCTCAACTTCTAACACTTTATTTAAATATGGACTAAATCATAGTCTCAGTGTTAAAAAAGACATTATGATTAATCAATAGAAAGATTTGTGAAACACAAATGTTCCAGGTCTCTACTCAGAGTGCCAGCACCACCTACTGGTCATATGCTGTACGTCACTGCAAAAGTATGAACGATGGAGCCTACCAGTGGCTTATGACTACTTTGTTCAAGAAGAAGAAAAAAGAAAAGCAGCTCCGAACTCAAAGTATACACAGCATAGAAATATAAAACAAATTTTTCTACCTGGGGTATTATAAGAAGTCCTTGAGGTCGAGGTCTGCCAGAGGGTCCTTGGGCTTCTTGGGGGTCTGATTTGAAAGTCCTGAAGAAAGCTAAGGCAAAACCAGGCAAAATGGATCCTTTAAAACATGAGATTTTCAGGAAGATAAACAATAAAGTCAGCATCATTAACAGATGCATAAATTCCAGCCTAAGAGTCAGGCTAAGTAGGTTTTGATACAGATTTCATTTTCTAATTTCCTATTAAAACAAAAATATTTAAAAGGCCCTAATAAGCCCCTGTTATCATTAAAACAGGTAGGAGGTATTATGTTAAAGAGAAAAATCTGCTTTCCTATTCAGTGCCTTGGAGCTTTTCTATTGCACTCAAGCAATGTTTTTGTGCAAAGTTTGTTTTAGCAGCATTTTGTCACAGACAGCAGATAGAGGGAGAATGCCTCTTGTTTTTTTATATTTTTATTTCCTCTCTTATAAATGCCAGCTTCATATTGAAGGGGTCCTGGCTTTGTTTTTATTTATGTTCCCACTCCCAACCTAAAATGGTCCAGTAGCCAATTATCCACTACAAGCCAGCATTAAAAGTGCTAAATGTAGCACTTTCAACACTAAAAAGTGCATAAAGTGCACTTCCTAGTGCACTTTAATTTCTCACATGTCAAGAAATACATTTCTTGACATGTAAAATCAAGAAATGTATTTGACCAGTAAGGGTCATGGTGTTTTGCTGTGTTACGCAGCTGAACTTTTCTTTACAAAGTGTGTGACTTTTCAAGCCAGTTGCTTGCACGTTATTTTATTTAGGACATCAGAATAAACGAGGGTAGAAACAAATATTACGTTGAAATTTGTGTTGGTTTATCACATGAAATCTGTCCGGTTGCACCATGATAAAAAACGTTCAAGGTGTATGAATACCTACTTAAAGACACTTTAATGTTTTTTATCGTATGTGATGGGTTACCGGCGCTCCGGGTGCAGCTCCAGCAACCCCTGTGAACGCAGGTCTCATCATGGGCTGCCCCATCATAGGCTGACTCATCATGGGCTGCATCATTGGGACCCCTGGCCCTCCAGCAGGAGGCTGTTGGAAACAGAATGAGATCAGAGATCATTACTATTTATAAATTAACTACAAATATGTTGTATTTTAAACAGTGATTCCACTGTTGTAGCCAATTCTCTAAGCACAGACATTAAGAAGCTCACCATGCCAAAGCCAGGCTGTGGGCTCATTGTTGGCACCATTGGTGCACCAGGGGGCGCTGTTCCTGGCGCACTGGCAGCCTGAACGTCCAGACAGATTATTTAGTTCACAGAGCAACAAACTCTATGAAGTTAGAAAATAACCACAAAACTGATTCATTTCAGTAATTCAGTTTAAGCAGAAAGCGATACATTTCAAGCGTTCATTTCAAGGTCGATGATTGTGGCCAACAGCTAATAAAAACCCAAAAATCATTTGCTCAGAAAAATGTTTTTTGAGAAAACTATAAATCAGGATGAGAATGTACTTTATTGATTTGTCGACAAGCTACTGTTTCCAGTATGCTAGATATTAGCAACCATAAATATAAATATTAGCGATATAAAATTTACATGAAAAAATATTCATTTTATAAGCAATTTTAAAATGACCAAAATATAAAATAATATAATAAATTAAAAATAACAACAATATATTAACAAATAAAACATTTCTACTTAAAACAAATCCTGCTTCCATTTTCTGATTATTGTATATTTCTGGACTGGACTTTGGGTTTTCATTTGCTTTGAGGCAAAAACTTCAAAATTCACAGAAGTATTAATCAGAGCGTCAGTGATAAAGTCTGTGTGTATTTTTCTGTGTACGGTGAGTAGAAAGCAATTAGTGGTGTTATATCTTATGTTTTATTTTACTATTGTAATTAACATCCATTTTTTTATTAGCTGCCAAGCGACTGCAGATGTGAATTAGCTTATACTACAATCTGGCACAGTGCATCAGATGGGGGCTTTTATGTTTGATCTGTACTTTCTAAATAAAGTTTATCATCATTATGAATTAAAGACATGAAATAAATCACTCTGTGTACTAACTCTAAATATGAATTTCACTTTCTGAAGTGAATATGGACGCAAGTATATCGTTTAAACTTTTTTTTTGCTAAACTTTTTTAAAAATCTGCTTAATTTATGACTCACTGCAAACTCCTGGGTTTCCTTAGATAGAAACCTTTTAAACTACTTTGAATAATTAATTGCGTATACTGTGTGCCGTTTGGTAACTAGGATCAATTGGAATGTTTGTGTGATTGAATTGGAAGGATTTTTCTGTAAAGTGCCTTGAGACGACATTTGTTGTGAATCTTTTGGAACAAAAGAGGCTCACAAACAAGTTTTGTTCTGGCTCTGATTGTGGAGTTGCTGTTCTCACCATGGGGGCCCCCGGGGAGCCCCAGCTTGTGGGAGCGACCTGTGGCATCCAGTTGGCGCCTCCTGTCAGCTTCTTCTCGCCGAGCGGATCCCTTTAAAAAAATAATAATAGTTGCATTGTTAAATTCTGTCCAGATTATTTACTGAGGATTAGTCACTGACAGGATGTTTATTTTAACGGTGCATTCGCCTTCTTAATCGCACACTTACTTTTTCTTCATTCCAAGGTCTGAAAAGGTGAAAGAAAACAAAGAATTACCTTACAAAACCTGCAGTTTCTATTTTTTTTATTTTTATCATTTTCTGTGTGTTAATAGTTGCTGTCTACCTCCAACCAAGTTGGCCAGCGACGAGTCCAGGTCTCCTCCGATTGCTTTGGTGGGAGGTGGAGTGGCGGGAGGGAGGGCTGATATTCCTCCTGGTGCGCTGGGGGTCCCAGTGCTGCCCGCCGTGCTGCCTCCGGTGCTCTGAGGCGTCACCGCCGGCATCAGCAAGTCGCCTAGACCGCCGAACACTAGCGGAGAGTCACGGGAAAAACAGAGAAACGATCACCGACGTGTGACTGCAGCATCCGGCCAAAGGCGGGCAGAGGGAGGGAACGTGGGAGCAGGCGGTGCGACAACACAGGGACGGTCCAGCTGTGGCAGCATCTGCAGACAAGCTGTGCATGGCAGCCACTGTGTCACGCCGAGTTGAGAATGCGACGGATTGTTCAAAGCAGCAAAAAAAGATGCAGCGGCAACAAGTGCAACCGCGTTAGGTAGAAATATGAAACCAGGTGACATCAAGGCCATTTCACATACATTTTTGTCAGTATTGTTCATAGAGAACACATATTTAGTTCAGCAATGAATATTCAGCACCCTCCAAACCTACTGACACCTTAAGTTGTCAGTATTAACATTTTATGTAAAATTTTATAAATTGCCAAATTTACTACAGCAGCATTTCAGACTGAAACATGCAGAATAGCCTGTTTATTGATTAACGTCTACTTTTAGGCATGGTGGAGGATCTGTGATGCTGCGGGTCTGTTTCTCTTCCAAACGACCTTCAAGTCTCATTAGAGTGAATGGCGTCAGGATTTCTCCCAAATTTCAGGTAAATTCCATAAAATATTTGTAAGAAAACTGAAAACGGATCTTTAATCTTAACACAGGTTCAAAGCATTTGGGCAGGTTAGCACAGATGTGTGTCAAAAAACACAACATCTCCTCTTTTTACCTCGCCATTTCAGACCTAAAACCTACTGAAATGATGATATGACCTGGAAGACAAAACAGTAAAATGGAGGAGAAACAGATCCGGATGATCGAGAGGTATTGCGCAAACTCTTTGTATGCCCCATCCTCGCAAAATGAAAAGCCCAAATGCTCTCGAATCAAATCAAATTTATTTAAATGGCATATCTGAGAACAACAGCCATTGATGAATATCATTAATCCTCAAAATAGGGTGAAATCAAATGAAACACTAGATTTCTCTACATTTTTCTGTTAGATTGTGCAGCTGAAATAAAAATTTGAATTTATTTCAAACATGTCTATACATCTTTACCACAAGTGTCCAGAAATATGAAGGGCCTTTACCAACAAAATGCTTTGGGTTTTTTTCTTTCCTTCCTTTTTTGTGTTACACATGGCATGACAGAGGAACAGGTTGTTAAAGGGAAACTCCTAATTCCACCTACTTGATGCGTCGAAGCCACCGGAGGGCGCTGGCGTGGCGGACGCAGGTTCTGACGCCGCCGCGGTCGGAGCTATCGGCACTACCGAAGCCGCGGCGGGTACCGGCGGTGTCGGGGACGGGAGCGAGGCCAGCGAGTCGAAGGCGGTCTCCAGAAGGTCGTTCTGCACCAGAGCCGGGGCAGCCGTGGGAGCCAACGTGGGAGAGATCAGGCCTGAAGGAAAACACAGGGAGGACCCAAACTGTTCACTCTGCTACCAGACTGGTTCGAATCAAGAAAGCAAAAAATTTAAAGGGGCAGTTTTATGTAGTTTTCGAGACACATCAGAGCCATTTTATAGGACAATGAAGTAGCTATGTTACCTTCAGTTGTAATAAAAATACTGTAAATATCAACATGACATAAAAGAAATTGAACTTCGTAATTTAATGCCTTGAAATTGGGTCTCTGTCTCTTTAAGAAGCTCCTACTTTTTCTGACACTCTGCCTTCAGGACGTCATCACAACATTCATCTATAGAGCGTTTGCATTTTTAAGAGCGTTTTCTCTGAGAAGTAGCTCGTTTAATGACCTCAGCAGGTGTGCAATTATCAGTGTTTGCTAATTGCTGCTGGCTAGTCTGAAGGAGCTGAGTGGGGAAGCTTGTATGTGGAGGAGCTATGTGGAAAAGGCAGTGCTTTGTGACAAGTGTTTATGAACCATGAATGGTTGCTATGGGAGATTAAAGGATTTCTCTGAAATGCATGAAAAAAACTTTACGCATCACTCCAGGTATGTTTCTGATGAGGGAATAATGTCATATTGTGATACGAAGCACAAAAAAGTCCATTTCACATAATGCTGCCCCTTCAAATGAAAACAGAAAAATGGATCTCAACTACTTAAACATATGAAAAATATTTGTATATTGTGGCAACATTTACAAAGCCAATGTTTGTAGTTAGTCAAATTTCTGTCACCTGAAGCTGTTTTACATGCATCATGTAAATAAGTCATGGTAATACATTTATATCGGATGTTCATTTATTAGGGAAGCAGCTTTTTATTTTTTACTCCTCCTCATCTTATTCACCCAATTTCCTTTTGATTTTGTTGTCTGGTGAAGCATTTCTGTATTGCTGTCGCTGTTTGTTTTTGATGATTGTCCTGCTTTGTCCTCCTCTTGTGATCTGGTGCGTCCAGATTTACCCTCTTTCTTCTAGAGTGACGGGCGCGTCAGAGGAGATGAAGCGTCAGGCCCGAAGTCTACTGACAACCTGAAGATACTGAATGACTATTCCGTCAACGGATTGTTTCACTAATAGACACTTTAACATACTGACACCTTTATAGCAGCTAATGTAAAAGCACAATTCAAACTGGCCAGGTCTAAATGAAATGAGCCGGACAGAACTGAGGCAGAACAAACCCTGAAGGACGTAAGAGGTGAAATATTTCAAACGAGCTCCGAGTCACTCTGGAACTGCTGTGTATTTAATTCAAGTGGGCTTGCCAAGTCTGTGAAACAGGAACATTAATCTGACTAACGCATCTCTGTCGTTACTCGCTGCTTGCCATCGTCATCGGCACCGAACATTTCCAGCAGCCATTTCCCATTTTTAATTTAAATGCTCAGATTTTATAGAGGAGTGCGAGCGTTAGCGCAGGCTAACCTCCCAGCAGGTCGCCTCCCGGCACCGCAGGGGCAGAGCTTTGCGTCTCCTCCACAGGACCGCTGAAGGAGTCTGCAGAGAGAGGGGTGAAAGGTCGGTTCAGCATCACATAGAAAGAGACAGCGGGATTTAGATACAGTAGGGAGCTGAAAGGTCGACTTCTGCTGTTTCAGCACAGTAATCGCTATTCAGTGGAAATGTAAATTAATTTGTCTGGACTGAAAATAGCTTCCTCAAAAAAAATAAATACAGCAAAATGACTCAACTGTGCAATTATTTGGGATTCTTATGCATCACAGATGATGCTTAAATTCATTTTGCAGGTGTAGTTTGAGGGTATTTAGTGATAAAAAAAAAATGTATTGAAAAATGTAAAGTTAAAATTTAAGGATGACATTTTCGGTCTCGGGGAAACATCAGCAAGATGTCAGACCAAATTACCTCAGACAGAAACGACATCAGGTCTCAGGACAATAATAATCTGATTATGTAATCCATCATGTCATATCAGTGGTGGAAATGGTTAGCATGTTTACTGCATAGATATTCAAACCCTCTTCTTTAAGGATATTTCAGTCCAGTTTGCTTCAGATGCTGTTGTCTTCTAAGGTCATTCGGTCTGAAGATGTTGTCCTGAGACACGGGGGATCTTGTAAAATGTATAAAGTACATTTGTTTGTTAGTTGCCGAAGTTACAAAATTGTGTAACTTGACAACAGCTGGGATTGAATGCTTATATAGGTTTGATCCTGGAAGGAAATTCTGCAGGAAATACAAAAGTGTTTACTTTGATGGCGTGTCTGTGTTTCTCTGCACTGCAGGATGTTTGGTAACATAGTCAGTGATCGTTATACCGAGTGTTTTTGTGCCCTGTGACATTTATTACCCAGTAGGTCAATGACCGGCTCTGGCTCTGGTTTGGGTGGAGAGGAGGCTTCCGGTACGGGAGTCGGGGCGGGGGCAGGCGTTGGGGCAGGAGAAGGCGTGGCGGCTGGAGCTGGAGATGTAAACGTATCTAAGACGAAAGTGGGAGAAAAAAACCCCATGATTAGATCAATTCAAACTATTTATTGACAAACAAAAAACACAAGGATGTTTTTTTTTCTCGAGTTCTTCTGCCTGTTTTTGTTAAAGACCGAAGCACATTTGCGCGCAGAAAAGCAGAGAGAGGCAAGCATCCCTGCATCGTCACTGCGTATGCACATCCTGGAAGCGAGCAGCATTCCGGGACAAGACGTCCGTAGCTAGCATGCAAACCTATCTGGCTGCACTCCTCATAAAGGGTAAGGAAGAGAAACAGCCATGAAAGTCAAGATAAAAGCAGCTCGACCAACTCACCCGTCACAATGTCTCCAACCGGAGGCGGCTCGGGCAACGGAGAGGGCCCGCGTGAAACGGCAGGTAGGTCTAATTTACCAACGCAAGCAAGAGCCAGGATACAGGAAGGGGGGGAAAAAAACGTGGAGGTCGGGGGAGCAAAGAAAAGCGTTAGCGTGGCAGGTAGAAACGGAAAAAGAAAAAAAAAAACATAGACAGAAAAGCAGCCACAGAGACAATCCGGCAATTGACGAGTGGGGTGCATGCACGTTTCTCATATCACTATGAGGGACAAATCAGGACACGTAAAGGAGAAAAATAAGAAATAAATAAACTGTTGACAAAGGAGAATTACTATGGACACCAGAGGAGGTGAAGAGGCTCCACAAACAGAGAAAGGGACATCAACTCCTGTACCTGCACCAAAAAGGTCTACGCTAGGAGTGGTAGCGGCTTTGGATTCTGTGGTAGGGCTTTGCTCAGGCATAGAATCAAACATATCTAAGAACAGGGACAGACAACCACATGGACATTCAGATTCAAGTCCGGTGCATGATGAGTTATAAAGAAGAGAGATGAGGGGAAAGCAGAGAGAGCAGATTTGTTTGTTTTTTTACTTTGATTAATTCAGTGAGTCGGAAGCTGTGTAACGTTTCAGTGCAATGAAACGAGACAATGCAAATGTTAAAGTGGAATATTGCTAAATTTCAAACGTCAGACAGGAACAAAATGTGGACTTCACTGTAAAAGTCTTTCACCTTTTACAGTGAAGGTCAAAGTGTGAGAAACAGGCAGAGGCTAAAGGTCGCTAAAGCAGGAAAACAACTTCCTCTACAAGTTTATCTTTACACACTAAACTGGAAAGGCATCAACATATATTAGTTATTTAGCTATATTAGCTAAATTTTCAACAAGTCATATCAAAAAAGAAAAAAACTACGCTAACATTAGCCTACCACCTGTCAAGTAAACTGGCATGGAGTTGTGAGATCTTTCCAGGTACACGCAGAAAAGGTGTATGAAGGCCTGAGAGAAATAAAGCAATCTAGTGGTTTACTTAAATAAATCATTTCAGTTTAATATGTATATCAATAATCAATATATAACTTTGTATTTCTAAATGTAATGTTGATCTGTAATGTGATTAATTATAATGAAGATGATTGATGACTTATAGTAAGAGAAAAATGTGATTAATTATAATATGTTGATCTGTAATGTGATTAATTATAAGGACTTAATGAATATCGAAGCCAAGATGATTTATGGTTTTAATGCGATGGTTAAAGGTTTGTAACAGATGATAAAGTGAGTTATAGCGAAGTCAGGAAAGATACAGTCTCATGATGAGTGAGGCCTCGCTGACAAGATGTCGCAAGCTGGGGAAGCAAGGGACTTTCGCAAGACTCAGTGAACAGGGTGGGGAACACCGGGGATTACACAATGAGCAGCAGATGTTCAGGAAGCCACAGGAGCTCGCCATACACACATATGGGAGTGGAAAAGCAGAAGTTCAAGAAAAAAATAGTAAACCGAGCTGCCCATACACACATATGGAGGAAAAAAGTATAAAACAGGACGGGAAAGAGGAAGTAACTGTTCTTTGTCTGCGGCACCGAAGTAGAGTTGACACAAAGAAGCAGATCGAGGAGACAGCAGCAGACCACACCTTGGAGCTACGGGAAAAGCTGAAGCTTCGTGCCGCCAAAGGGAGACAAGTTCCAATCGTCCAACCCGGGTTCCTGATTCGATCGTCGGTCTTGCCTCAACCCAAACATTGCAACAGACTTGGAGAAAAGACAAAGGTTCCGGAGGGATAAAGAGTCGGGTTTTCAAAGCAATTGAACCCTCTCTACTTTGCTTCTATTCTAAAGAGGATTTTTCCACACAAAGGACAAAGATTCAGACCAAGGTTTTCGGACGTTCCTGTTGCTAAAGATCCACCTCCAACTGGGTATGAGTTGAACTTGCTTCCTAAAAAGCTATCTCAGAATCTGCGACATAGGTTAGGGAAAAGAGACAGGATGGTATGATTATACATGTTGATTTTATTACACTGCTCTTGAATTATATACAATTGATTATTGATTTGTATGTCACATATCCCTGCTTAAGCTTGCTTAATAAATTCATACTCTAAAATTCTAATGAGGTTGGTGGACATTGGAATTAATTGAGTCATTTACTCATTTTTCAGTTCTTTTAATAAAGGTAAAACTAATGTACAGGGTTCTAGTGAAAAGGAGGCTTCATAATTTCCTTTGGTGAGAGTAAAATAATGACCCGGGGACTTACATCCAAGTCACTAAATTTAATCTAGCCGGTTCCAAGAGCAAGTTATATTTTAGAAAGCGAGCTACCGTTAACAGGAGTGGTTATTGGAATTATGCAGCTGTGAGGGCTACTCAGCTGATTGTTCCTTAACTGAAAAGGGTCGTAACTTCTGGATTGGAGGTAGTTAGAGCTAGACGAATCGCTTTCGACACCAGTTTAAATAGATTATCTCTTATAGATCTCGTTTAGGGTAATACCTAGGTCTTAGAGATTTTCCGGACCTGTTAGATAGAGAACTGGTCAGTAGTCAGCCCCGGAGGGTTGTGATGAAGTGGGCGGGGCTAGCTATTGCAGGATAACGGACATGGCGCCCAACGTGGGGCGGTGCCAAGTAGGCAGTGCCAAGTAGGCGGGCCCTAATACACCAGGTCAGTAAAAACAGAATGTGTGATTCTGAATAGCTAACTTGGATGGTTGACTCTTAGAGAATAGAGTTAACAGTGACTGATAAGGCCGTCAGTCACAACCCTTGCAGTAACTGTATAGCATGCAGGTGAGGGAAAGCTTCTACTGAGGATAAGTGATAGTATCCAGACAGTGAAGCCAGTAGCCAACGCAGCCTGGACCCATCCCTACTCAAGAGCGCAAAGAAAGGCTTTGGGGGATAGGCAACTCGAAGACAAAGACAACTATGAATGAAGAAGAAGGAGGGGAACTGGATCCCCTGCCAAAGCCAGCAAAGGGACAAGGGGCAAGCAACATCAGCCAAGACGGGGAAGATCATCAAACCCGCCTTTCCCAATCTACTATATCACAACTTCCTGTAATGTTGATATTACTCGGTGATGGATTGGATTCCTGGACTGGGACACTGAAAAGGACTTTCTTCGAATCTCATTATAGTACCAACGAGAACAAGGTTCGAGACATGATGGACTACATGATACAGACCCAGATATACTACTGCTCCCGACTTAACGATGGTCACCGACTGGGGGTCGTCAAATGCCCAGTGAAAGTTGCTAAGAAGTTGGAAATTAAAGAGTGGCTAGAATGGTTCGCCGGGCTCCTTGAGAGATGGACCGCTGGTGAGCTGCGGATTGTTTACAGCCCCTCTGGGAAGTATGACGGAGTAGTGAAGACAGCTACAAGGGCAGCGGGCATCGACGGGATCCTGATAGAACAGCTGGCTAGAGGGGTAAGTCAGTACAAAGAGTGTAGAGAAGCCCTGCAGAGACTGTCGACCTACAAAAGCATCAAAGAAAAGGAGCGAGCCCCGGAGAAGGCGGAATCGGAGGTGGCTGAGGCCCCCTCTCGACTGCCCAGCAGAGCCACAACACCGACTAACCAGCCGAAGCAAGCTCAGCAGGACCTGATAGACCTGACGGGCGGCGATGACGACATCCCAGTTCGACCGGGATCATCGCGGAACGACGAGATCCCCTCTGAGCAGTCAGAAGAGGAAAATCACGAGGGATCGCTCATTGACGGTTTCACTGAGGAGCAGTTGGAGCAAGCGGCCAGGGATTGGCCCCCTCGACGGGGTCAGGAGTTCGGGTTTCATCCCCGAGTCCACAGCACAGAAAGGAGGCAGCCACTGCCACCTACGGAGACTCCAGCGGGCAGCAGCTCCGACGAGGACGAGGAGGAATCGGATGAGGAGCTGTGGGACCCCGGCCGCCATAAGAAGAAGACCCAGAAGTCAGATGTTTGGAGGAGGACCCGAGAGTTGGCCAAAATACCATCAGAGACCATCAGCTTAAGGCTGCAATCCGGGCTCATGATTCACCAGTTTATTGGAGGAATATGGGACCTTGAAGGTGACGGGCTGATTGTGTTCACCAATGATAAATACAAGATCCACAATCGAAAGTTTCGACGCAGCCTTAAAAACCAAGCTGGGAAATATTACCAAAAAGATTCAAAGGTGTTGGAGGCTTCCTGTAGTGAAAAAACTAAAGGAGACGTAGTGATGATGAAGGGCTACAGTCTTCCTTATGGTGCCGTAATCCTGGTCCCAATTGATGTTTACAAGAAAGGAGAGAGTCTGGAGGAGTATCGGAAGAAGATGTGGCACGGACTCGAAAGGGGCCTGGTGACTGCCAGCAACAAAAGCATGAGAAGGGTGATGGTGAGCGTGCAGGGACTAAGATCGACAGATTTGCCAGGAGACACCACCAGGTCGGTCACAGAGAATGGAGTGGTGAACATAGCCAAGACCAACAGTCATTTCTTTGTGTTCAAAGAGGTAGTGGTGGTGGTTGACCCTCATATGCATCGACTCCGTACGGAGCAAGGTGTACGAATGGCAACTGAGATGGAGGAGCCTATTTCTGCATAAGAGAGAGCTGCCGTGTGCCTGCGAGCCATTCAATCTTCGCTGCAGCTGCTGACAAGACCTGAACTGGAGGACCCATCACCGGACATCATGGCATCCAACTCTTCAACCAACTCATCAAACCCCAACTCACTTTTTGCACCACTTCAAGTGAGTACCTTTGAGCACTTAGGGGTTACCCTAGCCTGGGTACTCTACTGCCACACTGGTTCCTGGCCCAGGGGACATCCTATGAGGATCTTCGTTGCGCTACAAGGATATGTCAAGCTTATCCTACGACCCATCATCCTCCAGAAATGGGGGTTAGCTTCATCCCTCTTCGCTTGTTACTTGATGGGCCGTACCCGCATCAACTGGCGCAGGGGGGTTGTGGTTTGCCTATGGCTCATGACGGATACCACAGCCCTGATACTGGAGTTGGTCATTGGGAAAAGTCACGCTACTCGAACCACTCCACTTAAGATCCTCACAGCTATTTTAGAGGGGTTTTTCGTCGTATCTATCCTCGTCTACTTAGCGCGCCAGGCCTTTTCCATCAAAGGTCGGGGCAGGCGCATCTGGCTGCAAAAGTGGATAGTTCTGGCTCTTTGGGCAACGGTTTGGGGGATCTTGGTGGTCCTTTACTGGCTTCAGGAGACCTCAGACCTGGCCATCGTTGTATGGATGATGACCTATGCTGCAATATTCCATGATTCCGCTCATGTCTATGATCTGGGCGAACCAGCTCCAGATCATGACATTCCAGTTCCTGTGATTAATTCTCCGTGGCTCGCAGCACAAGAGCTTAAAACCAGCTACTCTCTCTCCGCTTTTGCCTTTGCATATTCGTTGTTTTATTACATATTTTTATTACTCAGAAACAGCTAATCATGAAGTTACCTGGGTTGCAATTTCTCCTCAGGCACCAACCTGCTGTGTGGGGTGTGGAATCGCCGCAGAATCTTATGGATTCATTTGGGTGGCATCGTCCGCCCGCTGGTGTCACAAATGCGTGAGCAGCCATTTTAATGATGTAACGGCAATCCACTGTGCTACGGGACGGGAGGATTTGCCCTACATTGCGGCTTCCACCTCTAAATCCCTGGAACGGGTGCACAAAATCGTGTGGACCTCTGCGTTGGGACAGAATGACGACGAGCTTACAACACCTCCGATGTACACGGGACTATTGCTGCCCGTAATACAGAAATTATGGGAACACCAGCTTACTCGGCAATGCCTCCCGACTCTGCATCTTCTGGATGGCCGAGTTGTGGCAGTGGGCGAGTACCTCCCACCTGCATGCCCCATGTCTCCGGATTTGTTTATCGACGTCGGCTGTCAAACCAGCAGTGCAACTCACGAGACAAGCACCCAAACTGAGACACTCAGTTCTTCTCACCAAACATGCCAGACTGAGGACACCCTTTCCCCGTCATCTCCATCACCAAGCGACATGGCTTTCCAGGAACTGCTGGCGGAGTTGAACGGCTACTGCAACACCCCATCCGCGATGCTAGACTTCGGGATGGACCTGCCTTCGCCTCTGCCACCACCGCTGGAGCACGTGACCCTTTCCGGTTCCGGAGGCTCCGCACTTGACAACGATTTAGGCGTGGAGAACTGGCTTTCTCCACCGTCCAATCTGACGGAGTATGAGGTTGTGGATACCTGGACACCTTCGTCGTCTCCGGTGACCTGCTATGAGCGTGACATCCTGACGGCTCACTGCGATGATGGACTTGACCTCTTTTGACTTTGGACTTTATGTTTTCTGCGAAGCACCGTCCGATCTCACGGAGGGGGTGTCAAGTAAACTGGCATGGAGTTGTGAGATCTTTCCAGGTACACGCAGAAAAGGTGTATGAAGGCCTGAGAGAAATAAAGCAATCTAGTGGTTTACTTAAATAAATCATTTCAGTTTAATATGTATATCAATAATCAATATATAACTTTGTATTTCTAAATGTAATGTTGATCGGTAATGTGATTAATTATAATGAAGATGATTGATGACTTATAGTAAGAGAAAAATGTGATTAATTATAATATGTTGATCTGTAATGTGATTAATTATAAGGACTTAATGAATATCGAAGCCAAGATGATTTATGGTTTTAATGCGATGGTTAAAGGTTTGTAACAGATGATAAAGTGAGTTATAGCGAAGTCAGGAAAGATACAGTCTCATGATGAGTGAGGCCTCGCTGACAAGATGTCGCAAGCTGGGGAAGCAAGGGACTTTCGCAAGACTCAGTGAACAGGGTGGGGAACACCGGGGATTACACAATGAGCAGCAGATGTTCAGGAAGCCACAGGAGCTCGCCATACACACATATGGGAGTGGAAAAGCAGAAGTTCAAGAAAAAAATAGTAAACCGAGCTGCCCATACACACATATGGAGGAAAAAAGTATAAAACAGGACGGGAAAGAGGAAGTAACTGTTCTTTGTCTGCGGCACCGAAGTAGAGTTGACACAAAGAAGCAGATCGAGGAGACAGCAGCAGACCACACCTTGGAGCTACGGGAAAAGCTGAAGCTTCGTGCCGCCAAAGGGAGACAAGTTCCAATCGTCCAACCCGGGTTTCTGATTCGATCGTCGGTCTTACCTCAACCCAAACATTGCAACAGACTTGGAGAAAAGACAAAGGTTCCGGAGGGATAAAGAGTCGGGTTTTCAAAGCAATTGAACCCTCTCTACTTTGCTTCTATTCTAAAGAGGATTTTTCCACAAAAAGGACAAAGATTCAGACCAAGGTTTTCGGACGTTCCTGTTGCTAAAGGTCCACCACCAACTGGGTATGAGTTGAACTTGCTTCCTAAAAGGCTATCTCAGAATCTGCGACATAGGTTAGGGAAAAGAGACAGGATGGTATGATTATACATGTTGATTTTATTACACTGCTCTTGAATTATATACAATTGATTATTGATTTGTATGTCACATATCCCTGCTTAAGCTTGCTTAATAAATTCATACTCTAAAATTCTAATGAGGTTGGTGGACATTGGAATTAATTGAGTCATTTACTCATTTTTCAGTTCTTTTAATAAAGGTAAAACTAATGTACATGGTTCTAGTAAAGAGGAGGCTTCATAATTTCCTTTGGTGAGAGTAAAATAATGACCCAGGGACTTACATCCAAGTCACTAAATTTAATCTAGCCGGTTCCAAGAGCAAGTTATATCTTAGAAAGCGAGCTACCGTTAACAGGAGTGGTTATTGGAATTACGCAGCTGTGAGGGCTACTCAGCTGATTGTTCCTTAACTGAAAAGGGTCGTAGCTTCTGGATTGAAGGTAGTTAGAGCTAGACGAATCGCTTTCGACACCAGTTTGAATAGATTATCTCTTATAGATCTCGTTTAGGGTAATACCTAGGTCTTAGAGATTTTCCGGACCTGTTAGATAGAGAACTGGTCAGTAGTCAGCCCCGGAGGGTTGTGATGAAGTGGGCGGGGCTAGCTATTGCAGGATAACGGACACACCTCAGCTAACTGCTCAAAATGAAGTGTAAGAGCAAACAACTTTTTTATTTGTATTCCAGAATTATTGACTTAAATGAGCATATTTATCTTGCTGAAAAGTTACATTTGCATTAATTTAGTCTTACTTCAAGTGTACAAAAATATTTGAACTAGAAACTGGATTCAAATACTTGGTAAGCGTTTTTGCATAGAATGAACAAATTGAACTAAATTGATCTGAATTTGTTCCCATATTAGGGGGATTTTGCTGAATAGAATAAGGAAATTTAGGTGATTGTGATTGTTTAGCTGTTCCATCATTCACTTTTTTGTATATCAAAATGGAAAAGACACATTTTGATTAACGAGTTCATAGATATTTTGTACAATAACCAAAATATCAGTGAATGACCAAAACAGGAGACATTTATCCTTTTTGGAGATTTTCCTTTTGTAAATATTCCAATCACAACGTAGTTCAGATAAACCAGTTGCTTATCTGAACTACATACAGTATCTGTTCAGGTTTGTGAGGCGAATCAGAGCATTTTAAAAAGAGATTTGTGAAGCATAAAATCTAAAATGAAGCAATATTCCATTTTAACTCAAGTGCATAAGCTACAAAAAAAGCATTCTCAGAAGGATCTAAAGTTATAACAAACAGCAGAAGAAAACGGTTTTCTTCCCTTTAAGGTCTGGCACTCTGTTAGTATTCAGTCAAAAATCAAAGCACGTTGACCCACCTCTGTGCATAAAATGACATTTGCCTTTATGCCCCAACAAATCTGATTTGGTTTAGTTCCTCATACAAACAAACAAAAAAAAATGTGTTCAATTTGTTTTTGCTTTTTATTCTTTCCATACAAATTCTTTTCGGCTTTTACAGAGGCAGTCAAAGTGCTTGGATAACAGTAAACAAAATGAAATGTATCACTGGCACCATCATCATAATCAGCAGCAAAGAGCAACACAATCAGAGTCATCTAACAATTCAGCGTCCCTGTTGCCATAATGCAGGTAAAATGCAGTGAGTGAGTGCATAATGAGAGCGAGAGGACATTACCACCAAAGATATCTAGAGTCGGGGCAGCTGCAGACTCTGTGGTGGTGGTGTCGGTGGTGGTTGTGGTGGTGGTAGTAGTAGTAGTGGAGGAAGGGGCGGGAGCAGCGGGGGCAGCGATGGGGGCGATGACGGTCGGCGCCTCGCTAGAGGTGGGAGGAGTGATGGCGGTGGCGGCCTCCGAGTCAGAAGGCCTCATAGCGAACAGGTCCAGCTCTGGAGCAATCCTTGAGCTCCCTTCCGTGGTCGCGAAGGGGTCTTTAGGAAGAGCAGCGGGGGTTTGGTGTGGACAGGTTAGAGTGGGTTATGATTGGAGAAAAGGAAAAAGGCGGTTTAGGGATGGTGAAAAACAACATTTACTTTGAAAAGCATGCTTCTGAGGGAAAATGCTGTCTAAAGCTTGAGATTACTTTATGTGCATTTATTTGTTAGCAGGAGTGGCTTCCATAAGTAGCAATTAACTTCCTCTAACTTCAAAGCATGAAGCATGACTGAATGTTTCTGAGCCTGTGAAGCCTGCTAGAGTTGTAATGGAGGACATAGCATCAAACAGTAGAAGCAATGACAAAATAAACGCAGCCAGATTATTTTTCTTCATTGGCACCGACTTATATCCATCTGAGCATCTCTGAAATTATCTAAAAATGGCTGTCTACTGATCTACTGTTGTAGATCTAACTTGAATAAGTTTGAGAAGATCTGTGGAGAAAAAATTAAAGAAAAAAAAAAATAGTCGAGCCAAGTTTAGAGAGACGTGCCCATATCAATTGTGGACCAATTTTAGCCAAAGATCACTTCTATTTGTAGTTTTTTTTTAAATAAATGCAAAAAACATTTATCACCTTTTAATTGTGTGCCAAATTATTTGAACAACAAAACAAAAAAGCAAATTGTGGAATTAGGCTTTAAAATAAAATAGCTACTTAGCTTCTGCTAGTTAGCACTGGGTATGTATTTTTGGGGGCAAAACCACTAATATATACTAAACCTTTTCTCACTAGCCACATTTTAAGCTAGTGAGTTGATGTTTATTTAAAGGGAATGAGTGAAAACCAAACCTAAACGTTGTCTCTAATAGTACTTTTAGCATAAATTCAACATGCTAATGCTAACATAGTGGTTGTGACGCTACATGGCAAAGGAAATGAGTACATTTACAAGGTAAGTATCTCCTTGACCAATGTAGCAGTCTGCTACATTGTAGTGTAAAGTGTAATTCATGCATGTTAAGAGGAAATTAACCCTCTATTGTTTTCCAAGCAATAAGAAAAGAAGCTGTGCATGCACAAAACAGCTAACATTTTATACACAGTTCATGATATCTGATAACAAAACAAAGACTAAAGAAACCATCATATTTTGAAAACCCCACAACAAATCAAAGATTACGTTTAGTCAGTGATTTATGAATAGATATCAGAAATTTTTATTATCACTGTATGGCTGTCATGTTTTCTTTATGTGAATATGCATTTCTTTTTATTTAATCAACAGTATAAATAAAAATGTATGTTGTTATTATTAATGGGTTAGTTTTATGCTTAAAGTCAGATAAAATGACACAAAAATAGTCAAAAATCTTCACTTCTAAAATCATTAAACAATTAAAAGGTTTTTGCTTTAAACGTTGCAACAGATTAAACTTGCAAATTTCTAGAATTTGTCAGTCAACAGTGCATGTGTGAACATTTTGCTTATAACACATGCACGCTACAGTAACTTTATAAGGATGTGCAGAGAGAGATTGATGTGAATATGTTTGAAACTACAAGTTCACTACAAGTTTATCCAAAGCACTACAACCCTGTTGGTCAAAGAGAGTTAAGTTATGGAGTTATTAAAACCGTAGGAAAAACAACAAAAAAGGCTCTGCAATGATTAAAATTTCCATCTAATATTATCATGGTTAGTAATACTCAAACAGACTGTATTCAATTTCTTGACACAACAGCTAACACCTTTACTAAGTATATTTTTAAAGAATATTCCCTTGCTATCTAAACAGGAAGAAGAAGGAATAGTAGAGATGAAGGAGGAGAGGGTCCATGACTGGGGCATTAGCAGGATTTGGGGTGAGACAGTAGGCCACCCGGGGGCAATGGTTTGCTCTACTGTCTCCTATAAAGCAGTGGCAGCTTTAGCACGACAGGAGCAAGAAGTCTCATGTACACACACACACACACCCTTGTGTATTCAAACGTCCTCGCAGACACTTGCTCACAAGAAGCCGTTTTGTGACCCACCAGATCCACTAAATGCATCAGCAGCGGGGCCCGCGGCCGCGGCAGCAGGACCGTCTCCTGGGGAAGGTGCAAACGCATCTAGGGTATTGCAGACGACAACAGTGGACACGCAAAAAAAAAAAAAACACAAAGCGAAAGGCAACACCCGGGTAAACACACCAAGACACACAGACGTACAGAACAGAAGATGAGTCAACAGATGAAAAGGACAGGAAACAAAAAAATGAGAAGTTAGCGTCAGGAATAAGGCTGAGAATACAAGAAATATGCAGCCTGGTTCGGTGCAGTGATAGATTCAGTTGCATCACTGCTCACATGATGAGTTTAGAAGGATAGGGGGAGGAAGGTGGGGAAAAAAGGGGAGCTGCATAATGCTGCATTCACCGTGCGCACTACCTGCACAGGCTCGAGTAATGAAGCTAGTTGTCACAAGTTACTTTGACTCTGTGACAAGTCGGGAGGATGGCAGCAGGGATGGGAAAAAATCATGGTCTCTCTTTGACACAGAACAGATTTTTATTCAGTAGTCGTTAAGCTTTAGTTTTCATGTAGAAGAGCAGAAATATGATTATGAAAGTGACTTATCAGCTCATCGTCATGACATAAATATGGAACAATAGGAGTAAAACTATTTATGAGATTTAACAAAAAGCCCAAAAATCAAAGAAAATATGTAGCATATAAAACCAGATTAATTTGACAATGCACACATTATTTCAGCATTATAAAACAAATAACATTTAAAAAAAAAAAAGTTAATTATGGAGATAATTAAGAGCTGAATTGAAACCTGGAGTAAAAAACATGTCGGTGGGTAATTCCTATTTGGATGGAGTAGTAGAAATGACAACTGTTGTCTTCTGCATTCAGTGATTAAAGGAGGATTTAAAAACTGATTACATGTAAACGTATTTTTCTGAGCATGTTGATTTGTGATTATTAAATGACAATTTATCATTTATCAAGAAGTTTTTTTTAATCATGATAGAAATTCTGATTTATTATGATCTCAATAAGTTCCAAATAATAATAATAATAATAAATGACAGTATTATCAAAACTGTTAACTTTACTATTTTCTCCAGTGTTTGTCCCATGAGTTTTTAATTTTTTTTTCTAAAAAATATCTATTATTATTACTAAGTAATAATGGAACATCTGTCGACTGGTCTTTGGTAGATTTTTGCTACACCATAACATTTGTCTTGTTACACCTGCAAATTATTGATATGCAATCTTTACAGTAAAGGAAACAAGAATAAGAATTACAAAAACAAACTAACACTGCAACAGTTTTATTGGTTTACAAAGAAATAGTAAATTTAATCTAGTCTTTAACAGGTTATATAATACCTGACATTTAACCTCGAATGTAAAAAAAATATATATACATTTTGCACACTGTTACTTTATAAAGAAAGATTAAACCATTAATTCATAAGGTTTAAAAAGGAAGAAACCAACTTCATCAGGTGACATGACCACCATAATAAAAGTTTGCTGCTGCTCTGAAGCGCACAGGGAAGATATTAGCAATTACCTTAGATATGTAATTGGCTTAGGAGACTCTAAACAGTTTGAAGCCAATTATTCTGCACAGATAAATATTGTTCATCAGTGGAAAATGTTTAAGTACGTTGGCAGCCTTCCCAAACAAAAAGGCTTCGGCCTATTCTTCAGCAAGGGGGGCCATGCTGCGATGAGAGAAACTGGAAGAACTCAAGAGTTTACTGGCTTAAGTCAACATGCTAAAGGGTAAAGTTCTTGACAGAACAGACTGAACAAGTGAGGCTTATTTAGAAGAGTTGCAAAAACAAAAGTTTTAATAAAAAACAGAGCAACATGATCAGGGTTTCTGGCTCCACGTTCCATCTAACGTTAAAAATAAGTAAGTTATTAAGCCATTAAGGACAGAAATATAAACCTAAAATTCATTTTATTATTTTACCATGACCGTATAACACTGTATGACTTGACAATGACGAGGTTTGGCTTAAGCCATGCTAGGCTGCACGCTAACCTACACTGACCTCCAAAAAGGTCGATGTCAGTGGCTGAGGCGGCAGCAGGAGCAGAGACAGGCAGCGATGTGGGGGGCGGCACCGGTGCAGCTGCAGCAGCAGTGGTTCCAGAAGCGGTTGCCGGCGCAGCGACTGCGGCGGCTGCAGGCGCGGCAACGGTGGCAGCGGCAGCAGCAGGGGCGGTAGTGACGGCAGCGGCGGCGCCTGCAGCGTCAGCTGGCTTCCCGTCTGCCGCGAGAGCTTGAGGCGCGCCATTGGTGGCGGCTGGGGCAGCTATGTGGACAGACGCCCCGTAACCCCATTGCCAGACCCAGTCACATCCCCCCCAACAGACGGACAGAAAAGGAGGAAAAGAGAAAATAGAGGAGAAACGGCTCATTCACAGGGAATGCAAGGTGGAAGGATTTAGACTGAAGTGTGTGGTGGGAGCAACCGCTGGCCATCGAGTCAAACTTCGAACAGAAAACAAAGATGGGACCTGAAAAGCAAATATCAGCAAGCATTTCACAGGTTCAGTCTGTGGCGCTGTGACTGAAAGTGGAATACTCACCACCTGCCAAGAGATCTGCAACAGAGAGACAAAAACAAAATAAATAAGTCAATGAAAAGGTGCCCCGAATCCTCGGAAAAGAAACGATGCAGTGCTCCAGCTAAAACAAACAAAACCCGAGTGACCAAAAGTTCACCACTGCAAAGAGCTCAACGGGGTTAGACCTTGTCTCTCTTGGTGAGAATTTTATATCCAACTTTTGTATTTAGACAAAACAGTATTTCATGACTGTGAAAGTGTTAATAGAGCTCTAGCATAGTAAAAACGGTTTCTTATCTTGGGATGTATGCTGGTGTTTTGAAAAATGTGTGATAGATGGGTCTAAGTATAAGCAAATTGATTTTATGGAACATGGAGTTCTCTCACATTTTTAAAGTGTGTGTGCTGTGGAGTGTGTGTGCTGTTTTTGATGACTTTGAATAGCGTATCCTGGGATCGAAGGTGTCTTTCTGCCTTTGCTGTTGCTGTCTTGGTTTACTTTTTATTTCTTAACAGATCTCAACAGGTCGTCCTGTTGTCTTAGGATAACATTTTAATGCCCAGTGAGAGAACAAAGTCATAAGATGTTACTTCAGTTATCATAATGTGAAGAAAGCCGTCAGTTTCAAAATGGTTCATGAGAAATATATGCAAATATCAGACAAATGGATTTAAATTCAATGCAGGCTGGTGGGTTATGTATCTATAAGGAGATCTCACCTCCCCATCCAGTCATGGACGTTGCCGCAGCGCCCCCTGCTGACGAGGACGACATAGGGTCGAGATCCAAAAGGAACCCGTCGTCCAGAGCGCTGTAAACGGAGGAAAGGCCCATTTATAGAAGTCCGTTTTGATAACTGAATTATGCAGCTGTCATAGCGTTGTCGAGTGACACCCACTTGCTGGTAACGGTGGTGGCAGGGGCCGGTGCGGTTGGAGTAACAGAGGGTGGAGGGGGTTTCACCGGCGGCCCGGGACGAGCTGGAGGCCTGCTGGCTGCAGCGGGAGGAGCAGGTTTGGCTGGTGCTGCAGCAGCAGCAGCAGGAGTACTGTTGTTGGTTGTTGCATCCTGACGCAAAGAAATTGCCCCGTTAGGTGGTAAATAACAGGTTTGAGTGATGGAAGTCAACAGCTTCCACCCTGTAGCTAAATGTGTCGCTTTGTAGGGAGGTTTTTTATTCTTATTGTCTTAAACAACGATCACGGACTTACCTTAGAGGGTGATCTGTAAAAACAACAAAGTTACAGAAGTTAGAGTTTAGTGATGCATGTTGGTCACAGTATCTGTTATTGAGATGGTGCAAAAAGTGACAGTAATATCTAATATCTGTCAGGCCTAAAACATGGCTTAAATAATGGACCCCATGCAGGTTGGTTACTAACAGCATCAAAGCAGCAAATTCACCTTTGTTTGAATGAAAATGTAAAACTTCCCAAACAAAGTTTAGAGATGGATTTAAAAACAGGAGGAATTAGTGACACAAAAAGCTAAAGAAAAAGACTTCTCAATGGGATCCGTTCCACCGGGAGATTCACGTTACGGTGAAAATACTTCCACAGAGCTGCATCTAAAACTAAATGACAGTATATGACAATACGCTGGTTGTTCAGATGCCCTTTCTATGGAGTCACTGAACGCTGTCCTGTAGGACAAACACATTCAAACCCCAGGAAACCTTTTCCACATTTTGTTATGTTGCAATGACAAAACCTCGGTGAATATGAGGATTTTTTTTGTGTCATACCTACACAAACTAGGGCATCATTGTGAAGAGGACAGAAATTGCTGCATGGTAGTTTAAAGTTATATGTGGAGGCTGAACCTCCACATATAACTGCTGTTCTACTCAGCAGTTCTTAAGTCACTATCAAGGAGTTAAAACAAGCTCCTTTTTCTTCCTGAGAAGAGACTTATAAGTTAGTTTAATCTTACTTCAAGTGTACTAAGACAGCAAGGTTTCCCCCAGAAAACTTGCCAAGTTTGGTGGTTGGGCACTAGGGCAGTCATTCGTCTGCTGTATTTTTGAGTTAAAAAATGTTTAAAGTTGACAGGAAATTAGAAAATATCACTTGATAATTATGTATCATTCTACGATTGGAAGATCAATACATGAACACCAAATATAAAGTCTTAAAATGCAAACATTCTAAAAAGAAAAACTTAAATAAATAAGCAGTGCTTAGCCTGGTGGGGGCACAAGTAAAGTCTGGTAGCCCGCCAGGCTTATAATGCACTAGGGGAAACCCTGGATAGGGACCAGTAGCGCTGATTGAAGGTCGAACAGGGAGAGTAATCACATTCAAACTAGCCAGAGCCAGAAGTTTCCTGCTGCTCAAAGGCCACATAGCTAAGCACTGATTTACCGTGGAGTAGCATGCACACGAATGGATTTCATCTACCAATCAGGCAACTTCGGAAGACAATTTGTTGCCCTTGGTTTTTATTTAGGTGTCCAAGAGGAAATGTGATGTTTGACTTCACAATTAGGCCCTACTTGAGTTGGTCTGTCAAAGAAAATCCCAGTAGGACACAGTGAAACAGATGGACATCACATGAGGATATCTGAAAACGTTCCAGGGGTTTGAACAGCTTTGCTCACAACCCGAATGATGATGGTTTTGAACTCCGTTTTCACACTAATGACAGACTTACTTGTCTTCACTGAGTTTGGTAAAGGTAAGAAGAAACAGCAGATTAGAGACAAAGAGCATTGAGACAAAGACTGGTGCAGGTATGGTGGCAGGAAAACGCTAGAAGTTGTAGTAATTACTTACGGCTTCTTCCCCTCCAGGGTGTTGAGGTGAGTCTCGAGAGACTCCAAAAGACTTTCTGGGGCCTGCAGAGAAAATGCAGAGAATGACTCCTAATCCTGACCTGTTGGATGCATGAATGTTGCAGTCAATGTTTCTTTAATCAAGTTGGGCCGCCTGGCATGTAGAACATTACACTAAATCAGAAGGAATCTGATTCACACAGTTTATGTGCCATAACTTAAACAGAGACCCAGAAAAGGAGGAAAATCGGGAAACAGATGTGTTAAGGAGAAAATAAGTTAAAAAGCTGTATGCAAATTGAGAGAACAGAGTTCCAAACAGTCAGAGTGCAAAGCTGCATGCTCAACAACGAGCTCCTAGCATGCAACAAAAAGGATAGCTCAATACCCAGCTGGTTTTGTTTTTTCCCCTAAAGGTCAAAGTCAAATCGGCCAATAAAATAATCATTAATTGGATTTCCACACTCATTTCCTGTGTGTGTCTATTTAGAGCTTTAAAATCTGTTATGCTAAAACCTGAAACCAGCTACTGATAATGCGCCTGAGAGGGACGGCAGACACTTTGTCCCTGTGGGTTTTTCAGACGTCTGTCCTCACCACCCAGTGCAGACTGAGCAGGCCTGGAAGAGCTCCATTACTGCACTGCTCAGGCCCAGACAGCTCTAGTGTAAGGAAAACCCTTTTAAACTTGTTCTGATAAAACCGTCATTAGAGCATATTAGATAAATGGTCCAAATTATTAGTCACTATAAGTGACGATTTACTGTCAAATTGGCTGGAATGGGAGTATAACATTAGCTGAACGTGATGCTATTCTGTAGTTTCAAGCATCAGTAAGAGTGATAATATCCACCCTGTTGCACATAATATTGCCGATGCCATGGTGAGCGTCTGATTTGTGCCACCTGTTCAGCATGCCGTCGATGCAAAACATTCATGCTGCGGTTTCCAAAACAATAACCTCAGCTGTCGAGTTTCCACCGCAGGTCACAGCTTAATCGTCTGAAATGCAAGACGAAAAATCAAGTTTCTCATCCCGGGAATCTGGTGCATCTTTAAGTGATCCACGAATCGGTAATTCAGAACGGGTAAAAAACAATCCTTGTGACGCGCATGCGGTCGTGGAAACTCCACAGAGCAAAACCCAGAGATGCATCTCTTCAACTGAAAATGCGCTTTGCGGCCTCAGCAGCTGCGCGCATGTCACTTTCATCCAGTAAGCTCTTAAAGTTTCACGGTCCCACTGCGTCTGAGTGGCTACAGTTTGCGGCTAGCTGCGCGTTGTGCGTCAATTCAGCGCTCTTAAAAACAAAAACTAAAAAAAGAAAACCGGCTCTCCTCCCCTAAGTTGTCTTGCTCCCAAACGCTAGCTCTGTGCACTACTCGCTACTCACACTCTCAGCCTGAATGATCAATCTGCATCTCTGAAAGTAAAGAGAGAAGGGATGGGCGAAAACAACGGTCAATAATAACAAAAAAAAAAGAAAGAGCCACAGCTCACTGGTGGGGTGCAGGCGTCCCAGGATGTGTTTTTGTTGTTAAGAAGAAGCAACCACCGCGAAACACCAGCAGGAAGGAAAAAAAAGGTGGAGGACATTCGTACTACATGCAAGACAGTTAGGAGGTCAATAGGAAAAAGAAAAAAAAAAATACCTGACATGCACTGTTAGAGGCTTAGTGAACATATTTAATTTGATAGACAGTATTTAACGGCTGAACAAACAAGTTTTAGTCAGTCATACCTGAGTGAGCTCAGGTATGTCGTTTTTGTCTATTCCCACTTGCTGTAACAGAAAAAGTGACACGTTAAAATTCCAGTATAGTGTCAAACTCAAGATCCGTAACATAACTTTTTATGTGGCCCTCTAGAGACACATAAACAGAACCTTCAAGAAAGCAATCAATCAAATTAAAGCAGTTTTTATTGTCAAAATACGTTGCTGTGAAAAGAGTTAATTGTTGCGAACTTTAAGGGATGTTTGTCTCTCATCGACTGCAGAGACACCCAGTTATTCATATTTTGACAGTTTAATAGGTAGTTTTATCGATATGTTTTGCCACAACCGGCCTTACATGATCTTGTTGTGGCCTGACATAAAAACGAACTCGACACCCCCCTGCTCCAAACGATACCTCTGCAATTTTGAAGAACTCAGACACTCGGGTCATCCGCGTCAGGAATCTCTTGTAGATCTCCAGTCCGTCTTTACACTGGCTCCTCTTCATCTGGAAAAATTTCTCTGGACAAACAAAATGGCGGAAAAAATGTCACCCTTAAAATACACGACGCACCGTTCAACAAGGGGCCGCGAACAATGCAACGGAAAACATTTCGGCTTTTATGACGGAAACAGAAGCGAGTCCTCTCTGGGCTGAACTGGCTGTGAGTTATACGTCTGCTATGAAATACATCAAACTGGATGAAATTCCACACCCTTACGATTATTTCAGGATTTGTAAAGGATTCCTTAGCAGCTTTGTGCTGGAGACGAGTTGGGAAATCTAGGTGAAAATACGCAGCTCAGCATTGTCCACGCATTTTTTTTGAGCACCGGAAAAATATTAAGGAAGAGAAAGAGAAAATTGTTAAAAAGGGAAGTCCCCTCAAATGTGCTATTAAATTTACTCTGCGTTATACCGGCGGATGTTCTCAATGCTGAAAACAATGCCCTTCTACGTATTGTAATGTTGACTGAAAAGAAAATCAATACTTTCAACTGGAAAAATGTGAAGTCATCAAATGTAACTGAATGGACAGAGAGGCTATTTGTTTTGTGCGACTACATTGTGGAAATGTAAAAATAAATAAAGATGGAAAACAATGAAAAGCCCGATATTTTTGATAATTTAAAACCTACTGTTAAAGCATTGAATGCTTTAACAGTTTATTCTTTTGTTTCCTTTTTCCTGTTCTCTCTTCTCTCTTTTTTTTTTATTTCTTAGAAATCTTTTGATTTCAAACAGAATCAGAAATAACTGCATGCTCTAACACAGCTTCCCAAAAGAACGCTGTCACAGGATCTACAAAGGTCAGTCTGTATTGTGAAAACATAACTTTTACACCAAGGACCCTTTCAAGCTTAAATGAAGGATCTGTATCAGACCTATGAATCCATAAAAGCCATATTTTTTTCCAACATTTGAATAAAATCCGCTAAAAGAAAGTGTTTCCTCACCGAGCAGATTGATGATGCCGTCATTGTAGCAGGCGTACAACTTGATGAGATCTTTGAAGAGAAGGAGGAAGCAGGCGTTTATCACGCCGTTGTTCAGGTCTTTGGGTTGAACCTGCGAGCAAAAAGTGAAAATTTGTTTTTTGATTTAGAGCTACGGGTATTTACTTAAGTAAATAAAAAATTTTTAAAAAGCAACTGGACTTTAGTGTTTAAAAGCCGTAGTCAGAGTCACATCTTGCAGCATCTTTACAGAAACGCACATGAATTGCATAGAAGTACTTAATGACACAGCAGTATTACCAAAAATCACAACAACAACAAAAATTAACAAAACTTTCTGCTTTTATTATTAGTTTAATAACGATCATAAAACACAGGGTGACATGCTGCGAGTTTGTGTGTTTCCCGCCTCGGTGTGTGTCCCGCAGCAAATTCGGTGAACATTGCCGCCCTGCTATCAAGTGTCTCTCACCTCGAAATCCAAAAGCGAGTCGATCTGGCTCTGCAGGATCGGCATTCCTTTCAACAGCTTCTCCACTGACATGGTCCTCATCGCTCCATCGGCTCTGAGATTCAAGGAGCAGAGAAAATTACACAGCAGCTCTTTGAAATATTTACATTTGATGAGAAAACATTAACGTTTCTACGACGACATCTTCTAAAAGCTCTTCACACATCTACCGCACATGTCGTCCACCTGACTCATTTCTATTCTGTTCAGGCTTGGTGCCTGTTTATGCAGCCATAGTAAAACCTTTTATCTGCCAGTTAGCAGAGCTGTAAAATATCCAAACATGATCAAAAACCTTCTCTGTATTCATCTCTTCACTCTGGAGAAGCTCCAGCATTATCCGTCACACCAAACTAGTATCACACACAGATTCCCTTGTGAGATGCATCCTACCTCAATGGATTAGGGGGGAAAAGGGAAGGAAGAGTATCTTTTAACTCTTAATAAAAACAATAAAGCTCGTTAGCTGATGGAACCTTGGCAACTAAATAAAATAAAACGCAACAGGGAATTAAGCAACCGTACCCTTTTTTAACTCGTCCAAAGTCGAAGGACATCTGTCTGTAGGCGAAGGCCTTCTCGTTGAGATAGCGACTGTAACGTCTGATGAACGTGGACATGTCGTAGCCTGAGGAGAACACATCCATATCATCACGTCTGCAGTGAGGCGTGTTCCCATTGTGCAAACTGATGAAGCTGGGGTTTTTTTTGTTTTTTTGAAGGATGTGACCTTACTCTGGTGACAATAAATGACGCTCTGTTTAGACATTGCAGGCTTTTTAGAGACAGTCATTACATTGTAGAGAAGTCGTGATTTTTCTCACCAGTGAACAGGCTGGATTTCTGCTCTATGTGCATGCAGAAAAGCTGCTCCAAACTCATATCCAAGGTAAAAGGGGAGAGAGCATGTTTTACTAGAGCGATAAGCTGCTCTTTTTTAAATATTTTAGCGTTCCTGACAGTGCTTTATGTTAGTCGGCCTCTGTGGGAACATTTCTTAACATGGGAAGCTTTAAAAAGGGCTTGAAATGCACACTTTGGCTCTGTAAACTCTGCAGTCAAGCAAGCAGAAACACATCTGTGACAGCAGACTGTGAACCCAGTATTTATCACCGTGGGTGATGTCCTAATTTCCATAGCAATTGGTTCCTCTGACTGCAGCAGAAACTACTTGTGGATGTCAAGGTGTATTTTTGCTCTGTTGTCAAAAACGTATTTTTATGAGTCAATATGAAAAAGACTGAAATTTAAAAAAAAAAAAAAAGTAGCACATCCAAGTAAGCTACTGTATACGGCTATATATTTTCACCTTGCTTAAAAGGATGTAAACAAATCTGCATGTTTAAGGGTCATTAACGATCAAGACCCAAATTATTTCATTTTGGTTTGTTCTGTTTGAGTGTTGAAGCTCCTCCTTTTGGGGTCTGTGTGTAACGTCGTAATTGTTTGGGTCAGATGCCACGCACCATGGGAGCCAGTTTTGTCCAGGAAGTTGCTGAGGTTGAACAAGGTGTTCCTAGATGCCAGGAACTGGAGAAATCTCTGCAGAAAAGGACAAATGCACAAAGTTACGTATTTATGGTGTTACTGAGTAAGCAGTCCCTGCCTCTGTCAAGTCTTTAAAATCACAGTGGACACGTTTCAGAGGAGTCAAGCAGCACTCTGTCAGAATATGAAGTAAATAGACTTAATAAGTCAAATTAGATTTTTTGTTTCAGATATTTAGATAAAGATGAAGGTAAGCATTAATCGAAGTTGGACACATAACAGGTCAAAAAACTAGAAAGTAGTGCAAAAATAGACTCCAATGGTATTAAACCATAAAGAATATCCCAACTTCTTGCTTACCTGGAACAGGAGGCCATTTAATTGAAAAAAAAAAAACTCTGATAGAAATACAAATCTCTAAACTTACAAATCATCTGTGACATGTATGTTTGTTCCCTGGACATTACTCAAATTTAGTGACCCATGCCAACACAATGCAGTTGCCTGGGTTCCTGCTGTGATGTCAACAAGGTTTATGCCGTTATTGTTACTGTTATTATTCAGAGAGAGACGGCTCAATATCAGAGGCCTTGTCAATCCACAGATGTCTGAACAACAGGAAAAAGTTACTAAAGGTGCATTTAACTCTGCTTTCCATTTAAAGAATGTGTAAATATATTCTAGACTATAATTGGAGTTTTTACCTTCATCTTTTCAAGCATATCTGACCTGCAATGTGGAAAAAATGTCAGCATAAAGATTGCCAATGCCTAGAGGTGGTAGAAAAGTGAAAGGCACAGAGTTTTATTTAAATGCATCGTACTCATATTGTAAAGACGACACGATGTGAAGCAGAGACGCCCCTATCCATGTATCGATATTTTACTGCATCCAAAGTTCCTGACGAACTCGACACAAAGACACATGGCTGCATTTTTCACAAACAATTTTTTTAACAGTCACTCCGGTTTTCCTGGTAGAGCTGATAAAACTGTGTTGTGGTCTGTCTGCATTATTTTGTTGGCGGAATCTGGGTTTATGACAGCAAACCGGCTTGTCCTTTCTGTGTGTTTTATGCAACTTCCTCCGTTCATCGTTACAATTACATATCGACCCAAAGTGGTCAATTCAGTGAGAGAAATTCAGTTTCAGCATGTTCAAAACAAAGCGCCAAGGTACCCAAGCCGGGAGAGGGCATCTTTTTCTGTAAGCTAATACAGCACAGAATGAACTGGAACTAAACTGAAATGATGTTGCAAGTCATGAAAACAAAGTATGAAGTCGCTATCATTAGCTAGTATTAGCCCAACATTCTCAGCTAACTAAGCCATGTCAAAAAATGTGTCAGCAGCAGACGCTTCTCGCAAAGGATAAGATGTATTGTCCTTTGTCTAAACAAAGACCTTATAATTAAAATCAATGTACACCACACTGGTGTACTGGAAAGAATTTTCAGCTTAATTGGGGCCTGCCCATAGCAATGCATAGTCAGCAGTACTGACTTGCGAAGCAAGTCAGTACTGCTCTCCTTATGCATTGCTATGGGCAGGCACCTATTATTCTACACCCAATAGAATGTCTCTTTATTTATATTATCTTTATTTATTTTTCTTCCATCACCGTTAATGCGGCTCGTACCGCTGCGTGCACCCCCACAAAAGTGGTATCAAAACGTGCGGCTCGATGCCGAGAAGGGAGCTATTATTTTTATAAGGAATTGGACTTACGATGGCGACGTAAAAAGTGAAAAACGAGCCAAATTTCCAACTGCCGAAACGCAGAGCCTAACTGACACCAACTGCCGCTTTTTTAGAGTGAGAAATGAAGAGAATTTTTGACCCCCAAATAATTTTGAAATCGCCCTCACGCCCACAGATATCGCCCAATTGGTATCAAACTCGGTCACGACATTGATACGCATGCCTGCTCCGGTAAAATGTTTTCGAAATTTTTCTAGGGCTTACGGTTTTCTGTCAAGGTGCTTCAGAGCAAAGTCATGCGACAGGATTTTCTGTTGCTCTCTCAGGCTCTCTCCCATGTATTTGAATATATTTCTCAAAAATTTCAGATGTCGGCACACCATTTTTTTCTCTCATCGCTGTTAATACTGTGAGTGACGTAGAGAAATGAATCGCGGTACTATGGGAGACGACAAATAGCCCTCTCATACGCTTCAAACGGTTTTTCAATACGTCTCTCGGTTCCTGAACGGCAAGGAGTTGTTCAGACTGCTTTTTCCATATAAACCAATGGGGTGTCTCACAAAGATAGAATTTTTTGTCCACCTCTCTGTGTCACACACACATGACAGTTAGCAGAGGATTGATAACCATAGCAACGGAACACAGGAGGGGATTGGCTGCTGGTTAGGACTACAAATACGCATCACTGTAGTTCTAATCAATACTCAGTTAAAACAGAGGGCTGAGCTGCCATTTAGAGCTACAGGCTGTTTTGGACAGTAAATAACGGATTTAACCCAAACACTGTTAGACATTTTAATTAGTGTGATCATTTAATATGAAGCTTATGTATTTTTCAAAATACATAAGCCCCTCATGTTAATGCACCGCCATAGGCGGTGCAATAATACTAGCATGCATTATATTTTTCTCTCAGGTTAGGGAACTGCCTTGCTGCGCAAGGCAGTTCATTAGCATTAGCCTTTTGCCTTAAATAAGCTATTAGCTATTTTCTTACTTATTAGCCATGTTTAATATACTGAGTGGAGTAAGTCAATTACAGATAACATTCTAATGATATCCCACATGCTATTGACAGCATTTAGAGAAAGATATGTTCAGCCTGCTTTGATCAGAAAAACTATCTGCTTCAAACAGAATCCTGTCTCTCCCTCTCTGTCTCACTCACATGACAGCTGAACTGCTCTTTAGAACTACAATGACTGAAGGTTAGAACTACAACATGGCGGACACTCAGTGCCTACAAAAGAGGTCTGAGCTGAATGTCAGAACTACAACATGGTGGAACTGTCAGTTACTACAGAGGAGGACTGAGCTGGCCTTTAGAACTACTTGTGTTTTGGGCTTTTTATAACTGATTTTATCCAACCATTGTTACACATGGGATTAGTGTGGCAATTTAAAATTAAGCTTAATGAAAATTTCAAAATAAAAGCCTTGAATATTTTTACATCATGTAATTGCTCTTTTTGGGTTTATGTGACTTTTTCATCCAAAGCACTGTTACACATGGTATTAGTTTGGTCCTTTGAAATGAAGCATAATGAAAATTTCAAAATAAAAGCCTAGAAATATTTTTACATCACATAACTCCTCTTTTGAGCATTATATAACTGATTCAACCAAATGACTATTAGACATGGGATTAGTTTGGCACTTTGAAGTGAAGCTTAACAAAAATTTCAAAATAAAAGCCTTGAGAAGTTTTACATCATGGAACTGGAATTGCTCTTTTTGGCTTTATGTGACTTTTTTATCCAAAGCACTGTTACACAATGGAATACTGTGGGCATTTAATATGAAGCTTACTGTAAATTTCAAAATAAAAGCCTCAATATGCCCCTCAGGTTAGTGCACCGCCATAGGCGGTGCAATAATATTATTCTGCATTATCTGTTTCTCTCAGGTTAGGGAACTGCCTTGCGCAGCATTTTAGCTTATATAAGCTATTAGCTATTTATTTTACTTTTTAGCCATGTTTAGTCTACTGAATGGAGTAAGTCCATTATAGAAAACATCCTAGTGATGTCCCACATGCTGCTGACAGCAATCACGCTAACATTAGCATTTTTGCTAATTTTAGCTGATACACTTACTTTATCATACTGAATGGTGCAAGTCCATGTTAGTAAACATTCTTGTCAATCTCCACATGCTATTGATTACGTTGCAGCTTTCTTTAGCATTGATGCTAATTTCTAGCATCAGAACGCTGGGTCCAAACCGACGGGCACACTTTGGCAGGCCCCGGTTAAATTTCTTCAGGAATTTTCTAGTTTTTATGTTAATATTGCCTTAGTGTGCTCACAGAGCGTCAACTAAAACCTTTTTTTAATGCAAGCGGTGTTCTGTTTTGCATTTAGGGCCTCACAGCCAATCTAGGTTGGTTAGTGAGCTAAAAAGGCAAAATTAAAAAAAATAAAATAAAAAAATAAAAATAAATATATATATAGTGTATATACAGTACAGACCAAATGTTTGGACACACCTTTCTAATTCAATGGGTTTTCTTTATTTTCATGACTATTTATAAGGCCAGAAATCCCACTTATTAACCTGACAGGGCAGGTTGACCTATGAAGTGAAAACCATTTCAGGTGACGACCTCTTGAAGCTCATCAAGAAAATGCAGAGTGTGTGCAAAGCAGTAATCACAGCAAAAGGTTGCTACTTTGAAGAAACTAGAATATAAGGGGTATTTTCAGTTGTTTACACTTTTTTGTTTAGTGCATATTTCCACATGTGTTATTCATAGTTTTGATGCCTTCAGTGTGAATCTACAATGTCAATAGTCATGAAAATAAAGGAAACTCATTGAATTAAAAGGTGTGTCCAAACTTTTGGTCTGTACTGTATATATATATATATATATATATATATATATGTATATATATATATATATATATATATATATATATATATATATATTCTGTGTGCAACAAATTCCCACAGATTGGCCTTACCTCATTGCCGTGCACCATGAGGTGGTGTGTGGTGATCAGGGCTTTGAAAACCACCACCCAGCTGGCGTTGCCCACCCTCTCCAGCAGCGTGTCTCCCATCTGGGGGACGTTCACGTTGGAATCCTGGGTGGCCTGGATCAGGTCTGAGGAGCAGAGCGAGGACAAACATAAGGTCAGGTGATAAATGTCAGCAGGGACTCATACAGTGCCGGTGCTGAAGCTTTCAGTAACAATGCAAACAAATCGCAGCAAGGAGGAAGACAGATGGCTAGAAAACAGATGGGAAGATGGAGAATAATTGTGGGGATATTAAATATCTACTTCTGTGTAGCTCACAGTCATACTATGTGTGAAATTACACTGTTTAGTGCCTGTCAGTGTTGCTAAAAATCATTTAATTGCCCTGGTATTTAAATGATCACCTTCCTATTTGAATCAGGAATCTAAGTTCAGGTTGTGAGCTGAGGTGGTTCTCGTCTCATCAAGCTTGCCGTTTTTACGTTCAACAGAAATGTATTCGGAGGATCGTTTCACATTATGATGCTTTTGCTTAGTGTGTGAGTCACACTGGCTGATGCTTTGTTTGGTTTCTGCAGCAGAGCTCTTCAGCTAGCTCAGGGAGCCAGAAAGAGAGAGTGGAATATTCCACAGCAGAAAGATTGACTGCAACGAGACTGAAGCCCCTCAGCATTACAGATGATGGCAGATGCAGCACCAAATTGATAAAATAACACACAAAACACTTAGGACGTTTTAATAGGAAAGAAACCTTTTCATGTATTTTTAGTATTTTTTTTTTGTATTGTTGAATCCATTTATGTGAAGATAAAAACACCAGTAATTTTTTTTTGTTTTAAAGTTGTAATATTTTTCACTAATTCCCAAATAGTCGTGACAGCAAACTGGTTTTCCTATAATTCACCCTACAGAGTGTGAGTTCATCAAAATGCAAACAGTCAGAAAATTTAATGCAGTGCATAAATGGCACGCTCACGCGACATTGTGTAGCGCCATTGGAAACCATCGTAATGACGAATTAACATTCACCACCTCACCTCACCAAGCATTTTACTCTTTCACCCCTCTGCTTTGTTTTTCCGAACCAGAATACGGTGAAACAAACAGCTGTTTTCGACTAGCAACTAATTCCTCATCACTCTATGTTGTCCGTCTGTCACAAGCTGCGTTTCCATTTACAATTGTTCGCAAAACATTGCCAATATTCCGCTAATGTTGAAAAAAAAAAACAACACAATTTCGCAATTGCGATGATGTATCCATTAAATAAGAAACGCAATTAAACTCACGTGTGAATACGTTTGCCATTAAAAACACCTGCCGCGCCATGACCCACCAACTACTTCCTGTCATCTTCTTCTTCGTGGTTTACGCCAGCGGCAGCATCCGGTTGTTGATCATGTGACTAGTGTGATGCGGGAAAAAAGTGTTACTATTTTGATACAGCCCCCGATAAAACGCCTCATTCTAGCGGCAAAACCTGTTTTTTTAATCGAAAAACGAAAGCTTTTTTTTAATCTAGCATGGTTTTTAAATAATGAATTAATCAATATTTTTCTATTTCACTAGCCACAACCAGCCCGACTTACAACCAGACAAACATTTAAAATGAACATAGATGACAACAGGAAGCAGGCCTTAAAAACCAACATTGGTGGCGTAGCGGTTAGCGCGACACGTATTTGGAGGCCTTCAGTCCTCCACGCGGCCGTCGCGGGTTCGACTCCCGGACCCGACGACATTTGTCACATGTCTTCCCCGTTTCCTGTCAGCCCACTATCATATAAGGGACACTAGAGCCCACAAAAGACCCCCTGGAGGGGTAAAAAAAACATTTCCTGTCCAGATCTAAAAATATTTCAGAACAAAAGTAAAACAAATTCACAAATATTTATAGATTTCCATCACAAAGTCATGTTAAAAGCAACCTAAAAAAAATTGAAGTGAGCTAAAACAATATGAGACTGTTTTAGGTAAAACAACCATTTGGTGGAAGAAGAGCTAACAGAATAGCTACATATAAAGAATCAACAGTTTTATTCTGAGGATCTTTACACTGAAAGCTCATCAGTGTAAGACTACTGAGCAGCAGTTTTTGTTTTGATACAGGCAACATGGCTCTGTGCTCAGGGTGTCCCTGCACCAGAGGGTGGCTTGAATAGAAAATTGTTCTCAAGACTGAGTTTTGTTTATGTCCTACCAACGGAAATGAGAAGCAACCCACCACCATGCTTTGCACATTTAAGGCACTGTAAAAACAACATGTGTGTGCATCTATGGCTAAAGTTTGAGGTTTAAAGTCTTTTGTATTTTCTGCCATTTAAAGCTCGTTCTAATAGACTATATTTGATTTCATATAAAACAAATCAACGCACTTTTCCTTTCGGCAAATATTTCCCTGCCAGGCGCAAACATTGACTCCCGTTTAAACCTGTTGTGTTTGCTTTTGCTCTGTGCTCTCATTTTTTCCAAGACAAATTGCCTTGTGCTTTTGGTTCTGACGCTTTCAATTCGTCGCTGCATGTCTCTCTTCTGCCGCGTCTGAATCGGTTTGTGTTAGTTGGAAATATGAGCCGCGGTGGACGGGGAACAGTCAGAGTGTTATTGCCTTGCTGGGCATTGAATGAGTTTTACAATGCTTTTTCATTGTTTCAGCTGACAGCTCATTTGCCAAAGCCCGTGTTTTCGGCCATTTAGCCAAGCTCAACAGCTTAGCTCTTATGTACCGCCACTTTCCTAATCATATTGCTCTAATAGTGTGCTCTGTGAGACTCTGAAGGGGGACCGAGGTTCGTTTGACCTCTGACAAGTCGGACGGCTTCTTTGCTTCCGCTATTGTGCTTCTATCATGCAGCAATAACAAGTGCGTGTTTCCTGTTCAGTAGTAAGACAGCAGGAGCACCGGCACACATAAACAGACACACACACGCACACACAGGAGTATGAAGGATAATCCCTACAGGGCTGATGAGTCAGCAGCCTGCATCATCCTACGCTCTTCATGTCCCTGTCTCCCTCTGTCTGTCAGCCCATCTCACTCCCCGCCTGCTTCTCTCTCTGTTGCCTCCTGTTAAGGGTCGGTAGCTGTACTACGACTGTAGGGACAAAACGCAACACCTCTTACATTAAATATTGGCTTAGACAGGTGTCCCAGGACCAAGGCGGACGCTACACAGCATCGTTCTTGGGAGCGGAAAAAGGCTGAATCCAGTGGAAACGGGTTAAACCGCAAACACAATTTTGAAAAAATAGAACTATTAAGATATGCAAAAAAGATGGATGAGAAATCATCAGCTTTGTCTACTGATCCCATGTGCCCAACCGTGCTTATTCATAATTACACACGTGCAGCAGTGTGAGTGAAACGGAAAGACAGAGCGGACCTGCTGCAAACAAGATTGAGTGTAAGAATCCATACAAATTATCAGTATGAATAACAATTAGCTTTCATTTGCATGCTTGGATTGGGATTTCATTTATTGCCACTTTGCTCATAAAACAAATAACCTTTACGATGACTACGCCAGTGTATTAGCCAAGGGACTACTTTCTGTATGTACATGTGGAGCATACAGATGTATGCGAGAGTACCAACGCAAACTAACACCATGCGTTTAGCAAACCCACAATGCAAACCCCATTAAACCAAGTCAAGGTCTAGTAGTGCTGTTCACTGTGTCAATGAGGTGTCTCCTGTTTCTGTTTGTTTTACAATATGTGAACAATATCTGTACATAAATCTGAACAATGTGTATTTGGGCAGTTGCTGGAGCAACCTGCAGTCAGGTTTTAACAACGACTGCAGGAGGAACGGTGAAGCAGCTGGCGTACGCCGACTGCGAACTTCTTGAGCTCTATACCCAGCTGACCAGCACAGTGTCAGATAACTGCCACTGAATCTGGGTGCCTCCACGGCGCCTGCCACACCCGGCAACACACAGCAGGACTCCGGTATCAACAAGCAGCCTGCAACGCATCGATAGCTGCAAGTGATCTCAAAGCTACAGTGTGTGAGTACAACTCAGGGCAAATCCCCCTAAAGAAGCACACACTGCAGGAAACACTCAATCCTCTCCCTCCCTTCCTTTTCCACAGATACGTTTCTGAATAGTGCAAAAATACCTACTAGAGACATGCCAATGTGATCTCCTTGGCAACAGCTTCCTCGAGCTTGGAGTGTGAAGTTAAATTCCTTTAAGATCATCCCGACCGTCTGTCATCGTGATGTTTTCATCACCTGCCGTGACGTGTACTGACTGATTGACATGATTACACATGAGAACCTATAGAATTTCTCTCCATTTGACATCCACTCCACGTCTTTAATATTATTCTTTCCATGATCAAACAGACGACTCCTAAACATGGCGACAGATGTGTTCAAATGAGGGTGCAACGCCCGCGGGACGACCGACAGAGCGCTGAGCGGCACATGAATGGAGAACTCAAACCCTGTGTTTATTTTTAAACTGCTCTCACCCTCAGGCAACACTTAAGAAGGAAAGGAAGAAAATAAATACCCAGAATGCACTGTAGCGAGCATAGCATAGCATCAACGTGTTGTGGCAGCCAAATGCAAAGGGTGCCAATGGGATGCGGACACTGTGGAGTCTGGATATGACATCTGAGGAATAAGCTGGCAGCCATTGGAACCTGCTGCTGTAGGGAAGACTGGTATCAGAGCTCTGCTGACTTCGTGTGGACACTCAGTCTACTGTTTGCTGTGCTGCAGCTTCTCTCCGGGTCAATGAGACGTTAAAAAAAACAATCTCATCTCTACACAGTCACAATGGCATTCATCCTGGATGTCAGTTCACCACAGATCACCAACATGCAATCAAATGGAAGGATATGAAAAAATAAAATCCGTAGTGACATGACGACAACAAAACCGAACCTGGATTTCAATTGGACTTTATGGTGGGAATTACGTTTCAATTTGCAGAGACAATCTGTTAACTATTGAATGAAAAGAGATTAAATCAGTTCCTTAAATGCAATGCAGTTGGGTGATTCTGAATCAATTTGCAAACGTCAAAACTCATGGAGAGCGTGGAAAATTCAAAGAGAGGGCCTGCAAGAAGAAGCAACAGTGCTGACTGTCCTTATCACCGCGTAGCTCCTGAAATAACATATAACTAAATCAGGCTTTTTCTATGATGATGCAATGAAGGGTTTTATATAAAATCAAGAAAATTATGGACAACCCTGAGCCTCCTCTTCAATACAGCATGTCTGTTCTAATTTGCGACAGATCTTTCCTGTCCATATCCATCACCATCTACAATAACTCTTTGAATAATTTCTAATTAATGTGAGCTAAAGCAACATTTCATTTTCCATTGGGATCAATAAAGTATTTTTGAATTTAATTTGAATTACAGAGAATTGATTGAGCAGAAGCAGCGAAAAAATAAATAAAAGCAGCAAAATCGCCTCATGAACAGATTTTACTACTCTCTTTGCCAAAAGTGTTTGATATTTAAAAACAAATTCTATTACTCTACATGGACCAGTATAGCAGCAGTGATGCACTTCAAACTGTGTAGCTCAGCTTATAAAGAATGTGTTATACATACGTTACCTTTTATGGCTTTGACATCTCTAACTGTTTGGTTGCTTCGAAGGTTCTGCTGAAACTTCAGTAAAAAATCATTAAAATGTAAGCGTTCAGTGGAACATGTAACAAATTTAGCTTTTTGTTTTGTATTTTAAAAATCCCCAAGCTGCTTGTGCTGCAGTTGTTCCTCAGCTATCACTGTAGCATATTCTAATGAGCTATAATAGGCATAACTTGGCATAATTCAAACCACAAAGTACCTCCAACGCGACCCTTGGCATCTGTTGAACACGCATCAACAGGCACTCATTTATTAAATTGGCAGAGGGGGATTTTTGAAACAAATTCTTGACAATACTCAACAAGGGGGAAAGTCAAAATGGCTGCTATGAAATTGGCTAACATGGGGGGGTAAGAAGATTGAATGGTTTTAATATTAAAGCACAACAGTGTTTCAAAGGTTGACCAGGAACGATTTTAAAACATATTACAGGGTCCTTCACCTCCTTTAAATCATATGTGGTAGCATTAAATCCTTTGTAGAAAAAGGAAATTAGTAATGAAGCCTCTATTTTGTTCACACAATTTAAAAAAGAAGCACTTTTAACGCTTTTTTGGCAATGGGAGCCACTTAGAATGAGATAAAGATGAAAGTTACAACATATGAACTCGTCAAACCTAAACTGGAATATTCTACATTGATAACAGTTTCTACACAAGATCCCATGCAACAAATTCTGTGACATGTTTCTTTTCCTCCGGCACAACTCAGCAGTGGAGTAATAATACAGCAAGAAACACTAGCTTCACTCTATTATTGATATGCGGTTAGGGAACGGCATCGCACAGCCACTTACAGTACTATGGATCAGCATTTGTCTCCTTTCAGATTTCTGTTTGTACTTTTTTGTCACTGAAATCTTTGAGATAATTACAAAAATTTGCATGTCAGACAAAAATAGTGCGAGTAAATATAAAATAAAGTTTTCATTTGATGAGTTAAGTGAAGGAAGCTAACTAATTTATCCCACTCCTTTGTTTTGGTTCATTTTCACTAGTGTACCACCAAGAGAGCCTGTCTAGCAACGCAAGGCAGGGAAAAGATCGACTTATCAGGCTCAAACCAAAGAGATTCAACAACATGTTGTGTCAACATATAGTAGCAAAGCTATTTCTAAGGCTTTTGGGTCGCCAGTGAACCACAGTGAGAACTATTACCCACAGATGGAGGAACACGGAAAAATCTTTTTTTTTAAATCTTTCAAGGAGTGGACAAAAATTACTTGGACATTGGACATCAACAATTCATCCAGAAGGTCACACAGAGCTTGGTAACTTGGTAACAGAAGGTAACTCACCTCAGTTAATGTCAATGAACATGATTTAATGATAAAGTGGACAGAAAAGACTTCTATAGGGGAGTTCCAAGACAAAAAGCAGGTTGGCTAAAAGAAAACAAAGGCTAATCTAACATTTTCTAAAACTCACGTTGACAATCACAAAAGACTTTCGGGGAAACATTTCTTGGACTGACTAGACAAAACTGTTTGGAGGTTCTTCTGGTGTAAAACAAACCCCACATTTCAGAAACATGACATCACATCAGGAAGATCATGTGATGATATTGGGTTGAACAGTGGCTGCTGAAAGTGATTGGTGCTTGACATGTCGCCATTAAAGTCTCCATTAACAGGAAAAAGTAATCACCAAAGGGGTCTAAAAAGTCGCTAAGTTGGCAACAACGCTTTGTTAGACTTCCACAGGGGTCCTGTGGAAGTCTAACACAGGCCCCCATTACTGTGGAAGTCTAACAGTAATGTTTAACATTACACCGATACCCGCTGAGCGATCGAGTCTGCAGTACCTGCTAAGCTTTATCAACAACAAACTTCAAAGTTCTGCTTTCCAGTGAAACTCTGTTGGCAAAAATCACTCCAAGAAAACAAGAAGAAACAAAAATGGAGGACCAAAGACAACATAAAGAGGGTCTGGACGAAGAAAGAGGCAATCACATACTGTGAACACGAGTGTCTCTGCGCATTTTATCAATTTAAATAAAATCGAAGTTAGAGCTGCATTAAGCAATGGAAGGTTCAATAGACTCTCTAAGTTACTTCTGCGTGTGTCCCATATTGGTGCAAAATGAAGCATTTGACTAGAATATGTTTGGCTTGATGAGTTATGCTCTGCAGACCAATGAAGGATGAATAGTGTCAAAGCAAAAAACAAGAACTGATGATCTACAGCATCCTTGGCTGAAGAATCAGTCCTGTGCGCCTGCCAACAGAACCCTTATACTGGACTTTATTGATGATTTCACTCCAGACATTTTAGAAAGAAATTAATTTGGAGGTACATCGAAGCAGTCTGGGCTTATATAACACCAGCACTAATTGGATGGCAATCCACAATTCAACAGGACAGGGATATTGAACAAACCACAATGAAAAGCTAAGCAGTTTACAGACCGAGCAGTTGTGTTTAGATAAGTTTGGCATGCTATCCTTTCAAAGGTGAAGTTTACCAGAGTCATTATGTAGTGTCGATGTTAACTTCTGGGTCAGAGTGGCATCCAGAGATACAGTTACTAAACTCTGATTAACTAAAACACAAAACTCAACTGGAACAACGTCCTCTTCTGCCCAGAGGATAAAAGCTATTTCTTTATTTGATAGTGAATTGACATGAAAGTGAATAATGAGAGAAGGGGGAAGACATGAGACAAAGGCCACCAGGCCGGAAATCAAACCTGCGACAGCCACGTAGAGGATTAAGGACTCCATATGTGGGTTCTGCTTAACCCCTGTGCCACCACAGCACCCCACTATATTATGTTTTACTATGCTATGTTATACTGTATTACGCTATGCTATGCTATTCTATGTTCTACTATACTACACAATACTTTACTATACTACTGTATTTTAATCCCATTTTATGTTTGCAGCCAATGAAAGAACATTGTCAGTGGCAGATATGAAAGAATTCATAACATGCGTACCATCTAGAAGTTGGACTTCTAGATTTGCGTGTCTATTGCACACACCTAAACACACCTCATATAAAATGTTAAAGTTGGGATTGGGCAGAGACCTCCAAATCTCTTGAATTTTGACTTCATGAGGGTTGAAAACTTTTAAAAACTCGAATTAAACATAAACGCCTAATCAAATTGCATCCTTCAAACTGCAGTTCAGATTTTTCTTTCTTTCTTCTTTTTAAAAAAGAACATACAAAAATCAGTGTATTGTATTACCATTTTGAAAATATTAAGAGTGGTGGTGCTCAAAAACCTTAGCACTGAAAAGATCTTATCAAATTTCTATTGGAACCTCTGTTCTAAAGAAGATAGACATGTAATATATTATGAAATAGAAGTAAAAAAAAAACAAGTCTCCCTTTTAAATTCATTATAAGAAAAAACAAAACAAAGTCTTCCCAGTTATAAGATTGAGAGTTTGCCAATGAACATTTCCAAACAGTGAATTTCTTCAGCAAAACAACAACTAAGAAACCTCAACAAACTTGAATCTTTAGAAAAAAAAAAATCAGCAAACCAGATTAGTCCAAAAGACCATCCTAAGAGCTTCCCAGCCTCATTATTATCCTTGAGGCCTTCTGGCTCTGAAATCTGGTAACACATTGATTGTGACACATGCAGCGGTAACAGCACCCTGTCTGCCAGAGGGGGCTCAGCATGCTGTTTATGTTCCTAATCGCTTGCTGTCCTGCTTCTCCCACCCCGCCAGTGACAGTAACTGGGTAACTGTCACCCAGTTACCTGCTGGGTGACAGCACGTGTCACCCAGCAGGTAACACGTGCTGCTTTCACCCTGAGCACGGCATTCCAGCATCTCTGCTGAAACAAAACCGCTAATTGGAGTTACACTATTCAGAGCAGCAGGAGATAAGGTGATAATTACCAAAGGATCCGAACCCTTCATCTGCGTTGTGATCTTTGCACTATACGAAAAAGAGACTTTTTTCTCAAACTGATTTTCTAAAACGTGACCTTCACGCTTACCAAGAAGTCGTGACCGTTGGAACAGCAGTAGGATTTAGAGGTTTGGGAACGCAATGGGCAGATGAAATGATGGAGGCCATTAGGAGCAGCAGGAGCGGCAGGGCTTGTCTTTAGAAACAGAGCCATTTTCATTTGGCCGACATTCAAGTCTTGTTTTGCTGATTCCTTCTGGTCTGCAGATAAAACTGCCCCAGCAGGCTTGGTTCTCACCTATGCTTCCAGTAGTCCTCACAAGAGAAACAAATAGCGTTCATCACACGTTCTGCTTATCAAAGCATTCATTTAGTAGCTGCTGTTTAAAGAAAAGGGAAATTTAAAAAATGAAGCTGCATAGACACTTCTGTCTGTCATGAGAGAGACTTACTGTACATAAGCAGATGTTTTGTAAGGAGTCAGGGCAAATGTTGTGCAAAAACAGATAACCAATACAAGAAGTGCACCTTAAACTCATATTTCTCTGTACAGATATTATGCAATCGCTCCAAAATGTCTAACAGTACCGACTGACTTGCATCTCACACAGCACTGTATCATAGAATTAACACTGAGTGTGGTTGGTGCAACATTCCTCTTTCGCTGATTTGTATCCCATCCAGCAGTTCAGACAATTATACATGAGCACCAAACCCATTTGGAGAAAAATATGCTTCCTAAACAAAACAAGCTACTTGCAAAGGTGAGCTAATACTACTGGATATTAAGCAAAATCTGGATGCAGTTAGATTGCGGTCTTTGATCTGAATGGCTTGAAAATCATCCACCAATTCAGACCCTTGACTCACAGCTGCATCTTCTTCTTGGCAACAGCCAATTCAGGCCCCTTCCTCAAACAGGGCACTCAGTGCTTCCAGCCTGGGTCTCAGGATGCAAGCCAAGTGAAGTTGCGAATGTACATCCCAGTATGCTTAGCAATCTGTCCCAATCTTTTCCCAGTTTAGGGAAAGCGTCTGGTTTTTAACCACAGCTTCTTTAAGATCAAAAGGTGTCTTTAAAGTCTTTGTAAACCCCCAGGAGACCTGCTACTATTAAATTATAGAATTGCAGAAATATTTCAAGTATAGATAAAAAAACAGCATTCAAGGACTTTGGTCATGGTGTAAAAACAAAGCAGTTAATAAGGACTGCAGCAAGATTGTATAAACCTCATAAGATGTCAGAGAGACATGTTAGCTTACTGTATATTGTTATGGTAAAATTGACTAATAAGATCAGTGTATTATGCTTTTTACAATGAGAAATGTAATTGTGCTTTAGTACGTCTAACTTTCTGAAGACTTTTGATTGAATTACCTACATTTGGTCTTTCGAAAGTTTTAAAATAGAAGCATGTCCTTAATGTTGCTTATACCAAACAGGCACACATGTGGCCGTAGACTGTGGTATCTTTAATCCAGAAGAACCGATCTTCTCAAGTTCTTACTGTTTAAAAATGTTATCAACTTGTTGAGAGATGAGAGAGAGGTCAGAAATACACTCGTCGTCTTCTGTGCTTATGTAACATTAATTGACCACTTAAGGTTTGTGCCAAACCAATAGTGGGAAAAGATACCAATGTCTATAACTCGTTGTTAAAGGGCAAATAAGATTTATTTGAAAGTGGGTTCTGTTATGAAGTTATGATCAGTCAGTATCTTGTCCTTTGCTGTTGGCTGAAAAAGCAATCTCCATTTCATCAAAGTAAAGATGCCAGCAGTATAATTTACTGTAGATTAAATATTGACTGCTAGAAGCTCTTTGCAGAGCAACACTTCTAAAGAGTTTAACTATGTCTTTAGTTGGTCTGTGGCATTTTAGGCATTTTAAGGGCAAGCTTGAAAAAAAGATAATTCCACTGTCATCAGTTGTAGTAGTAAGAAGATTTTATTAGAGTGAATCTGAAAAAAAGTAAATACATTGTTGAAGGCTAAGAGCTAGCCAGAGGGTGGCCATGCTTTTACCTGACGTATTCAAAAGACTAAAACGGATCTTATATTGTCTTCCATCGCTGTGAGGATTTTTTTAACTTTACTCCAAACTCACTGCAGTACGATGTCTGTCACTTTTCAGTGAGTGTATTTGGTAGTGGAAGCGCCCAACATTCATCATACCTCTGATTATCTGTCCATCTGCCAGCTCACTTCCTTTCTAAACCGTGTTAATAACAACTAAATCACCACAAAATCTGCCAAAACAAAACAAAAATTGATTAAAAACAAAGGGTGGAAAAAAGCTGATAAAAGTTCATGTTCCCGGTTGATTTGAAATTAGCATTGTTGAATCAATTGGATCTATGTTGCAGATGATTATATTCATGCATGTGAATACACACCAATTTTTGGTTATGTACACGTTTTTCTATGTCTCATTGTGCAGCACTTACAGTAAACAGATAAAGTAAGGTATGTCAATTAAGATAGTGGAGTTTTCTCTTATGATGTAGAGATGAGCTAGTGATACAAACAAAATGATTGTTGCAGATAATTAGTTGCAGCTTCACAAGGATTTTTTTAATGTAATTTAAAAAAAACAAAGGTGAGCATACTTATTTCTGCCTCTTAAATAAATTTTGTCCAACAATAATCTGAAAAACTTCAATGTCAGCAGCATAGTTAAAGAAAAGCGAGTACTAGCCTCCATGAGGGCATGTCCACGTTTCTTCACCTGTCACAAAATGCTGAAACAAACTTCTGCAAATAGACCAGTTTCCACTTAACTATTAGCTAAATCACCAGGTTTCATTGTTTACATTAATATTCTGTATGGACTGATTCCCTGTGCTAACACAAACTCAGTTTGTTTGAGTTTCCCCAACTCCAACTTAGAGACATTTCCTCAAACTTCATTTTTTTCCCCCTTATTCCAAACATTGTGGTATCTATACTCCTTGGCTGTTATGTACTAATTTATGAAGTGCTTTTTGTGCATTTACGCTCAATGTTTTAATATTAAGTAATTTGAACTTTGAAAGCTTCATTAAACTTTTCTGTCTCATTTTTGTTTAAAATCTTAAGTTGTATATAATCCTGAGTTACAGTGTCATGCCAAGGTACGACACCCAGAAAACCAGAAAAGTCTGCTTTGTAGAACCATCAATTACAGATGCAAGTGTTTTACGTTACTTTCAAAATCTGAGAATAGCAGCTCTGCTTTCATTAAATCCCTCCATTGCAGTTTTAACTGTATCTTTGGGTAATTATCCTGCTGGAACAAAAACCTCCACCCTATTCTCAAACCGTCTAACAGTCGTTCTTCCAGCAATGTCTTCTATTTACTTCCATCAGTTTCAGCTCCTCTGTCACTACTGGAGAAAGCATGTCCCATGACATGATGCAGACACCACCGTGTTTTATGATGAAGATGGTGATGTCCAGTGTTACTTATCTGCTAAAATGTTTTTCAGGTGGATCAAAAGGTTCAATTTTTATCTTTTTGACCTTTTGTTTCTAGAGTCTCTACATGATTTGTGGTCTGCTTTAAACAGGACTTCTGGCTTTATTTCAAAAAAGTATTTCTTCCCATCATTAATCCATAAATGCCAAATCCTTCCCTCCATGATTACCAATGGCCTGATTTCGCTTTCTTTGATTAACTATTTTCTTTCCCTGGGCATGTCTGGGTAAGTTTAGTGTTGAGCCATGTTTTTCAGCTTTATGCCTGACTTGATTGCTGTGTGTAATGTTCCCTAACAATCATTTGAGAGTCTTACCTGACAGCTGGATTTGTACTGAGAGTAAATTTCACATGAGTGAATTCTACTTAAGTCTGGGGTGTCCAAAGCCAGTCCTCAAGGACCGCTATGCTGCATGTTTTAGTTCATGCAGGCAGGTAGGTAGCTGGTAGCAGCTACCTACTCAGCATGCCAATGTTCTGCAGAGGCCTTCTAATGACCCTTCACTTGATTCAGCTGTGTTGAACTACCTAAAACATGCAGGACGGTGGCACTTAAGGACCAACTTTAAACACTCCTGCATTAGGTGATACAGAGTTTATACATGCAAAACATTTGAAACCCATGAGTCATTTGCCTTCCACTTCCATTTTCATTTTTCTTCCACAGCTATACACTGTTTTGTATTGATCTGCTGCATAAAATTCCAATGAGATACATTCAAGTTTGTAAATGTTATTTGACAAAATTTCAAAAAGATAAAGATGCCGCACCAGTTTTGCAAGGCACTTCATGGTGTTGTATGTATAAGTTAACATATATTAATATGTCAGTGTTATGCAGTTCACAAATCAAATGCTAACTTGTATGTGTTCTCAGTGCTACACTAAAGTGACAAATGATGTCACTGCAAATAGCCAATTTGTCTGCACTGGTGTGTAGCATGTGTGTGTGTAAGTGTTTCTGGTTTTTGTAGTCTCATTAGAACCTCACTTGGAACAGTCCCATCTAAGGCCCATAGATGGTATGGGGACCAAATCCCAGACTAATTTAGTATTGTGTTACAGGTTGGTGGTTAGCACTAGAAATTGAGTGAACACAGTGAAACTTGGGGGCTAGGCTACATTGAATGAATGGAAGTCAGTGCAATGCAAGGGTAGCAGAACAAGCCAGTGTGAATTAGTAACCCTGTACTTTTGAATGAAATATTCCCTATACCATGGCAAAGATATAGGTTAATGATGGACAGAGGGGTAAGATAGATAGATAGATAGATAGATAGATAGATAGATAGATAGATAGATAGATAGATAGATAGATACTTACATTCCAGGTGTTTTTTCTTTGGGGCTGTCTGCTCATGTGTGGTGGCCTTACACACGGCCCTGGAGACCTCGGAGCCCGTCAGGGTGTACTGAGCCGCGGCGATGCGGTCTGTCAGCGTCTGCCCCGACATCTTCTCAATATCCGCTGAGTCCAATCTCTACGATCAGCGTCCAATATGGTCCAACCCACACTCACACACACACCCGCTCACGCCCGCACTCACTCACACACCCACTCTCTCACACACGCACCAAAAAGAGCGGGCAGCCCCAATAATCCTAGCTGCCCTCGTAAACGGCCGCACAGATCCGGCGCTAGAGAAGAGCCGCAGGGACACTTTCTGATTGCATAACAACTGGAAGTCCGTCCTGTTGGGTATTCACGCGTCTCCTTCCCCGAAGGCCGGTATCCAGCATTCGGTAACAAAAAAAAAAAAAGAAAAGAAAAAAAAAATCCAATCCAAACCCACTAGGGGGGCGGTTTATTATTATTTTATTTCAGATCGGTGTTTCTGTGAATGCAGCCTACCGGATGATGCTGGACGCTGCCTCCCCCTCCTCCCTGTCTTTCTTCCTCCTCCTGGATAATCCTCACCAGCAGCAGCAGCAGCCGCGGTCCTACGGTCCCTGTGTATCAGCGGGGCATACAGGGAAGCATCATCACCACCACCATCATCATCATTCCCCTCACCATCCAATGCAGCTCCGTTGCGGCCTGTGATACCGAAGTTATGCGCCACAGTCCGGCTGGTTTGGATCGCGATTATTTTTCGGTGAATTCACATGCTCTTATTATTATTATTTTTTTTTAAGTAATTTATTTAATAAGTCATCCGCTCCCCCACCCTACTCCGAGTCGAGTGACGCTGCGTTGCCAGCCGCGCTGCTTCCTCTGTTATCGCGAGACCTGGAGAAGGCGTAAAGACACGAGAGGGGGCGCGGAAGGGGGGAGGGGGAGGGTCGTCTAAACGGCCGAGCGTGATGCTTTCCGTGAAGGTCATATGGAGCTGGAAGCTGCATGCAGCAAGATTTCACCATGTTCTCTGGTCCTGTCGGTTCTCCATTTGTGTAAAACAAATAGATGAATGACGAGCAGGGCAGGAGGTGAAGAACAGAGGCGGGTTTAGCCTCTGTCCATGGTGCTGATTTCTCCCGTTAGATAGGGAGTGACGCCATAGAGCTGATTTCTGCATTTTATTATGTTATAATCACAAACTTCAGGAAAGATTGGATTTTTAAGAAAATGACAAACACCTTGTGTTGTGGAAGGAAAAGGTTTAAAAATGGTATTATATATACTGTATATATACTGTATATATGTAATGTCAGCTCAGTTTTCCTATACACGCAAAGAAATAGAATCTAGAGCTACCAAAAGCTAGTTAAGTGACCCTGGTGTTCATGTTCCTTATTGGCCAGCAGACTCCTCTGACCTTTAACCCCATAGGAAGTCCATGGGTTGTTAAGAGGAAGATGAAAGTACCCATACCCAAAAAGGCAGATGACCTGAAGGCATCTGGCAAAGCGATCTGAGTTTCCATTACACCTATGCAGTGCTGATGGCCTCTATGCCACGGCGCATTAATGCAGTAACTCATGCAAGAGGAGGCCCAACCTCGTACTGAGTGCACAGAAATGTAAATACTTTTCAGTAGCTTCACATTCTTACTCAAAACACTCATTTTTCATTGGTCTATAGTGATTAAAACGGCAAAAAGATAAAAGCTTGAAGTGTTTTACTGAATGTCTATAAAATGAAAGGAAAGAAATTCTGCACTTTTATGCAATATATTACTTTTTTTTTTTAGACACATGTATATTACTGTGTTGGGCCTGTTATATAGAAGTTTGTAAACTGTTGAATGTATACAAAATTTTGTGGTTGTAATGTGAAAAAATGTGTAAAAGTTTAAGGGGAATGAGTAACACACCCTTAATGACCAACACACTCATTGAGGGTAGACTAGACAGCCCTTTGCAGTATAAACATCGACTGAAAAAACAAGTCATGAACCCACTTTTTTAATGTCAAAGCACCATGTGGCTCTCTTTCAGACTCGCAAAATATGAGCACAATTGTCTCTTACAATAAGAAAACTCCCTTTTCATTTTAAATTCAAGTTTGATGTTTTAAAGTGTGCAATGGCAGCACTTGACAAAATGTAATGTTTCAATTGTTAACAGTGTTTTATGAGTTTGTATTTTTGTTTTTATGATGTAAAGCACTTTGAACTGCCTTGTTCTATTCAAATAAACTTGACTGAGAACATATTAAACGTAGACAGTTCAGACACTGCTGAAATTCACATGCTGAAGATCAGCTGTACCCCAAACATCACCCATCACACTTCTATAGCATTGTTTTTTATCTTAGCAAATCCATATTCTAATATATGAATTCCTTCAAAACTTTTTTCTGGACGACCTTTCAAAAGGTTTGAAGAGAGCGAGTCGTTTATCTGGCTGTCATTAGAAACCTTTTTTTATTAAGTCACCTTACATGGAATGACAGAGCATTTTGAGCGTCTTCTAAACGACTCATGAAATGTTAAAACTCGTCAAAAGCTGCTCCGTATATACACATAATTAAAATTAAATACAGTAGCTCAAGAATCATAAATAGAAAAACTGTACAGACTCCCCCCTTGTCCATATCCCCATATTGTTATCAATCATGAATGTACAAGTTAAAGTTTGTTCACTAGTGTTCAGTAATGTGTTAATGCCCAGTTCCTCCCTTGCTGGGAGGGTCTCTCATGTCTTGATAAGACCCTCTAGAAAGTCTTTTTCCACCATCTCCTCGATGTTCTGTCGGGCTCGGCTCCAGAACACCTTCTGGCTCTCCAGCTTGTGGCCCTCCTTGCTGGCGGGGAAGGAGGAATCCACGGGATTGTGGGTGTAGACGGGCCCCGATCGGCAGCTCGCCCTGCTGTTGAAGACCTGGCTGAGCAGGTTGAAGAAGGGCAGCAGCTGCTCCATGCTGCGGATGACGTAGAGGGTCAGCATCAGGTGGCCCGGCTCCCACGGCAGGGTTTTAGTGGAACAGTCCTCCTCTGGGTTTTTCTATAGTACGCAGAATGACAATTTACATTTTTAACTGCATTCCTCCACCCCCTCCCCCGGTTATTTAAAGTTTTGTTTTGTTTTTTTTTTAAATCAAGGAGGAGGAGACACCTTGGCTCGTTTTCTCAGCAGCTTCACCAGACGGACCACGTAGGGCTTGAACTCCCTCTGATGCGTCCCCTGGCGTCTCACTTCCAACCCTGAGTCGTCTGAAGCCTCTGGGATGAAGGCCCAGCGGTACCTGCAATGAAGTGGTGCACAACTTCAGAGGAGGATTCAACAGGACCACAGTTCTAGCTTTAGCCACGGTTTCTGCAGGTTTTACAGATTTAAAGACCATTTAAATGGAATTTCGGACCCATACTGCCACAAAAATATATAAACTTTGTCCATCCAACTTGTATTTCTCCCTCATAGGCACAAAAAAAAAGCTATCTAGCTAGTTAGCACGGGTATGCTAGGAGTGAGTTCCTGGTAGCCTCAAAAACCCTGCGAGAAAAAAAAAATACATACAGAGTGCATAAAATTAAATAGTCTTGCCAAAACTTGTGAATAATGTATTTAAAGGCCAACCTCCTTGTTTTAAATGAATTTAAGGTCTTCAATTTAGATGCATGAATTCAATGATGCCTGGACACATTGTTTAAAGGTGCATCTCATTAGATACGAATATCATCAAAATCTTAATTTATTTCAATAATTTTTATCAAAATATATTTAGTTGAAAATCTACTTCAAATGTTCCTTTTTTTTTGACATATTTGATGACTAAACTTCAGGGTGTTTTCACCTTTATAGTCCCGTAGCCTCAGTTTGATTGGAGACCAAAAATGCAACATTTATTGCATTTTCAGCCGGTGTGGTTCACTTTCACGCCGCACTGTGTAAAACCGACCTAAACCTTTGAGAAACCTGTTCACCCCCTCGCCTGTGGGGGCGCTGCACCAAGATAACAATACAAAAACATCTGAAGAAGACACTGAGCGCAACTCGCTTTTTTAAGACGTGTAAACAAAAATGCAGTGGTGTCACATTTAATTGCTAAAATCCAATAACACTATATTTTTGGTAACAGTTTGTAAACAAAACCTTTTTTCAGAGGTCGTTTCCTTCAGTGGTTCTAGGTGCAGCGCCACCTCTGGCGATAGGGGGAACAGGCGGTTCAAAGGGTTTGGTTCGTTTGACACAGAGCAGTGTGAAAGCCAACCGCAGCAGCTGAGAATTTTAAAAATGTTGCAACTTTGGTCCCCAGTCCAACCGAATCTACCAGACTGTCAGGCATGAAAACACCCTTAAAATTGACAATCATTAAAACTATAAAACAAATACTTTAATTTCCTCTCTGTGTGATGAATGTTTCATTTTTGAATTGATCATAACATTTAATTGATAATCTAGTTGATTAAAGTGTATTGTCTCAATTTTATCTGCACTGACATCTGGAACTGAGGGAGACTCTCAGGAGGCAACGCCAAGGCAAGATCCAGGAACTTGCAAGCAGAGAGGTAGAGGTTGAGCCAGCGCTGGCTGTTGTAGGACGTGGAGAAGCCGTTCCCTCCAGAGTAGGTGGTCTCCAACCCGGCAACCGACGGTCCTGACGTCCTAGGAACGAAGCGAGTAGGTTTGTAGCTACTAAGCATCTGCTAAGCGCTAATTTTTAAACGTTTCATTGTTTAAGAAGTTCTGCTCTTCACTGTGCAAGTATACCTTGATATGTCCTCGTCAGCGGTTAGCTCCTGCTCCATCAGCAGAAACACTTGGACCTGTAAAGACACACGCATGCCAAAGTCTGATTTGTGTAAAAGAAGCAAAGGGTGAAGTGGAGCAGCAGAGAACGGTTCGTGAGCTCACCAGCTCAGTGATCATGGTGGGCCAGAGGGACGTGAGGTGTTGAGGCGACATGCGCAGCAGCAGCACTCTGAAGAACAGGAACACCTGAGCGTGGAGGATGGGTACCTGAGGCAGACGCAGGCTCTCCACCAGACGCTCTAAAACACACACAGACAATTTGATCCATCAGTAGTGTACGATAATGCGAAAGTCAAAAAGACAATTTCGCAATTGCTGGGTTTCCGTTAAATAAGAAATGCAATTAAAATCACATGTCAATAAGCTTGTTCACGTGATAAGTCGATAAAAATCAACACATTTGACAAATTTAGACCCGTCCAAGCTCCTTATACTGGGGATCAGCTACGTATTTAAGCAGCGTTTTTGGGAAATTGCAGTCACCGACTTTACAGAATCAAAACTATTGCTGAACTTTGTGAAGCTGTGAGAGCCAGTTACACACTGTCCGAAAAACACCCCAAAAACAAACCCTGTTCCTCCTACTACTACCTGTTGTCTTTGTTGTTTTCGCCAGTAGTAACATCTGACTGCTGATCATGTGACTGACATGAAAGAAGTATTTTCATTGCAGTTTTGTGAAACAAACTAATTTGGCTGAAAAACCACCTCATCTTAGCTCAAAATCCTTTCATCAAAAGAACGTGAGCTTTTTCAAAATTTGCCTCTAAGCAAATTTATTTTCGTAATTCCATTTTGCGCAACAATATGGTCAACAGAAACACGGCCTCGCGCTCAGTTCTAGTAAGAGGTTTGCTTGTGTTCACCTTGGATGTCCGGCAGGTACTTCTGGTACTGGTCCACCTCGCTGCTGTAGATGGTGAAGGCCAAGCGTTTGAGCAGCATGGCCCTCTGCTCCAGCTCAGCGTCTCTGTTGGTGAACAAACTCAGGGAGCTGCTCTGAGCCACCGCCACCCGGGCTGAAAGCACAGGCAAACGTTTTTACTACAATTTCCAACTTCTAGATCAACAGTGTTTTAGTTTTCGGATCAGAGGATCTCGGACTTAAGTGTGAATAAAACTGAAAAAACTAAAAAGGTTTTCTTTCTTGCATGTTCAATTATTCGACTTGATTCACAGCCAACTCTCTGTGACCAGATATGACAGAAACAAATTTATAAATAGTAAATGTGACACTTACTCATCAGGTCTCTAAATGTGGTCTTGTCATGAGTCATCAGGTGGTCAATGATGGCTCTCCAGCTAGAAAATCAGGGAAATTATGTTAAAGTAAAACCCTGTGAACAACATCCAGGTGCATTCACAAACAAAGGTTTTTGAATATCCTTCACCAAAATTAGGGATGAAACGATTAATAAGTGATTATAGAAATAATGGTCAACAAATTTAGCTGAAAAAACCTCCCAGCAATGCAATGACAAGATCAAGTCTTAAGTTTGATGGTGGGGGTATAATACGGTAGAGTAGTTTAGTGGTTCTGTTTAGTGGTTGAAGACCTAAAGGACAATTCATGCTCCTGACTGTGTGGAAACACTCGAGATCCCCCCTTTTTATATTTAAACTTTGATTTGGAAATAAATCTCTAATGCTCCTCAAAAACATTTTAGAACCAGAAAATGTACATATTTTTATGTACTACATGGCAAACATAGATGACAGGTCTTGCTTCTTTCTGTGCAGGATGTTTGCATGATCCAGCAAGTCAAAATTAAGACTATTAAAGACCTTTTCTTAATGCCACCTTGAATGAAATCTGAGATGGAAAACCCCCCATAAATACAGGGGATGATTGGGGGATCCCTGCGACGGACTGGCAACGTGTCCAGGGTGTACCCTGCCTCTCACCCGAAACGTTCACTGGAGATCGGCACCAGCACACCTCCCGACCCCACGAGGGACAAGGGTTAGAAAATGGATGGATGTATGGATTCGTTGGGGGATCCTGCTGCTTCGCAATCAAGCATCGCAAAAACAGACATTACTGGGGTCTGTTTGTTGCTCTTTTCAATGGCCATGTGGTCCTCACACTGTAAATTACTTTTTACAGCCTAACCGTTATGTAGTGTCAAGCTTGAAAGTTTTATGTTCTTTTTTGTATTTTTGCACAAAATATACCCGACATGTGAGTTGGCAACAGAAAAAGAAACAAAAGCTCCTAATTAGCGGTAGTCTTTGAGTAACAGAACACAATGAAGATGTCTGTGCACTACTCAAACTTTTGCCTGAGAGGAAAGACCAACAATAAAAAGGAAAATAAACTACATCTATTAAAATATACAACATGAAGTATTCCTACCGCCGCAAAATTTCATGTATTTAAGGCCAGTTTGTATTTTTTAAATGAAGTGAAGACATTTAAGGCTGTAATTTTAGAAAAAGTCTTAAACTTATAGCAAGGTGTGCTGTGAATCTACGCAAAGTTTTTACTCTACATAAACATCTTCTTCCTCCTTCTAATTAAATTTGTGTTTTAGGAATGTCATTTAATAGGTTCTGTGCTCACTGGCTGACACACGAAGCATCCATCTGGAAGAAGGTGTGGTCCATGAAGAGGTCAAAGGCCTCTTTTTTCCAGGCACGGCGGGTGTACTGGTAGCCGCTCAGGCTGCTCAGCAGCTGGATGCAGGCTCGGTAGCTGGGGGCGTTGTGAGCACTGCCGGAGGAAACATAAAAAAAAAACTAAAAAAACAACACAGCTTTTCAGCTACAGGCATTTCCTCTCTCAAGAAAGAGAAGTGCTAACAGGTTGCATGTACAAAAACAATCTTCAGTGTGAAAGTTGTTACAGAAGGAACAAGAGTAAAACGGAGATGTTCACAAAAAAAGTAATATTTTTTGCAATCCGTTCGGTTTAAAAATGATGTCAGAGAAAGAACAGAAGCTGTAAGAAGCTTTACATAAAAAGGAAAATTATTTTCTGCAGAGGGTGAAATGACACTAAGGTACATTTTTACAGTTGCAGGTCATTTTGCTCTCGCTATTTTGCAAGTTTCCAATTTTGGTTACTTTATCCATCTGCCACAGGATACAATTTTCATATCATCTTCATAACTTAATTTAACTGGGGACCAAACTGACTTGGAGTAACTTCAGCCTGTCTGCTATGGGCAGACATTAAGGTCATTAAGGGAAATCTCAGGTCAGGTAAAGGAGCTACATTGTGGAGGAAAAACTGCTGTAAACTGAACTAATCATACTAAACTATAATATATAACACTATATATTACATTTACTATATATTACGAATATGTCAACAATATATTCGTTCTGTCTGCTTTAAATGAGTAAAATCTTTCTCGGTTACGTTCACATCGCAGCAGCTCCTTATAAAGAAGCAATGAAAACACTGCAATATACAAATATTAAAGTTAAGTAATAACTGATATTATTAGGAGGTTAAAGTTTTACAAAAAAAGAAATTAATCACTTTTTTTATTGATCCATCTGAGTTTTCACATTTGACACTTTCATGCAATATATTATCGTTAAATGAATGTCTTTACTAATCTTGAATTTTAACAAAATTTCTGTCCAGTTTGTAGTTTTGTGTACAGCTTTAATTCAAGGGAGTAATCCACCAATGGATTTCCCCTTGCTTTTAATTAAGCCCATGTTTCCATTTTTTAAAATCTGAAAGAAATAAAGACAGGAAACCTGATCCACACCTGTGGTTGCGGAGGTAGGGAACTACGTAGTGCATGATGTTAACCAGCAGCGGGATGACTTTCTCCTTCTCGTCACTGTAGAACACCATGTCCAATAGATGAGCCAGCACCTAACAGAGAGGTCAATATATCAAACCAGAAGTGAATGATGTTACAGAGCTAAAGTGGCTGACAGGTGATATACGAGGCACAGAGGAAGAATCTCAAACGGCAGAGCAGCGTGTTTTTGATGTAGAGCCTTGCTTAAACTCACAAATGTACAGTTCCTATATCAGTGAAGCACAGGCAACATGTTCATAATTAAACCCACACTGAGCTAAAAACAGCCAGGGTGCAAAAGAAAGGTCGTCAATGAGTCAAACTGTCCACAACCTCCGGAGCCAGAACCGACCCGAAGCATTGATTTATTGGTTCACTGCTGACGTCTGGAGGAGCGGAGTGAAAATCTAACTTAAGGCCCTCATATGTTGTGTGTTAGCATACTGCTAGTGTGGATAATAACAGGATCCGAAAACCACTGACTCGCTGTGGATCAGTCGGGTCACGGACGCTCGTGTTTACCTCGGCCAGCAGCGTGAGGGCGTGAACACTGTACACAGATGGAGTGAAGCTGGAGGCCTCCATCACTGTGAGCATTAAGTCTACAAAACACATACGGCAAACGTTAGCAGCGGCTCATAAAGCTGATGACACAAACAGCCGTGCTGAAGCAATCCAAAGCACTCTTAAAGTTTAGCTGCGGCTACATTCGTCGTCCAGTTTTCAGATTCAATTGAATTACGTGTCGTAGCAAAGACTAAAAGTAATGCAGGGACGGCTTAGCTCAATGGAGATACGTGACTTGGTAACGGAGCACCTTCTACGTCTGCCTCCAGGTTGGTTCCGTCCACAACAATCTGAGGCGATGCCTTCACCTCCAGGTTCCTCCTTAGCCACGTGGTTTGTTCCAAAGAGGAGCCGGCGATGGTGCCGATGGCCTCCACCACCTTGTGAGTCACATCCTGAACACACAATAGATTTTCTTTAGAAAACCTTCTCACCATGATCCCTGGTCTGATAATTACAACAATCGTAAATTGCTGTACTTTGCATTAGAACTTGCAGTGGGCGATACGGGATTAAAGTTTTGTTTCGATGTTTTCTGGTACTGTAACAGATGAATCTGTTCAGTAATTCGTGGGACTGCAATATGCTTGTTTCTTTACTTTTTTATAACTAAGTCTTTCCAACCTAAAAGTAAATACTTCAACAAATCCCCAAACTAGGATAAACACAGAGAACCAGAACTCTTCCTGCAGCCTCTAGTTACACATTTGTTTTAGAGAGCATTGTGAAATTATTAACTGGTCAACTTTGTCACACCATACCAACAAAGACTTTAATATATTAAATTGGAATTTTATGGTGCAGAATAATCAAAGTTCAGAAATTCAGTCTAGCAGATAATCTGTGGCAAGATTTGAAAAATTATATTCATAGTTGCTCTGTAGCTGTTAGCTATTATTGTATTCGTTTGTAATTGTAATGAAAGGCGGTTCGACAAAATACCAACTTAAAGTCAGATTCAATAAATTAGAATAAATGTCCAGAAGAGTGTCGTTTGTCAGATTAAAAGTACCTTTTGAAAATAACAACCTTTAAGCAGGTATTAAATATGCTTTTAATTAACCCCATGTTTCCATTTTAAAAAATTGTTTTCTTATTGGTTTCCAATTTTAAATATGATTTCATTAGCTAAAAGTGGAAAATAATCATAACTAACAGAAATAAAGGCTTTCAAACACCCATCTGTACATAATTAATGTACATAATGTGTTTCACTTTGTGAAAAAGTTTCTAAATAAATGAGCTTTTCAATAATATTCTAGTTTATAGATTGGGTCTGTATAGGGGTGAATACAAATGTTTGCCACACTTTTCAGATGTTTATTAGTAAAAATATTCTCTCTTCTTCAGGACAGTTTAAGTAAATTTGTAGCAACCTAACGTTTAAAGCCTCTAGTTTACAACAATTTACCACAGCTTCTGCTTCTACTTTCACTCATAAGAGGGGAAAACTACAATTACCTGCAGCTCTCGCTGGTCTTTCTTACTCTCCAGGTTGGGATTCTTCAAGATAAACTCATTCAGAACTCTGGTGAAAAGAAAACAAACAAAAAAACCCCCAAATGGCTGAACAATCTCTGGATTCCTGCAGTCAGATTATTATTATTTTTCTTAAAAACTTAGACCTGAGGGGGTATTCTGACACTATGAAGAAAGAGATTCGGTAGAGAAACCAACCCCAGTATGAGAAACTGCCCAGGAGCAGGCAGACCCAACTGGACCGAGTCCTTCAGCAGCGCCAGCAGAGACGGCCAGCTATCAAGCAAACTGGAAACAGGAATCCTGGGACACAAGGAGGACAAAAATTAGAAATCATTAACCAGATATCTGTCAATACCAACAGCTCTGATGTGATGTACTAACCTCTGTACATAGGCATAGAAAAACTGTAGCATGCAGACTTCCAAAGAGATGTGCTTCTAAAAATGGGTGAAAAATGAAATTAGATCACTAAAAAACAGACAATTAATTAGTACATTTATACAGAAAATGAACAAGAGTTAGCTGTTCATCTTCTAAATTGTTTTTATTATTTATAAGCCTCCCAATTATCATCAAGTACTGTGGGCCTTAACGTAGCCAGTTAAAAAGACTTTTCTTGTCCGTCTTTTGAAATCTAAGGTGTCCATTGGTGTAATCCATAAACCATAATCCTCAAATTTAGCAGAAACAAAAACAACAAAAACAAAGAATGAGTCAGCGTTTCACTTTTGATACAACTTCCTGACATACCTCAACTTTTCAATGACAATTAATTTGATCATCATTTAAATTTGTGAGATTTTTATATAAAAGCAGATTAAATTTTTTGCCGGCTTCAACAGCAAGTATTGTAAACCAACCTTGTCTTTTGCGATGGCAGGTGGCTGCTTCAGGACCTCCTTCACTGTCTGCATAACAGTCTCAGTGCGCATGGCGCTGACCGACCGAACGAGCTCAACCAGCAGCAGCTGCTCCTCACTCGCTACAGGGATGACCTAGAAGATAAACATTATGAATATGCAATAACACCTTGAAAGGATTTAAAACGCACCATCAAAATAAAACCTACTGGAGAACTTGGCTTTCTAGGCTGCTTCATATGTTACTTCATATAAATGTTTCCTCAATCTGCTCAACATTATTCTACCGTTTTTCTCCCCGGTTACCTTATGGTTACCTTATTTCTGATTGGCGTCTTGACTTGTTTTCTCTCGTTCCAAACATATGCAATTGCAGCCATGAAATGAGCGCCGTGGTTCATGGAGATCGGACCCAGCAGTTCCAAGATCTGCTGACGGAGATTCTGTCAATGACATGCAAGGAACCTAGATGAGATCCACAATTAAAGATGCCACAGATAGAATCATTTCAGTTTATTTTTTTGAAATCTTTCTTTAGAGCAAAAACAGCAATTAAAAACATAAACTTGGAAAAAGTTTCATTATTGCAAATTTTTTGCCCAGGTCCCTCTTGAAAATGAGATCTAGATCTCAATGGGGTTTACCTGGTTAAATAAAGAAATAATAAAAAAAAATAAAAATACATTGTCCAAAATCTCATTGTAAACAACTCCTTAATAAAAAAATAAAATAAACGGAATAAAACTGCAATACAAAATTACAGATGTTAATGTTTTTCTTATTCAGCTGCAAAATTGTTTATTTTATCAGTCAGAAATTCATGGATCTACATTTGCTGACAGACCTTGGTGGAGCCTAGGTTGATGTTTGAGGTGGCGCCAGCTGAAGCGGCAGCTGGCTTGTCAGAGCTGTCGGCTTGGTGGAGCACGCTCCACAGCAGCGTGACGGAAGACATGATGGTGTGGAGGATGGACAGAATGCCTGAACGCGCCTCGGCCAGGTGCTTCTGGTCAACACTCACTTGTAACTGGAGATAACAACCAGGTCCTTGTTATTGAGTTGGTAGCAAATTTTGTGAAAGAAAACTAAAAATATTAACTGTAAAAGTTTTTATACTCTTAACTTTGCCACATTTTTCAGGTGAGAACCTGAAATTGCAATTTCCCTTATTGAGACTTTATGTGACAGACAAACACAAAGTAGGAAGTTGAATACAAATAAATGCCACACTTAAAATTAAACATAAAAAACATTTTGAAACCAAGCGTTTTTTGCCGTTCCACTTCAAAATTGTCGATTACTTTGTCTAAATTAATTCTGCAAAATAAACAATGATTTATTTATATAGCTGTAATGTGGAAATGTTGAAAGGGCGTAAATACTTTTTCAAGGCCTTGTAATATGTCCTGACAAATCTTAGTGCCAGCAAAATCATAAAAAACAAGAACTTCATTCATTTTCTGCAGCAGAATCCTCATGGCTTGATGTGCAGGGCCCTCACCTGGTGGTACTGTGAAGTGGGGTCCAGCAGACAGTAATGGATAATGGAAGTGATTCCCTCCAGCACAGTCAGAATCAGGTCTGGAGGGATGCAGAGAGCCATCCACTGGGGTCTATAGGATAGTCAGACAATACACAGTTTGACTAAAACCCAATCTGACCTGCAGGCGTAGTGTGGGTGAAACATTAGGCAGAATGATGTTCATTCTGTAGTAAAGACTGCCATCTGCTGGCCAAGTCATGCTATGTCATTTTATTTCAATATGTCTCCTGCATGTTCTTACCTGGTGTCAGTTATGCTGGTTTCATAGCGGTACTGCTGGAGGAGATTATCCAGGTTTCTGCATAGCTGCAGAGTCACTGAGGCCACCACCCTCCTCAGGACCCTCCCCATGTAAGGCAGGGTGGTTGTGATCAGCCCTATCCATTGGGGGTGCATCTTACAGGCATGGTGCTGGTGCAGGGCCCTGATGACTGCACACAGGAACATGCCCTGAGCTGTAATAGGCTGACCATGGAGGTACTGCAGTGACGTCATAGGCTGCTGAGGGTTAACATGCTCCACCTCCCCTCCTAGGATCTCAAATCCTGCCACTCCACAGCTTCCTGGCCCTCCACCTGCTCCTCCTGCGGCAGGTCCTCCTTCTCCACCTTCGTCTGCTGGCATTAAGACCCTATGCTCAAGTACAACTAGACTCTGCAGCAGCCGGAGCAGCTGGGACTGAACGGCGCTGCAGCTGTCTATCTGGTCCTCCGACATGTTGATGACGCTGTCCTCCGAGAGACCTTCCTCCACCGTGGCCACGTTGACCCCTGCCGTCCGTTGGTCATGCCATTTCTGGGCGCTGAATATGGAGGAAAGCAGGCAATGGAGGATGACTTTCTGAACTTTGCACTTGGAAAGGACGTCACTGATGAAGCTAGCAAAACCCTTTGCCGAGCCAGCTGTGACTTTGGCTAGTTCGCTGAATAGCAGTGTCAAGACCTCCACGCTGGTCAGCTGCATGGCCCGGTTTCCTGCCAAGTCCTGAGGACCCAATGTCACATGGGCAGAGTAATAGCTTCTCAGGAAGTAGAGACAGAGGGAGATGATGATCTCCAGGTACATGGCACTGCGGAAAGAATGGGAGTGAGAGTCCTGGGGAATGGGGCAGTAGAAGTCTTTGCCCATAACAGAGACTCTGTGGCGAGCAAGTAGGTTTTGCAGCAAGGAGAGCTGTGGAGTGTAGGTGTTATTGATGCTGGTGGTGGAGATGGCGCTTACAAAGCCTGAGGGAGCGGCTCTCACCATGGCTGCGATCGCCGACAGGGCATGCAGGGTCCTAGAGGAGTCGTAGAGCTGTAGGTAGAGCAGGACGTGCTGGTAGAGAGGATGGATGTTAAAACGAGGTAGAGTGGAGGACGATCTGCGCCCTGTGACGTTCGCCCCGGCACCGGTCCCGCAAGAGCCCCCGCTCGGTGAGCCCATGTCACTCTCGATCTCCGACACCTCCCCTTCACCACAGCTGTACCAGTTCTCGAGGTCTAGACTGTCTCCAAAGAAAATACTGAGTGGATGCAGTTTCTCAGCTTGGTTCGTTTTTTTCTGCTTCTCTTCCTCTTTCCTCTTAGTCTTCTTGATCTTGGGCTTTGCCCCTGGAGACTTGTCTACCAGCTTCTCCATGATCTTCCCTTTAAGGCTAAGCTGAGTACTGCTGTGGCTACGTTTGCGGGCCTGAGGGTCCTCCACCTGCAGGCTGCGGTCTGGAGTGGCTGCATCAGTGCTGTCTGGCAACATAACGATGGAGGGCGATGAACTGTGGCGGGCGATGCCCTCTTTGTGTAGCCCCTCTGCTGGAGTAACAGAGAGGAACTCTAGTGTGCCTTCAGCCAACAACTGTGGCAGATTCTGGTGGTTGGAGCATTGAGGAGGACAGGAGTCCAGGCGGATCCCGGTGGAGGTGTCTGAAGAAGTGCTTTCAGTATCAGTTTGGGGCCAATTTTCAGGTGGAGATGAGGTTTCATTTGATTCCTCATCAACTAAATTCAGAACCCTATCAATCAGGTCCTTCACTACACAAGACACAGCTTCCTCTATGGAGTCATCAGGCGTTTCATCAGATGAACCAAGCGGTCGATCTGAGCCATTTCCGATGTAGCTGACCCCCTCAGGGTCTTCAAAGCTACCGTTTTCCAGTGTAGATGAATGAGAACCACTTGATTCTGAACTCTGTTGCTCCTCCTGCTGGTCCCTGGTCTGATACTCACCAGCTAAGTGCAAGTTTTCACTGCTCAGGCTAAGAATGGACAAGCTGTCACTTAGGGGGTTTACCGTCAGGCAAAATGGCTCCATGTCACCTATTGTCAGACCTCTGAAGTCTTCATGCCCACCCCCTTCGCTTCGAATCTGAAGAAAGTCTAAAGACAGGAAAGGAAAACAGATGTTTCAGAAAAAGCTTGAAACCAACCAGAGAAGTAAAGAGTCATCAATATATCTGACAAAGTTTAACATCCACAGCTCACTGTCTGAGAAGCCGGAGTCTCTAATGTAGATTGGTTCTGTTGGTTCCTGCTCAGGTGGATCAGGAAATATCTGTGCCCAATGGCGTTGGGCTTGCACCTTCTGAATAGAAACCCTGTGAGTTTTAGGATGGAGCAGAAGGAGTAGGAGTGGCTCAAGAACCCGTGCAATATCATGTCTCTGAAGGACTTGATTTAACCAAGCCCGACCGACCGCACTGGTACATGGATCCCAATAACTTAAACTGTCAAGCATGATGAAGAGAGACCTGAGGGTGGAAAAAAGTCAGAATCAGAGGGATGATTTGGAGAAAGTTTAATAAAAGAACGATTGGGAACTCTTAATAAATTGAACTAACCTGTCAAATGTGCGACTAAACGGAGAAGACTTGGTGATGTTCAAGTCTCGCGTTAAATGCCACAGAACAGAGAACTTCACGTGGGCTGCCAAACGAATTCTCTGAAAAACAAAACAGTGATAATGAAATGATTTCCACTAATTTAATAAAATATAAAACTACATACATTTGCCCCTTTTTGACATCAGATATGTTCATTTTGCTGACCTTGTCTCTGTGCATGAGTTGCTGGCTTATGACGTCCTCACAGGTGCTGGATGAAGGAACCAGGTTGTGTAGCTGATAAAAGAGCTCAACACTGCGCTGGTGATGCTGAGGAGTTCCTTCACCCAGCTGGTCCCATAATATCACTGCAACGCTCTGAGCCAAAGACAAGACACAGAACTCAATATCCTAAAGGATTGATATGAATCCCACTAACTGTAAAGCAACTTCTTCACTTTCTACCTTGAAGAAGTCCGTTTTATCCGCAATATACTTCAGGATTCCCTGAGTGAGTGGAGGCCTAATGACCACAGCCACCCGACCCTGGCTGGGGCTCATTGGCTGAGTGGGCTCCGTACTGCTACTGGAAGCCAGACTCTCTGCCGTCACCACAGCAACTGACTGAGTCAGGCCTATTAGGTCCATAAGCAGGGAGATGGCAACACCCTGTAGGCTGAAGTCACCAGCCAGGCAGCAGGCATCCATCAGGGTCTGCAGCCACACTGGCAGCCGAACCTGCTCACTGTCTGTACAGATAAATGAAGCAAGGCATTTATTTATCTCGGATAGATTAGTAGAAAAGATAAAAACAGTTTCATCTTTTTTCGGAACAAAGACGTACCGCATTGCTCTTCCTGTGCAGGCGAGGACTTGAGGTTGCCCTCTGCAATGTAGACTGGGAAACTGGAGCATTCTAAGAAGAGCTGACAGGCAGCAGTAAATGCAGCCAGACAATCTTTCTGGACCACTCCAGCTCCTGAGCACGGCTCCGTATAATTACTGGGCTGGGAACCTGCGGAAACCAAAGGCCCCGAATGCAAGAGCTCACCTCTCTGACCCTCAGCTTTGTCCAGGTGCTCAGGAACAATATAAAAAGTGATCAGACAGGAGAGAAACTGCTGGAAGTGCTCCAGGCAACACTGCATGACTGGTTTGTCCAAAGGCTTGGACTGACACGAGCCTGACGGACGACTGCCTGCTCTAAGAGGCGGGTGGGGATGAGAGGCTCGCTCTGGATCCTCGGAACCGTCTTCTCGGTATTGAACAAAGTCTGTGAAGCCACTTTCTGCAGAGCGACTGCCAGTAGGGATTTCCCCATCGTCAAACACGTCCCCACTGTCGGTCATCTCTGGGACAGAGGGAGGAGTCTACCGACAAAAAAGAAGGGAGTGTGATCTCATGAGTAGTGTCAAAAGGTTTGAACTAATAATCAAAATTATAATTGTAAGACAAAAAAATGACCATGCTTTATTTTTTTAAAGCATGTTTCAATTTGAATGCAGGTCATTACATTTTTGACAAACATAGGCTTTGCTGACAGTATATTATGAGATACAGCAGTTTTGCCTTGTAAAGTGTGCATTGTTACCTTACAAAGGCTATTCTAAAGCTTTGACTTCACATTCCTGAATTGATGATGCAAAAGGCTTGCTTCTGTTCATATCACAGAACAAAGTCAATTTAGTTTTTAGCACTTTTATCGTTGTCACAATAGTATCACAATATATCGTGATAAAATTTACTACTTTGAACAATAACTTCCACTTTTTTGGCCACTGCTATCTTGGGGCTCCATAACAAAAGTAAGCAGCATATACAGCTTGGACTCAGATGAACCAAACAGTTTCCATAGTCTCTTATGGGTGGGATCGGGTCGTCATTATTTTTGACTGGATGTTTCCACTCTAAAGAACACAGAATAAAGTAAAGGTGTCTAAAGCTAGTTTAGTCATCCAACTCCTCTGGGAGAAAATGAAAGGGCTCAGCTGCAGGGTTTTTCTCTTCCATCTTTCTGCTCCAAGTCTTTAGGGACGTACCTCAACTCATCCATGTTTCTCTGGGAAGGGAACTTTGAACTGTAAGCCATGGCTCAGTGAATCGCAAAACACTTACAACAACCAAGGAACCAGAAGGTCAATGATTAACCAAAGTAGAATTTCTTATTTTAGCTTCAAATGCTTTGCGTCAAGGGAGAGTTTAATGGCCACCCAACCAAGTGTGCAACATGCAGCGAGAGGCCCTGATCAGGGACAGGACACACCATCAGAGACTAAGCTAATGGGGTTTTAGACTATTACTTGTATCAGAACTAGGCCAATGGAGACCAACTGCAATGCCAATGGCAAGACCTAGATTCTTCTTCCCTTTTTTTAAAGAGAATCAGAAAGAGAGAACTGATTGGACTTTAATTTAAAAGTCTACCTGTTTAACATCCACATCTCTGCTTTTGTTCTGCGCCACCAGGCCCGGCGGCTGTGGACTCACGGGGAGGGCGAGCGGGGACACCAACGGAGGCTGCACCTTGCTGAGGATCTTGGAGCAGAGGCGAAGGCAGTGGGTGAGCTCCCCGAGGTCCAGCGCCTGGAGATGACAGGTCAGAGCTGCCACCATCCGCAACAGCAGCTGAGGGAGATGCTCCGTCTGGATTTCTATGTACGTCTCCTGGAAATATGGACAAATAATTAGACCAAGTCGTTTGTTCGACTAGGTCGGGTGCATCGGTTACCAACTGTTTCTAAAAAGATTTTAAAAAATATTCAAATGTATATAAATAATTTGAATTCAAGAATAAGTTTAAAGCATCTTTTTTTGTCTTTTTTTGCATGTTTTTGTTTTAACCGACACTGCCTTGCAAAAGTATTCAAGCCCATTGAACCTTTTTCAGTGTTACTGCCACAAACATCAATGTATCATTTTGACTTTGTGTGACCAGCACAAAGTAAAACACAATTGTGAAGTATGTGGAAAAGAGCAAAGAAGATCAAAATGACAAAGAAACTAGTCATATTCGTGTATTACAATGGCCTAGCTAATATTCAGACCTAAATACATTTAAGAATCTGCAGCAAGACTATGTAACAAAGAAATAGTCGAGCCACTTTGTAAAGCTTGTATAGAAATGCGGTTCTATAAAGTAGTCACACATAGGAATCAATAGAAAAAAAAGTACATTATAATATAATCAAACCTTGTATTAATTTCATTTTACCTTACAATTATGGATTATTTTGTGTTGGTCTGGCAGATATACAGTAAATCGCAATAAAATACAATGAAGTTGGTTAAAATGTGGAAAATGTGAAACTATTCAACAGGCTATAACACCTTTGCAAGGCAAAATAGGTAAAAATATAATTTAAATAAACACCATGAATAAAAATGAATGGACACCTACCCATTTCATACTAATCAATTCAAGTTATTTTTATTTAACAAGCAAAACATAAAACCAAAAATGTTTTAATAAATTCCAAATTAGAAAATAAGCATGAAATCATGTTATGAAATTAAAATATCATAATTCTTAAAACATGTGAATTCTTTAAAAAAAAAAAACAAAAAAAAAACATGATGTGTGCAGTAGCGTAAACTGCATGCATGTATAACACGAAGCACATAGAGAGGAAAAAAAAAAAAGCCAAGGGAAGTTTTTGTCGCATGTAATGATCATAATCCCTAAAGATCATGTTCTCCTTTTGGCATTACAAAGATGAAAGCAAAGTCAGTCACGAACACTTAGAGCAGAAAGAAAAAGAAGATAAAAAAAAAGGAACAAAGGTAGCCTGAGGGATGTTGGTAGGACATTGCTGAAATGTTACTGTAGCCTCAGTGAAGCAAGGTGAGGTGAAAAAGCAGGAAAGAGCTGTACTTTACCTGGCAGATTACCCTCATGCTTCTAGTAGGCTTCAAGGAGAAAGAGCAGAGAGTTTGAACAGACAGGAGCAAGCAGAGCATCAGCCTCACGTCACTGTTTGCAGAGACGCACACACTCATCCTTTCATAACGATTACCACACTACTGTATAGTTCACGCGCACACACACACTCACAGAGCATTTCAACAGGGTAACACTAGTGTAGGATTTCCAAACTATTCAATTTGGAAACGGCAGTATAAAAGCGTACAGTCTTACTAATAAGATGCAAACAATGTTCTGGCAAGGAGACTTTAACCCCCTACCCCCGACACAGGCTTTTTCAGACTGTGTGGAGGATGCATACATAAAGCACATACAGTTATGGTCATAAGTTTACTTTCACTCGCTGTCAATAACATCGTCATTTTGGGCCTTTAATAATTTATTTGAACTAGACTTTTTAATTTTCCTGCAATGAAATATTGACTCTAATTTAATAACAATTGAGGGCACAAGTTTAATTTATTGTGGATTTTCTCTAACTTGCACAAGGTCAAAATCACACATGCATTACAAATGCACAGAAATCATTGTCAGTTTATTTTTTATAAATGTATCATGGTTTAGGTTGGCCGCTCTAGAAGCCTAATATTACCAGAGATACCCTTTCCTATTCTTTGGAACATGCTAGAAAACCAATGTCAGGTTGGTTGTGCGAAGATTTTATTTCCTATTTATTTATTGTTTTTGGTTGTTGTGTTATTTTGGATATTTAAAATGTTGTCCTGTTCCAGTGTGAAGTGTTCTTTGCAAAATTTTAATGTACTGATCCTGCAGAGGGCAAACTTGCATTATTAAACCTTTACCTACAGTATATATTACTTGAAAATGGTCTCAAAACAATAATGTTATCATGTATGGAAAATAATTACTGGGACAAATTATTGTCCAGAAAAATCCGTTATCGTGAAAGGCCTAATGTCAGCATCATGCTGACGCACTGCAAGAGTTAAACAGAAGAGTGTTCGATTGCATAATCAGAGTTCTGCAGCGGAGTGAGTTCTCTGAAACTGGCTACGACTTCTTTTAGTTTGTTCAAATAAACTATTAAAAGCCCAAATATAAATTTTAATATGAAATTCAAGCCCATGTTGTGTGCATTGAAAACTTGTGGCCAGAACTGTAAGCAGAACACACAAACTCTAATGTGTGTCACATCCAAAAACTTGGGCAGGAAACAGAGTTGAATCCCAAATTTTGACAACATGGATGCCACACTGTAAATGTTTGTGGAACATACTAAAACAGCAAACATACTGGATATATAGAGGAGGTGTGTGCCAAGCATGCGTGAGACAGGGAGCTGAAGCAGGAGTCTATAATTACAAAGATTATAGAATAGAAAAGAGGGGGGGGGGATGTAAAGGAGATAAAATAAAACATGAAGGAACAAAGAGAAAGGAAGAATAGCACATAGTAGAAAGAAAAGAAAAAAAAACAATACTTTTGTATCACGTTGGTGCCAATATTCTAAAAACTGAATAAATTGTGCTGAAAATACTGGAAGGAAAAACCTGCAGAATGGCAGATAAGTTTTTAAAATGCAAGATTTACTCTCTGGTCATCTGTTTGCAAAATTGTATTATAAAACATGGGCACTTTATCGATCAACCAAATCTTAGTTTTAGACTCTACTGGCTGCTGCTGTTCTGTGCTCAGATTTCCTTCAGTACACTAGAAAAAAAACAGCTGACATACAAGTAGGAAAATTAAAACGTTAACAACAAAAAACAGTTGGTAAGGATGTTTTAGGTGCATTAAACCTAGTTATCCCCATACATGAGGCAAACCCTAAAAACTACTTATTAAAAAAACATTTGCCTATTTACTTACAACTTCTCTTAAAATTAAAATTACAATGGTTTTGCTACAGATTAGTTAAATCTTAAAATTTGGCACTTCCAGAACTCACACATTCAAAACAAATCCTAACAAAATAAAAGAATAAAGTAGCAAGAATTGAAAGAGTAACAGTAAAAACCATCAGAAACAGAAAAATCTTCAAAAGAGGAAATAAAAATACAAGATCAAAAGTGAGATGGAAAGACAGAATGAAAAACAGGAAAATGGCAGAACAGAGAAAGAGAGAGAGAGAGAAAAAAAAGTAAAAAAAAAAAAGAGAAATCTCACCAATGAAACAATGTCTAGTAGAAAATCTACCAACTGACAGAACTCCACCAGAGAGAGATCAGGAGACTCCAGACTCCAACCGTATCGTGCAACACGTGTGCTGCGGTTCAATGTTCTCCTGAAACACAAATATATCAGAGACAGTTCAATGCTAACAGATCAGAGGCGATTTTAAGATAAAGTAATGTGAAAAACGAGGACAGAATCCATTCTAGGCCTCTAATGAAACAGGTTTACAGACAAACTGCTTAAAAAGCAATGACAGGAGGTTAAACTTTGCTAATCTGCTGTACATGGCTTTATCATTTAAGTATTTCAGTCTACAATGCATGTTGACATCAACCTGCAGCACTCCTCAAACCAGCGAGCGATGTAGTCCCACATGTAGTACGGCTCAAACGAGTTGAACAGGAGATTGGCTGTTTTGATAAGCTCTGCCGTCTTCTTGTTTTCTCGCAGTTTACTAGAAGAGAGAAATAAATAAATAACTTCCGTTATTTACGTTTTTGAGTCAAAATAAAACACCAAAACCTGGTTTAAACTCACCTGCTGAGGTGTGTGTGATCTTTGCTGAACGGACTCTGGTTTTGAAGGTCCAACTCTGTCCGGCACTGTGTGTAAAGAGTCCGAAACACTTCGATCAGAACGTCCTCTAGAATGGCCGGCCCTGGAGCGACAGATCAAAAATAAGCAGCCAATACAAGTAAAACCTTTATGTCATTTTTAACCACACAAGTAAAAGCCTGATGCGGTTGAGACGTTGACCGACAGGTTACCTAGTTCTGGTTTGTCCAGCAGACTGATCAGGATGCGAAAGGGCTTGAGGTCGTGCATCAGAATGCTCTCCTCCTCCCCACCTCGAGCCTTGCCCTGCAGAATCCCAACCATTGCCTAAGAGAAAAAAATGAAAACAGACACATATAGAAACCAAATCTGTTCATCGTACAGAATTTTAGGTTTTTGAAGATTACATTTTTTTGAGCTTCACAGTGGCGCAGCTGCCTTGCAGCAAGAAGGTCCTGGGTTCGATTACCGGCCCGGGGTCTTTCTGCATGGAGTTTGCATGTTCTCCCTGTGTAAGCGTGGCTTTCCCCCAGTCCAAAAACATGACTGTCAAGTTAATTGGTTTCTCTAAATTTTCTCTAGGTGTGTGTGTGAATGGTTGTTTGTCCTGTCTGTCTCTGTGTTGCCCTGCAACTGACTGGCGACCTGTTCAGGGTGTACACCGCCTCTCGCCCGAAACATTCGCTGGAGACAGGCACCAACCCCCTCCTCACCCCATTAGGGGCAAGGGTGTAAAGAAAATGTATGGAAGATTTAATTTTTGAAAAACCTGGATTTTTTCCCCACCAATAGTTCAGAGCGATATGAGCACACCCATGGCAGCCATCTTGTTTACAGCTTCTATTTATTTGGACTTTGAATTCAGATCAACTCTATGACTCGATATAAAGGACAAGCTAAGATTTATTTTTTTATTACGAGAATAAAGTCAGAATATAACAAGTTACGGTCATATGACAAGAGAGTCAAAACATTACCATAACGAGAATAAAGTAAAAAAATTAAATGAGAAATGTTGAGCATATTGTGAAGATAAAATTGTACCTTTTGACACATCAACATCAAATTATTAACAGTAGCAAGAAGAACTACACGAATTAAGCTGGTCACGTCAGATCCTGATAACGAACCTTTTTTTTTCTGGTAAAATTGTGTTTCTGCAGATACAATGACTATATCCTCATAATTAAACAAAAATTCTCGTTGCCTGGCCCTAATTTTTTGTCGTACAACTCAGAGAAGAGATGATTGAAATGAAGGCCGCTTTTTGAAAATATTCTCTGTAATTTGTTGGGTTTTTTTGAGAAAAGAAAGACAGGGGAAAAAACAGAGCTAAAGCCTCTTATTATTCAGTGTATGTAAACATTTTATTTTCAACTGTAAAATAAAGGAGCAGATCCGTTTGTTTGACCTTTTTTATTTTAAAAACACTTAGCAAAACCAACTTCATAATTTCTCCCTTATGTTTTTGATTTTTTTTCCCCTGCATGTTTTACGCCTCATCTGCCTTCTGAGTCTCTGAGCTGCCATCACTCTCCCTGTTGAGAGAGCTTCAATGACCATCTCTGAGCAGATGGCAGAGGTGGGAGGGAAAAAAAAAAAACACAAACACCCACAAAATAAAATAAAAACCTACACAATACTAAAAAAAAAGAAGCTCCTGTTCAGTTTTTGCGCATCCCGTTCCAGTCCCTTGAGAACTTGAGCGTATCAAACAGCAGGAAAGATGCCGTGATTTGAAGCGCATCGTGATGTCTTACACTACAACAGAGAGACGCGCTTAAAGCTCAGGCTGCTGGGAATACAAGCAGCAAACCCATCCACATCCAAGAGCGGACGTCTGACTGGAAGAGAAGTAAAAAGGGAAACTACAAAACGTCTGGCGCCCAAAAGCAGCGAAAGGTTTGGAACATTCCAAACAGACAGGCACTTGGCCACCCTTAATAGACGTGCATATTCTTTTAAGCCGCGTCCTTTGGGGGTTATGTGGGACACCTTGGTTGACCTGATTGTGCGTTCAGCTTTAAACCTCACCTGGACGAGCATGTCCTTGGAGAAGCTGTTGAAGTAGTGGGAAGCGTGTTCCTCCGGGTTGCTCTGCCGAGTGCTGCGGGGGCCTGACATCCCGCCATTATTGTCAAAGCCTTTAAAAGTGACAAAGACAAACATTCAGAACTTAAAGGAATATCAAAATTGTACAAATTCGACATTTTTGTGATGTAAAATTATGGGAATTTGACAAATTATAAACTTTTTTTTTTTTTTTCGGATATTCAGTGACAAGCTAATATACCACAAGAAAAATACAATTAAAATCTACAATAACATGGACAGTCCTTTAAGCTAATATATTGTGAAAATGTTACTTGATTCACTTTCAGTATTCTGTCTTCTTGATTTTACTCCTGCAATCAATAGAACTGAATAGAACATAAATATTAGAAGATATTAATATTAGATAAACTGAAACATTGCAAAGTCGAGACGTGGGGTGCTTCAACAACCTCTTTTTCTTGAAGGGTGTATATATTTTTGCAACAAAGTTATTCATCTTCTATATTTTTGTCCCCAAGAACAAGTTTGCTTAGATCCATTTAATGTGAAATATGTATCACATTTTGGAACATTTGTCTCATTATTCAACTACTGTATGTTACAGAGTCACTGTTTGTCAAGCAGTTTAAACTTTAAAGAGGTGCAGCTAAGCTAATTGTGAGACTGGGTGTTGTTGTTTGATCGTCAATAAAATCATTATCATCATTATTCTAAAAAAACCTAAAAATGTACAGCAGAAATTACAAGCAAGCTTTTTAATCATCAGTACCAACAACTTTGAACGGATTTGTTTTAAACGATGGTATGATGATACATTCCCTAAAGATCGGGATTAACCTTTATTCATACTCACCATTGCGTTGCCCAAAGGGAGCAAAAAATGACAGAAAGTGAATTAAAACAGTGAACAGACCAATTATACACTATACTCCTTGTTGTTTGGAAGCAGGGCTGCACAAACTGTTGCAAATACTGTCATCTGAATATAATTTTGCATAATATTTTATCATATAAAACTGATAGACATTGCAGTTTTTATTTTGACTTTCTAATATTGTGCACTCATTAGAAAGAAAGGATGAAAGCCTTAGAATAAATATAGAAAAGGTTTCGTGGCACAAAAATGTTTAGAAAGCATTTCTATAAAACTTGTATAGGAAAACAGTATGAATGCTACAGTAATGACTGGTAACATGCAACAGAGCATTTTGTCCTCATTACCATTGCAATATTATACTGTTTTTTCACCAATTTGTCACACAGATAAGAGTGTGTATCTTGTGTCTATTTCTCACCCAGCAGCCAGGCGTAGAGTCTGCGGTTCAGAGACATGTCTCTTCTCAGAACCACATGCAAAGCTGCTGAAAGGATCCGGATCATGTCAGGGCGGGTAGCCTGAAGACAAAAAAAAACAAAAAAAAACCCAGCAGAACATGTGGGACAGCGTTTCTGATTACATTTACATCTGTTCAGACGGAAGAAATAAGTGTTTTATGCTCTGTGGTTGATGTTATATGTTCGCTCCATCCTCCATTTTTATGGTGGTTTAATTTCAACTGCCCAGTAAACTTGGTTCTTCAAACATTTTGATAACAGCAGCCTTTCACAGAGAAGTTGTTCAGATTTTTTTTATTGAATCTATGCAGCAAAAAAACCCTACATTTTAGCTCCAACAAGGCAAGTCCCAAAGCCCTGTTAACTGAAAACATGGCATAGAGATGGTAAATAACCAAATAATACACAGGTGGTACCACTGTGTGGTGGATCTTTGATAGATTCTTAATTTCAAAGACGGTTTCTGGGCATATTTTGTCAACTTGTCCATTTTTTCTTTTAATCACAACATACTTTCATATTCAGGTCTGGACAGAAAATGAGTGAAAAGCAACTAAAGTCCTAAAAAAAAATAAAACCCTCTTCAAATGAAGTTTAGAATATCAGAAAAACTATAGATCAACATCAAACTTTACAAGAAAGCCAGATAAATTACGGTGGTTAGAGTATTTACTGGGAGTGGGCATAAATGGGTTTGATTATCTGCTGACCTGCATGTTGCTCTCCTCTCGTTCGGCCATCTTGTGCATCATTTCAAATACAAATATTGTTGGTATTGCCACAAGAATACCAAAACCTTTTTTCTTATTTGACAGTTTCTCCGGCAGAACATCTGAGATCGTTTGAACTTCAGCAACTCCTGAATCGTCCTAAACTAGACTAAAAATGTTTCGCAGTGGTTACATTTACCTGGCTCATATGGAAGGGGAAGCAGAAGAGGATGAGGTCCAGAGTGCTTCTCTGGACCAAAACGCTTGAGTCCTGCACCGAGGTACTAACAGCCTCCACCTGGTGAGAGCAGGAACTCACTTTTACTTTGTATGTAGAAAATATGACTTATCTGTTGTTAGCTGAAGGTCATGAAATGATTTCATCAAGCCGGATCATTTAACGCGCACCATAAGCTCAATGTCGCTGCCCATGACGTAGAGCTGGTCCTCCATGGAGAGCTTCCGGTTGAGGTGCAGCAGAACGAAGGAGACCCCGGGGAGACGCACAGAGGGGCTGGTCAGGATGCTGCCCCACAAGGCACTGTAGAAGGCCGACTGCTCCACGGCTGCAGCAACTTTCTCCAACAGCGTGTTGGTTCTGTTGGAAACACACACACACACAGACATGTTTGCATGGCTATCTTTGTGGGGACTTTTCATTGACTTCCATTCATTTCTACAACCTAAACCATACCCTTATCCTAACCATTACATACATAACCCTAACCAAAACTCAATTCACACCTTAGTTCACAAGGAGCAATTGGTCCCCACAACAATTGCTTGTGGGGAAAATCATCCCCACAAGGTATTACAAACAAACGCGCAGACACACACACACACACGCACGCACACGCACAGAGACGATGACACCAGCTCTAAACGGGAAATGATCCACAGAGGGAGACTTGGCAGTGAAATAGTTGTTCCACTCACCAAGTTTAAAACAATCTTTCTGCACAAGCTGGAGTAAAATGGGATTTGAAATAAACTAATTTGGAAGCAAATAATTCTAATATGTTTCTTAACTTGTAAGCCGCTGCCTTTTATACTTTGAACACTGCAGTGTGGCTAATATGCAGCCTTTTACCAACAGGTTTCAAAAGGCTGGAGTACTGTGTGACTAAGAGGACGGTACAAACTCAGGATCGAATCTGCCTCGATGCGAAAGTGAGATTGAGAGCGACTGAGGAAGCATATGTGAGGTTGCTCAATTCCAATACCGAAGAAGAAGACGAGCTTAGTGGTGGTAGTGCACAGGAGGAAGATCAATGACTTTTCCTGGTAGGCCACTGTATTGTTTTTTTGAAGCAGCTTTGTTACAGGTGTTGCTCGGAAAAAGCGTTTTAGGTACATATTCGTGTATGTTACAGGAATGTATTTCATTAAAAGTAAAAAAAAATCTTCCTCTGTAAGTTTCTCACTTTACCACCTTATAGACAAATGAAGGGCATTCATGTACAATTTTTTAATTCTTTACAGTTTTAGTGGAACCGGCTTCTGTTCAGGTGCGCTCAATAGTCTGGAAATTCATTTCAAAGCACATTTTAAAAATATTCTGAAAAAAAATTAAATGCCTCCTCTGTGTGGAAAGTAAAAAGCTCACAATCTTCTATTACAAGGCCAGAATTTAGGCAATCTCTTTTCAGTCACATATTGCTACAGATGTGTGTAACAGTTCCATCCATATAATTTGACCTCAGGTTTAATCACCAAATGATTACTTAAGGAATAATAATATATTAACTATATTTTGGAAAAAGGACATATGCTGTTACCAGAAAATCTGAACTGCTTGATCCACAATGACTTTCCTGGTACTGGAGCGCCCTCTAGTGTCTAGCCAGAGTTCATTTTAAAATAACAGAAAAAAAGTCTGAAGGGACTTATGTGCATTTTCAAGGCATATAGTGCCATTTCATAGCACAAGTAAGTACGTGCTTCAAGTAACAAGTGACATGTAAGTATGTTACCTACAAATGTTAGAAACATTCAGTGTATATCAAATATAAGTTAAAAGAAATTTGACTTTCTGATTGAACAGTTTGAAATTGGGTCTCCATCTTTTTAAATAGCTCCTGCTCTATCAGAAACTCCGCCTTCAGGAAGTCATCACAATGTCACTCCTCTATTAATCCTTTAACAACATTGTTACCAGTGTTTCACTGAGAATTAGCTAATATAAAGAACTCAGCTGATGTGCAGCTCTATTAGGTGTTTACTAATTCAAGGTGTTGGCTAGTCTGAAGGAGCTGAGTGGGAGAGTCATGGGGTAGAGGTGAGATGTGAAGCAGAAGCTCAGAAGTTTGGGAACTGCAGCTCCAAGGAGGAGGAGCTACACCTTGTCCACCCAGGAATCTTGAACAGCTGAATGGTTGCCATGCTAGATTAAATGATTTCTCAAACATGCATCCAAAGAGTCAAATAAACACTCCAGGTATGTTTTGATGAGGGAATAACATTATGAGATGATGTCAACCTCAAAAAAGTCAATTTTATACAATATTAATAAGATCATCTTTTTATTTCCACCCAGTGCGCCAAGAGATCCCCTCCAAATAGTTTTCTCCTTGGTGTGCGCTCATGCTGTTGCAGCAGCACTTCTCTTTTCCTACCTGTCGTAATACTCTGAACCTTCCTCCAGACCAGGCAGCACGCCGGTCAGTAAGCCCTGCAGGCCTGGTTTGAGAGTCTTCCCCAGGGGCAGGTAGTAGGTCTCATAGAGCCCCAGCAACACGGGCTTCACAGACATAGCAGCGTTGGAGAGTAGTGGGAAGAGTCCCGAGCTGCAGCGACAACAACCAGAACCAGAACAGAACTGAAGTTAATTTCTGAAATATTTTGACAAAAGGTTAGAGTTAGTTCTGGCTGGGATCAGGTTTACCTGTACAGAAAGAGGTCTTTGGCCAGCCTCTTGGGCCCAATGATCTTGAAAATGATCTCGTAGGTCTCCAAGGCCTTCCGGTGTACGCCGCTGGGCAGGGCTGGGTGGAGGCACTGGGCCAGCCGTTTGCCTATTGTCAGCTTCTTGGGGACAACTTGATATTTTGCATTGTTCTGCAAAACCTGGAAAGAGACAAAACTGTGTCAATCTGTGAAGTTGCTCACAGTCAGGCTTGCTGAGGTCCTGCCCCACTCTGACCTTGTTGAGCTTGCCCAGTGCGGAGATGAGGTCGGCCCACTCGCTGGAATACTCAAAGTTCTTGAGGGCTTTGTCCACTGCTGCCACATAGTTCCTGTACTTTGAGTCGCTGAGCAGCTCCACTTCCTCTGCATTCATTCTCCCGGCTGGTTTTTACGCTCATGCAACAACTCAAGCCATTCATAGAAACATCAACCCTGCAATGGCAGGACATTTTTGACACACATAAAAACACTAGAACACTAGAAACACTGCTTGCCCAATTCTTTGAGGCTGGTCCAAAGAAAAAAAACACAAACCCCCCCCCCAGATACTCATCAGTTAGAACAGGAAGGGGTAATAAATATTTAACAGACGTTTGAGGCAAGCAACTCTTATCTCATTTCCTTATTTCCTTTAGTCGGTTTTTAAAATCTGGAAATAAAACATTTACTTGGTCAGAATGTTGCTTCTATTCCTCCTACAACCTAATATCTTTGGAGAACAGCTATTAAAAGGATTTGGCTCCTCTGATTCAGACTCGTTTTCCTCTGCTCACCAGGTTTAGAAATTAAGAGCTTCACCATCATATGAGCTCATGCTGCGATGCTGTGGAGATTTGGGTTAACATGGCTGATTAAAAGCAACGCCATCTCTAGACCATGGAGCTACACAGAAGACATTAAATGCAGTTAAACATGCCTATCCTGCTATTTTTTTTGTTAATAAATCCAATTTTTAGTTTACCATGGGATTACACTAGTTTTGAGTTTTTCATTATAGTTTTTTTGTTGTTGTTGTGACTTTTTGTTTGTCGAATTCAGTTAATTTTAATTAGCTTTTAGAGTGTGCTTGCTAGTTTTCATGAGTTATTATTAGTTAAATATTGTTTAGTTTTAGTCTAGTTTTTATTAGTTAGTAGTTTTTGTTTTTTCATACATTGGTTAATTTTTAGGTGCAGTGTTCAAAAAGGTCACAGTCTCATATTGTGATTATTAAGATTATACATTCACTGGGTAATGGATACTCAACAGAAGATATGGTTTTCAAAAAAATAGATTCAATTATTTTTTTAACAAGCAACTGACTCTGGAGTTTTCTCCCAGCTTTTACTGTTGCCATTTCGTGGACTAGCGTAGCATAGCCGCCAGGAGGAGAACGGAGCGCTGTAATTTGCCGACAACTGATGTAAATTGTTTGTATGGGGGTGTGTGTGGTGGTGGGGCGGCAACAAACAATTTCACATCAGTTTGAAAGGCTAATACATAGATTCCTAAACACAAAAATTAAGAATAATTCCAACATTTTGTTAGTTTTATAAACACACAATATACTTCCAGTTAGCTATAGTTTTTATCAATGTTATTTATTTCAGTTAAAAAATATTCTGTCAATTTCAGTTTTTATTTTTGTTGGTTTTAGTCAACTATAATAACCTTGAGGTTTTTTTTCCCCATACTATTCATGTCACATGAATTAAAATATGTGGTTCACCAATGATGATTCTCAAATTACTTTGTTTTTTCATAAGTAATGTGAAATCTTTTTTTTCTAGATTTAAAACTGAATACAAATAATAAAAAACAAAAAACAGAAGATGCACTGAGTGAGCTTTAGGGTTTAGCAAAACTGATTTTTGATTTTCTTTGATCTACATATTCTGATTTTGTTTTTAAGTACAATAACATATAAAAGCGAAATAAAAATGTGCTCCAGGTTATTCAATAGTAGAAGTTTGGGAGCCAGCAGAAGAAAACTGTTGCAAGTGAGTAATTCAAACATTTTTTCAATAATTTTTCAATTAGTGAAAAATCCAATCTTTCAGTAATTGATAATCATCAGTTGCACCACCAAGTATTGGGTAAGCAAGTCTGACTTTCTATTGGAATTTCTTTAATCAATCAATCAATCAATCAAATTTTATTTGTATAGCACATTTCAGCAGCAAGACATTTCAAAGTGCTTTACATCATTACAAACACAGAAACACAATGCAATATAGAATCAATAATCAAAACAAAGCATTAAGTCAAGTTCCATCCATAAATTTGTAATTGATTACATTTCAAATACAATTCTAAACAGGTGGGTTTTTAGTTGAGATTTAAAAGAAGTCAGTGTTTCAGCTGTTTTACAGTTTTCTGGAAGTTTGTTCCAAATTTGTGGTGCATAGATGCTGAAAGCTGCTTCTCCTCGTTTGGTTCTGGTTCTGGGGATGCAGAGCAGAACCAGAACCGGAAGACCTGAGAGATCTGGAAGGTTCATACAACAACAGCAGATCTTTAATGTATTTAAGCCACCTGGAGTCAAGATTTTATACAAGCCAGAATTAATATTTGATGAAATGTCCCATACAACTTAGTGCTTGGACCCACTCTGCCATTCTCCATAGTTTGCAGCTTCTACAATAATTCTGATTGAATATCAGACCACCTTCATTTAAAAACGTTCGAACTTCAGTTTACGGGAACACGCCTGACTCAGGTCAGGTCAGAGCTATAAAAATCTATTTTTTCCACCCATTTAAAAAAAATAAAAGAAACACATAAAAAAAAAGATCCAAACATTGAAAAAAAAAAATGTTTTGTTAATATATTTTAAGGACTGCATATTTTCCCATTGGAATGTCTAATTGGCTAGCTCCTGGTAGAAAATCTCACAGTAATTCAGTTTATGAATTACTTTAACATGATTTACTTGTAGACATTGCAGTAACACTACATTGGTCACTTATTATTATTAACTTCAGTTCATGACATGACGTTTACATGTCAACACTATGACATGACGTGTTGGAAGTTGTTCCTGTTATTATAGATAGGTTTTGAATAAAACTCAGCTCTAACGGCTGGTAAACCTTAGAGCACATGGAGTCTGAATGCTTAGCAGACTGATCCCAGCATCAAGTCCATTACCCCAGACACTGACTATCATTAAGTCATTAAATTAGTCGTCTCATCAGATCAGCGCTTGCCTGATTCATTTTAAACAGTGCCAAATTTATCCTCAGACTCCTGCTCTTAGAGGCTAGAAGTGGATGACAAAGTGGCCCAATGCGTCAGGGTTTAACAATTTATGACGTGGGCTTATCAGCTGGTTCAGTTTTATTGTTGCCGCCTTGCCACTACAGTCCAGTCATGATCAAAATCAAATGCTTAGCTATATTAAAAGCACAGCTTGGATATAAGGTGTTGCTTCCCACAGCTGGATGTTCCAAAATTCTGCTGGAACATCTAGCTGAATTTTGTGTTTCTTTGGTATGGTTTTAAAAACCACACCAAAGAAAAATAAAGAAAAAAAGAGAAACTTGCTGATTCTGTGTTGCTTCATCACAAGAGGTACAAGGATCTGTCTGCCTGGTAGCAGGTGATGTGGCAATTATACTTGTAATGATCACTAAAGAAACTTATTAATAATAAATCTACAGAACGTGCTTATGGAAACTTGGTTTTTGGAGGGAAGAATTTTATCATGACTAACTAACAATCTACAACATATCACGGCAAACTGATAACTGGTCACGGTGTCCTACTTTAAACCTTCCTGCCTTGCTGTAAGGATCCTGAGCTTCCATCAGATCAGGTCCTCCGGTCAGTTTTAATGGCTGGTTCAAGTTTCACCGTTTCCTGGACACGACTCGTTCACCTGAAACTCTGCCTCGTGATTGGCTGCTTCGTGGTTTAACAGGTTTATGTGATGAAGTGACTCAAGCGCGTGGACAAATAACAGTCACAAGAATGGAGACTTTTTTTTTTTTTTTTTTAACATTTAATAATATAAAACCTTGTCAAATATTAGTTTGTAACAGGTGGAAACTTTCAGTTCGTGTGTGACGCAAACATGAGGACTTTTAACAACAACAACTTAGGTGGAGCAGTGTGTTTTAACATGGATACACGATAAATGAAAAACCATATATTCCATGAACATCATTGACTTTTCTGTCTCTGTGGGTTTTTATTAAGAATGCTATATTAGAGTAGGACTTCTGTAACATCCTGGCTAACAGCTCTCTAATTGCCACGAGCTAGGTGAGCTAATTTCACCGTGCGCAGATTAATGTGATTTAAAAAAAAGTCTTTAAAAAGCCTTACCGTTTCCGGACGAAGGACTGTCATTCAACCATGTATCCGAAACGATAAATGAAAACGGCTGACAACATCAGAAATGTGTCATAGCTAGCCGTTTAGCTACAGACTGTTTAAAAGCTGGGCCCGTTCCGATGACACCCGTTCATCCAGTCCAGGTCCTTTGAAGGAAATATTCTGTCAGCAGGAAATAAATGACTCTATCCTACATATTCCTGCCCGTCTTCGTACAATCCCGCTGTTTGTAAATAAACTGAGGCGAACGTAGAGCTGCCATCGCTACAGGCACAAAGCTAAACGATTGACAGCTCCCAGACTGCACTGCAGATACGTCCGCCTGCTCCTCCACCTATCCGCTCCTGCTGTAAAGTCACCACACACGTTCATGAACTACATCCGGTGCCTTCACAATAAAAGCTCGATGGGTTGGCTCGTCTTTTAGAGTGAGTTCCGTGCATAATTTGTTATGCCAATATCACAAAACCATAAGGGATCACATATATCAGCTAAGAATAGAGAAATAAATAAACAGTCCCATAAAGTGAATAATGAACAAATGAATCATAAAAACTTAAATTTTCATTTATTCCGTTCGATATAATCTATTTTATTTTGTAGAGATATTCAAAGTAAAGCAATTCTTCATAAACAGGAATAATGATTTTAGAATGATAGATAAAAATAAATTACGTGCATTAACTAATGCCAAATATAATAATAATAATAATAATAATAATAATAATAATAATAATAATAATAATAATAATAATTTTATTTTTGTTGCAAAAACCTTTTTTTTCATTTCTTAGCAAATTGACTTTTCTTACTAATCTGGGGGAAATTATTGTTTTTTCTTCTTTTTGAAGCTTAAGTTTAAAATAAACGTTCCCTAATGTTTATAAAAATATGACACAATAAATAAATGTTTTGTCTACTGACATGTAGGCTTGATAGCAGTTTATTAAACGATAAATGATACAGTTTATTTTCAGTTAGATCATATTATGACGTCCGGTTTGACGTTTCTAACCGGATGTTACGCTTCTGTTTGCCCATTTTTTTCGTCACTATGGGTGCGCACCATTTGTCAGCCTGCGAGATGATGCGTTGGATAGGCGTGGTTGTATTTCAAAGACAATCACAACTTGATTTCCCATGAGGCCCGTTTGTCAGAAAGTACTCTGAAAATAATCATTTAGTGGGTAAAATACTTTTCATTCTTCTACATTTCTGTATAAAAATAAGATTTTTGTATTGGTTGTAATCTTAAATGTCAAACAGCAAAAAAAAAAAAAAGAAGAAAGAAAAATCATGACATAATTTATACAAAAAAGGCGGGGGCGGGGGGCAAAGTCTGTCGCTTCTTCCTTAAACTAGATAAAGGCAAGTGGGCTGAGGTTTCAAGTCTGGAAATTTTAGGTTAACAACTTTATTGAATTTCGACGTGATTTATTCTTAATAGTCTCCCCCAGTTTGACTATTTTTGTCTGTTTGAATACGTTTGGTTGTTTTTCATATTGGATTTTACTTGCTACATTTATGAGGCGCTTCACTTATGACGCAGTAAAATGTAAAAGTAGACTTGTATTTACTTCAAATAACCAGAATCAGTTCCACTTGCAAGAGTTCATGTCCAATTTGACTATATAACTGGTAAAAATGCATGACTGTAATGTATCAGTGTGCCTATAGCATATTGTGATTTCCAGCTGATCAATACTAATAATTATACTAATACTAATAATTGATCAGCTGAAAAGAGTCCAGCTCTTTTCAGTAGTTAGTGACATAGTAAAATATCATCGCTCTGTCTGGTCCTTCTTCCATTGAAGAGGAAAACTCCACCCACTCAGCTTTCTCACTAATTCTGTCCGGATCGCCCGCCGGCAGACTGCCAACGAACAGCCCACTGTTGCCACGCTTTGACCAAGAGGACAGAAAGTACGGCTTTGCAAGCCGTTATTGCGTGCTTATTTATTTTTCTTAGAATTTTCTGAATCATAGCCGCTTTAATTAGGCACCGAATCTATGTATTTATTACTATTATCATTAATTTCTCCCTGGACTTTAACCTTCTGAATAGCTGAAGACATGTCGGTGAAAACACATGGACTCGGAGTCTTCTTAGAGCTGAGGAAAAGGCTTCAAAGTGGACTTCTCGTTGTTGGGTAAAGGAATAGTACATATTTTTTAACATATTATCAGGAAGTGTCGGGTTTTATTAAGTTACCATGTTCTTTGCAGCGGGGCTAGCTGGCGTTAGCTAACCTAGCATGACAAAGAAACAGACCAGAAAGGACTCTCTGAGCGATATTGTAGATTATTTCAACCTTAAGACTACAGGAAGACCTTATTTGGACGTGATAAATATTAAGTCAACACATAATTCTTATTTAAACCCCGGTCTAAGTTTACTTCAGTGCTGTAGAGTTGCTGCCCTGCAGTTTCCATACGGATACGTGCTGCATTATCTCCTCATCAGTTTCTTTGTCGGCCTGCTAATTAGCCCTTCCTTTGATTCAGGTGTGTTGGAACAGGGCAGCAAACGTGACAGGTGGTCTAACCTTTGACTTAAAGTGAAACACTCGAAAGGTTTTTACAAGGAAATTACAATATTATTTATTTCAGGATGAATTCCGATGTTTTTAAAACGTTATGAAGACATAACATAAATGCGCAGGAAAATATTGTGGTGGTTTTCATCGTGAAAACGTGAACTGCTAAGCATAATTCATAATATCCAACCGGAAATCCATCCATCGCGTATAGAAGTGTGTGGTTGTTGTAGATGCATCCAGAGTTTCACAGTTCAAGTCCAGCTCTGTCCATGTTTTTATACATGTAAACCTCTAATAATAAAGGTTTTACATATGTGTGACTACACTTTTATAATATGTGACTTCACACCAAATACATAAAGAATTTCAACTTGAAGTCTGTCTTGGATTTATGTTCAGGAAAAGCTATTCAATTAAATTTAGAAAACCTTTATGAAGACACCTACTGGACACGTTGTAATAACTTGATTTTGCAATTATACTAGAAGTGTAATCTGCTTTCACCTGTTAGAAAATATCATAATCGCACTATATTCTGTGAAGATATGCGTCACTTAGACAGAATTGAGATCTCAATTGATTGTGTTTTTTTATACATACTCGCTTTTATGTAATTTGTGTCTCACATTAGTCAATCAACTAACTTGTCTTGTAAAGTTTTATCTACTTTAATAATATGCAGATGTGTTTATGCTTTGTGTTTGGGTGTGATACCATAGATTCAGTCAAATTTCAGCGTCGACTTTGACTCGGCCATTCTAACCATAAATATCGAAGCTTTTGCTTCATGTTTCCAGTCACCATCCTGTTTTAAGGTGAACCTCTGTCCCAATTTGAATGAAACACCTCCCACAACATTTTGCTGCCACTATCGTTAAAGTGTGTCTTTAGTGTGTGTGTGTCACGTATTGCATTTTGAATGTAGGTTTAAAAAAAAAAAAACACCATAACATACAATGAAGTTTGTGTTTGAGTCAAAATATAGAAAAGTACATGGATACTTTTCAAGGAACTTTACCTTAAAATGAAACTACATCTCGTTGCTTGTACTTGTGACAGTGCAATGACAATAAAGTTGAATTCTATTCTATTCTAAATTCACAATATCGTTGGTATTGCATCATTGTAATCTCACTCTATTAGAAATGAAATGACTGTTTGAAAATTCAAACAGAAACCATATTTGACTTAATGTGCCTTTCTTTCACTAATAATGCTAGTTAACAACGCTCTAGTTCTCAACTAGCTCGGTTTTTATTTTCAATCGTAGGTAAGGAGTTTGAGAAATTGTGCTTGTAGTGCGCAAAAATGCCACTAGATGGTGCCGTTGGGATTTAATGAGAAGCAAAGTGAGCCGCTTGGTTTTGCCTCTTTCTATGAATGTGTAGCTACAGTTAGGTGCTCAGTAGTGAGATGTGTTGTAGTTGTACAGTGTACGGAAGAATATAACGTATAGCTACAGCATAAAAAAATTAACTATGGATTTATTATTTATTTTTAAATAACAAGGGTGCAGTGTTTGGTATTGAGAGATGAAGACATGTCGCCTCTACTAGAGAGGTCATCAACAGAGGGTAAACAATCTGGAATGTAATTGATCTGGACAAGATTTCCACTTGATCCTATTTGCAGAAATCTCTTTCAAAAATGAAGCACAGATGTTTTGAACAAAAATGTTGCATTTTTTTCCCTCCCCCTGCCCTCTTTGAGCTAATTTTATTAAAATTTTGTACAGTTTAGGTTTTTTATGTGCTTGTAATGTGTGTACACTACTTTTATTTACCATCACAATCATTCCTTGGAGTAAGAAGGCACAGAGCTCCTCAGAGTCTTGTTGGGAGATAGATAGATAGATAGCATTTATTGTCATTGAACAGAATTCAACGAAATTTCCATTGCAGCTCCCGTGCAAAAGGTCAAATATATACAGTATAAATAAGCAAACACACAATAATAATAATAACAATATATACAACTAAATTAACTAAAGGAACTAAAGGCACTCAACCACACCAAAGAAGTAGCAGCAGGTCCAATTATGGCAATTAGGACGCCTGATTTGTCAAGTCCAAGGTCAGATATTTATAGAAAGTGTCATTCAACATGATTATAAGTCGTAGAAGCTCAGAAGCAATATTCAGTGATGTGGTTATCAATCAGCCTTCATTGATGGAGCGCTTTTCAGATACGAGGACAACTAACTGAAAACCAAACAGCAACAAGGGGAAAAAAAATGTTGCTGTACAAAAAAGTGTAGTTAATAAAGGTCAGGTTGGACTGAAGGAGTTAAAAGGAATTATGTTTATGAGGAAGAGGATAAGGAAACACTAGTGAGAAATATAGAAAATATAAGAAGCATAGAGTGAAGATTATAAGTGTTAATACTGAGCTAATTAATGAAAATCATAATTTAATTAATTGCTTAACAATCACAATCGCTAACAAAATGTCACAAACAATATAGTCAGACTATGACTACATAGTCAAGGCTGACATATATTAAAGTAGTAATAAATTATATTAATTCATAATAATCCCCCCCAAAAAAGATCAGTCACAGAACGATTGCAAAGATTTCGCTCTGATCCATTTGGTGACATTTTATGTGTCTTCTTTGGATTTTAAAATGTTGAGAATAGTGAGAAATGAACAGTCAAAACGGGTCCACTAATGATTATCTAAACATCGCCGCTTCCCCCACTCCAGGACAAATGTGGCCACAGGTCCTGCAGACGTGGCTGTCTCCCGCGGAGGAGATTCCTCTCTCCTCGTCCGGACTCCCAGAGGAGATCTGAGCCTCGCTCTGCCAGCAGGGGTCGCCTTCGAGACGGGGTCCTGCATTCATACACCTGTGGGTGAACCTGGCGGAGAGGAGCTGCACTTCAGGCTGCGAATCATGATTGAGCGGAGCGAGCGAGGTACACTTCAGGGCGGCTCCGGCATCAGCACTTCTTCCTGAACCAGTGGAGCAGATCGCTAACAAACCTGTAGCAATTAAAATACAAATCTTGGGTGAATTTCCTTCTAAGTGACATTATCTGAAGTTCTTAAACTAGAGTTTTTTGTTGCTCTAACAAGGCAGGAGAAAGTTACAGCAACAGACCATCAGATTGATTCCGCAGTCTTGTAGAGGAGTCTCTCCCCTCCTCCAACTACCTGCTATCTCATTGATTTTGTGCTCAGTAGCGGAATGTTAGCACCATTCCAAGTTTTCGAAATAAGTGCCCTATTTGTTTGCTTGCCGCCTTCGCAGAGGGACCCACCAGCATGATGGAGACTCTCAAAGCGAAAGAGACGTACAGCTTCCACTGCCAGGGCTGCACCACCCGGCTGCTGGAGGACAGGTGAGGGAGACGGCGGAGATGGAGGATTTTCTATTTTTTTCCATTTTTATTTACAGCCTCCTCAGCAGGAAGAGGACCGGTTCTTTATGGATGATGCGGCCCGCCCTCAGAAGCAATAGACTGGGAGAGCAAAATTGATGGATGGCTTCTGTGGGGTGTTGTCAGCCTGGCTGAGCTGGAGTCATGGAGTGTGTGTGACGTAGACGGCTGCACTGCCAGTTAAACACTAGCAGTTTTTTTGTAGGCGTGTATCGATATATTGTCCCCGATAATGATCGTGATAGATTACAATGTTGTTTTGAGACCATTTTTCAGTAATATATTGATAATGGCATAATAATGCAATATCGACCTGAAAAAACCAAGAAACTTAAATTTTGTAACTGGATATGGAAAATGTTTCAAATATCCAAATTAAACACAACAGCAAAAAACTGTAATTGAAACAGGAAGAAGAACCACTTATAACCAAAACTATCAATACAATGGATTATGATGTCTCTGTAAGCAAAATTGACCTTTAAAAAATGTGAATCATCAGAATGAAAATTAAGTTTATGTTAATTTATCATGCGATTAATTGCTAATTATGACCGGCTTAGATGTGCGCTGCTAACAACAGTCACCCCACTGTTGCCAATTTAGCTACTTGGAATCAGCAGCTCTGGCTTTTTAAAGATCAGTTATCAGCCAGAAATCAACAATCGGTGCATCCCTAACCAGGATCCATCCATCTTCCCACTAACCGGTTTTCTTTTTCAAATCTTGAAACCGAAATATTTGCCCAGTCATGTTTGAAAAAGTCCATGTTGAATTAACAGCAATCTATCTACAGCTTTTCTGGTTTTTCTGCTGGACGGTGAAATTTCACCCTAGTCTCAAGTCATTTGCAACATCTTGCAAAATCTTCCAGTATTGAAATGTTTTTGGATTAGAGGTCCACTGATAAATCAGCCCAATTTTCTTAATTTTGAGATATTTAAATGTGAAAACAATGTTACTTAGCAACTCTTCTGGCAAAAAAATAGTTATCCATCAAAATCAGAATTGACAAATCAGACTTTTCAAAAATTGGTTGTGTAGTCAGAAAACTGCAATCGGTGCACCTCTATTTTTTTTGGTTTGTTTGTTTGTTTGTTTTACCTTTTGGGAGTTTACATGGACCCTGGTGTTGTTACAGCAACCTGAGATGAAAATGTCTGCCTTCTGTCTATGTCTCTCAGCTGCTGAATACTAAAAATATTTGAAAAATATACATTTTGAGACAGTCATGCTTCCGATGGAGTGTGGAAAATATATCAGTTAAAAATCATGTGCTCATTAGGGCGTGCCGTGGTGGCGTAGTGGTTAGCGCGACCCATATTTGGAGGCCTTCAGTCCTCGACGCGGCCGTCGCAGGTTCGACTCCCGGACCCGATGATATTTGCCACATGTCTTCCCCCCTCTTCTTCCCCGTTTCCTGTCAGCCTACTATCATATAAGGGACACTAGAGCCCACAAAAGACCCCCTGGAGAGGTAAAAAAAAAAAATCATGTGCTCACAAAGACGTAAACTATATCATATTCAGTGTGCTGTTTTCACTGGCTCCGAGCTAATTCACTAATATTCTGCCCTCCAAAAGAATTTTAATAGAAGACACGATGCAGTCAGATGTTTAGCTAACTTAATTTACTGATTATGAGGCCTTGCGAAAGTATTCACAAACATTTTCACATTTAGTCTCTGTACCACCACAAATTTGAATGGATTTATATCAGGCTTATGTTATAGGATCTGTGAAACAGATAGTAACTAAGTATTAAAACTTCATCGGTTTATTCTTTTAGAAATGGCTTTTTCAACTACCCAACTATGTAATTACAGCCGCAAACCTTTTGGGATTATCTCTACCAGCTTTCACATCTTGAAACCAACATTTTTGTCCAGTCATGTTTAAAAAGAAAAAGTCCAGATGGGATGAACTGAGCAGTAGTTCATTTATGGCAGTTGTCCTGCTGGAAGCTTAACCTTCATCCCAAACTCAAGTTTTATGCCACATCTTGCAAGATCTTCCAGTATTGCCATGTATCAGGATAAGCGGTGCACCAATAAATCAGTCCCTATTTTTACCAATTTTGGGAGATTGGCGATCGGCCGATTCTTGGATGTGAAACTGATTCTCAAAGGTCTGAAAATTAACCACTTTCATGAAAGAGGGTTAGGCACAGCTCATGTAACAATAGTCACCCCACTATTGCTAACTTTGCAATTTATTGCTATGTTTATCAACCATACAGACAAAATAAAAAATTGTTATCAGCCAAAATCAGAATCGGAGGCTCAGGCTTTTTAAAGATCAGCGATCGGCCAGAAAACGACAGTCTGTGCCTTATTTTCCCCTTTCTCTTGTAATTACAGAAAACGTTCCCCACAGCATGATGTTGCCTCTGCTCTGTTTCACTGTGTGAATGGTGTGTTCAAACTTGATTCAAATTTAGCCTCATCTGAGCAGGTCATGTGTCTTTTTCTGTAACGTTCATACTTTGTTGTAAACTGCAAACATTAATTCTTAGTATTAAGTTTCATGCCTCCTGAAGCAGTCGTGATGTCAAACGATAAAACCAGAATCAGTCCACTGAGCGTCTGACTCTCGGTTGTGTTTTTCTCGTTTCCTTTCCTCCAGAGCGTTCTCACGAGTTCTCCCTCTCCCCAACGGCAACTGGAACGCCATCGTGGACGACTGGTGTTGCCACCCGGATCCGTTCGCCAACAAGAAGCTGCTGCCACGAGCCGAGGACTGTCTGCTGGGGGACACCTTCGTCCTGGTGGCTCGTGACACCGGCTGTGACCACACTCTGACACAAGAAGTGACCTCTGTCGGCGGTGCCGATGGTCAAGATCCAAAGGTGAGATGGCATTTAGCCTCTTTGTTTTTGAGGGCAGCAAAATGGAAAAGTTGGGGCGGTGCATGCCTGTCGTCTTCACAGACACGATCTCCTCAGACTGCTCCGGCAGTCTAGTCCAACTCCAGCTCCAGATGAAGATTGATCTCCTCTTTCTTCCATTAGTCATTCCTCGCACGACTCGCGCTCTGCGTGACTGCAGCTGAAAGGAGCTGGAAAGTAGTTTCAGTGTCTGTCTCGTGTCGTCCTTTCTCTCGTTCGGAAAGCAGCAGCTCACTTGTGATTTTGTTTGTGTGCGCAGAAACCTTGTCACCGTTTGGCCCTTGTCTCCTGCGCGAGCTGTTCGTCAGTGCTGGGAGAGGCCATCGCGCCAGGTCTGCACCACTCCTGCTGGTTTTATATTTATTTTTTTAAATAAAAAGGCCTTTCGGCGGTGCGTCAGAGAGTTTTTTGTTTACGTCGCTGTATCTTCCAGGGACGCTGAAGCTGTACATCACCCAGGTGGTGGTGCAGCCCGCTGTGGGAGATGGAAGGCCTGACGCTTCACTGAACAGGCACGCTGCTGCTTTTTGTTTTTTATCTCCCTTCTTCATGGTGACACTTTAGAAACTGGTTAGGAAAACACAACGAAACAAAAGGTCTGTTATCTTAGGAAGACGAACAGACTTCCTACACAGTCTGGAAATGATGGAGTTTTATTGAAGCACTTTGAAGGTCTGGATGGATATGAAAACAGAAAATATTACTGAGATATATTCATTCACTATTCCTTTCCTTCCTTCTTTCTTTCATTCGTTCCTTCCTTCTCTCCCCACACCATTCACCGTTCCTTCCTTTCCTTTAATGTATCTTACCTTCCATCTTGTCTTTCTCCCATCAGTCTTTTCTTCCTTCTTTCCTTTCCTTACTTCTATTCTTCTGTCCTTTGTGCCTTTCTTTCTTTCCTTCCATTCTTTTATCCTTTCTTTCTTCCCTTACTTCTTCTTTCCTTCGCTTCTTCCATTAACCTTTCCTTCATTTACTTCCTTCCTTCCATATTTTCTTCCTACCTTCCTTCCTATTGTTCACCAGCATTCTGTCTTTCTCTCTTTCTTTTCCTCCTTCATCCCTCCTTCCCTTTCCCTCTTTCTTCCTTATGCTCACATGACTGACAAATATAAAATAGTAGGACTGATGGAAATGAATGAACTTGTGTGTGTATTTTATTTAGATCTTTCTTCTTAGAGAAGACGGTTGCAGCCCGTCTGCTGGATCTGTCCAGCTCACTCAGCTCCTTCCACTTTTCTCTTCAGACGCCTGATGGGAAAGTCGTCTTACTGGTAAGATGGTGGACAGAATGAGGCATAATGTCAGTGGCAGTAGAATTGGTCAGTTCCAGTATACCATCAAGCGGCTCAGCTCTGACCACATAACGGGGTTCAGTGTGCTGAGCAAGCAGACTTTATCAGGGAATAAAACTAGAAAGGGACCCGCCGCTGCCAGATTGTAATGTCTGTTCATTCAGTTTGGCCTGCTTTACAAATGCGTTGCTGGCTGACAGCGAGTCATAAAAGGGCTCTGAGACTCAGGCGACCAGTAGCACTATAATCAATCTGGTGTGAAATTGGATCAGAACGGAGCAGATCTTTTTATAATAAAAGGAATATGTTGTAGCTTTATGGGTTTCTCTGAATCCCAGAAAAAGTTTGAGAGAGTTGCTACAACACACTACAATAAAGAGCCAACTTATACTGTTATATTTTATCGTATTCTATACATTTTCTTGAATTTAGTCTGCTTTGTGAGTCAAATGCTGTGCTCCGTCCTTCAGCTCTGGCTGCTGAACGCAGACTCCATCATCACCTCGGTCCCAGAGACGTGCGTCAGGGAGGGGGGCTCCAGCGGCCCCCCCACTCCTCTCAGTCCATCACTCAGAGCTGCCAGAGCCCTGAAGCTCCTCTACATCAGCTGCTCCGGCGCCAGCACCCAGCAGAGAGAGTAAGTGAGGATGTTTAAGACGTCCTCAGGCCTCATTGAATCTTTGTTTTCCTCTTCTTAATCACGGCTCTTCGCCTTCTGGATCACCTGCTCCGTCTTTACCCGTCACCAGATGAAAGATCGCAGGTGAACAGATTTTATTTCCTAATGCAACACCCTTCGCTGCCGTTCCCTGTTCATTATAGCATCTATTACTTTTTACAGAAGCACTTGCCATCAAAACCTCCTATTCTCTTTTTTTATTATTTGGCTCGAACTAGTATCATTAAAAGCTCTTTTTATTCCCCCTTTATCACAAAAAGACACAAAACCAATTTCAACAACCTTAGATGGGAGATTTACGCAAGGAGGAACGTTATCATAGTTAACTAAAACTAACAAAAAGTGAAATTAAGAAAACATTTTCATTACCTGACATGAATAAAAGCGGCAGTTAATGGGGAAAAAAATATAACTATCTGAAACTATATCATACGTTTATAAAATTAACTAAAACATACCAAAATTATAGCTATAATATCCTTCTTAATATAGATTTAGTGTTTGTGAATCTGTTAACTTTTAGAAAATTATCTGTTTTTTCCAGAAGATTCTTGACATCAATGTTAAAAGTTATGTTTTCATCAATTACAAGTAGATCTGGGCATTACATCAGCAACAAAATATATATCTCGATAGACACATGGGATCTATATCAATTTTCTGTAATTTCACAAAATTCCAATCAAAATTCCGCACAGCATTCTGGGTAATGTAGGCAGAGGGGAAAATTCATACTCAACCTCTCACAGAGAACTAAGCTAGATGGGAGGCATCAACTAATTCACTCACTCTTCTGTTACCTAGCAACAACTTAAGTAAGCTGCACAGCAGCAGTTTCAAGTTTTGCTATCTTCTGTCATAACTGCTGAAAAATAAAAAAAACAACACTATTGGGTGAAAGCTGTGGATAAAAAAAAGAAAATAATGACACCAGTTTGGCAGTATTTCACATATTTAAAACAAAAGACTAATAATTATTAATATGGACTGATGTGAAACACAGTATATTGTGTTACAATATAACAATATAACAACCTTATATTGTTTATCAACTTTACCAGCTGTATCAATGTTTGTAGGAAGACACAATCTCAATAGAAGAACATTTTGAGGATTAACTACAGAGTAGAACAGCAGGAACTTTCTTTCTGTGGGAAAACACCTTAGTTTTTGTTGCAGAGTTGTTGCAATTGTAGCTTTATGTGGTCAAAAGCAGAGTTCAAATGCTCAAAAACCTGTGCAACTGTTTAAAGTATCATCGGCGTAAAAATGGACAGATGCGTTTGTGTCTGTCCGTTTATGTTGTTTATAAATTTAGTGAATAGTGTGTGTCCTGAAACTGACCCTTGAGGTACCAACCATATCCAAAAGGCCAGAAAGAGATTCATTAACTTTAACACTCTGCTTTTGATTATACAGATAAAAAATGAACGAGCTGGAGAGTACAATGTGTCAGGCCAAGATTAACCGTGTCAGAGGCCTTCGAAAGGTCAGTGAAGAGGGAACACAAAGCAGTTCTTGGTGTTCAATGTGTGTATAATGACATTAACCCCCTCAGGCCTGAATTTTTTGTAGAGGACCAAAAAAATTTTACTCGGCTAATTTTTAAGCTTAGAAATAAAGGGAAAAAGAGACATTTTTTCTTCTTTTTTATGTCCATTGTAATGGACGTCTCGACTAAGTAAGCGTAGAATGTCTTGAAGCTTTCTATACTTTTCCCATAGAGTTTCATGCAATATCTAATTAGGCATGATCTCAACCTTTTAAACTGGATGTCTGCTTTTTTGTTTATCAGTGTGCATGTTTGAATAGAGAATATATAATACAAATATATATAATACAGTAATGTGTCAAATGTGTTGGCATGTTATTTGTAGTAATGTAAACGGATTACACAGTTACCAAACTGTTGACAAAGCATCAGCTTGCTGAGTATTTTCATGTAATCTCTCATCTTTGATGAACACCCTTCAAGCAGTTTCAGTGTGGCACAAAGCACAGCTGGATTTTACATGTGTTACAGTAGAAATGCGTTTTTTTCTCTGTAGTATGGCTTCTTGCATCTGCTGGGTACTGACTTTTTTTCCAGATTTTTGTGTGGAATAGACTGATAATTTCATCTATCAGGGCACCACCACTCATTGATTCACTGTATAATGTGAACACCTCTGGATGAGACACTTTGAAAAACCTTGACTGCTTTACTTCTCAATTTACCATCTAATTCCTATTCGCACGTGGCTTATTTCCTATATGCAAGCACTCAAGATCAAATATATTTCAATGTACAGTCAGTTCAAGAAAGTCTGGGAGTTTATACTCCATCATTGAAAAAATAAAATAACATAAAATCATTAACAAATCACAAAATGGCTATGAAATGCTCAGATATGCTTCTTTCTTTGCACGGCAACTCTGAATAATTAAGGGTTGTACAACATACACAAACTCCTGATGTCCACTGGGATGGACACGCAATTTTTAAAAAGATCCTATAATTTCATGATAGAAGATAAAATTCAAAATACCTTCAAATACTATCACTGGAAATACTTAAAATTATACTGAGAGTAATTTTTTAAGCTGCCATGAACAGAAATTTATATTTTTGATGGAAAACAGATGCTTACTCCTCCCTGTCTCTTGTTTCATACAAATGCTCATCTTGTCTGATGCCTGAAACTCACTAGTATCAAGTTAAGAGTCTAAACTTTATTGTTTTTGTTTAATAAGACATCAATCTGTCCTATTAAACAATCCATCATACAAATAACAAATTACTTAATTGTTTTATTGGTTTTATCCCAGAAAAATATCATGTCCATTCCAGTGGGCGAGGGGTCTGAAGGAGTTAATTACTTTCTGGCTGCGCTTTCTGCCTGATAACTGTACATCCGAACCACTAGTAGGCACCACGGTGGTCAGACAATTAGTGTTGTAATGAGTTGGCAGGTACAGTAGCCTTAGCAATGTTCCTTTTAAACAGCATCCATCAACTGATTAGATTAAATATTTTCCCCATATGTTCTGGGAATCTTTTGTTACCCAACACTGAATGCATTTAAAACTACGGGGTTTGTTGCCTTCTCTCGTCCGGCCCTTTGTTATGTCGGTTCATTTTTCAGAGCCTCCCGTGAGACTAATGTTGTGTGTTTGTGAGAATTAATAGTTGTGGGATCCATTCCAAATCCATTCTGGTTTGCTAATTTACAGTAAGACCATTTTATAAGGGCAAGATGTTGCAAAGAAATGAGCACTGCTCAGTTTGTCTGACATTTTTGGGCGAAACATTTCTGCAGACTCGACCACAGACACTTAAGACAGACTACTGAGCAGCTGCTGCAGCTCTCATAGCAGTTTTTTTAAAGCCAAGAATCACCTTGTGATAAAGATGAACCCAGCAGATTTTGGGGCCGACTTTATAAAGTTAAATGGAGTTTAAAAATCTGGATTTTTCTTTAAGAAATAAAGTTGACAACGTTCAAAATGTTTGTTAGCTTTTCTGTTGTAAGTCAGAGGTAATTTTTTTCTGCTAGAAGTAGAGATGACATCCCTCTGTGTGTGATAAAGAGAGAAATCCCTGAAAAAACACAGTTTTAATTTTAAACAATGGTAAAATTGACATTTTAAACAATCCTTAGAGAGCCATACTGCAAGTTAGCATCACAAATAAAAACAACAGTCTGTGTGTGTTGGAAGATACATTAACTCAAGAGATTTCCAAAAAGGTTGCTAACATTTACAAGTCTAGCAGAGATGTAAATTAGGGATGGACCCATTTGAAAATTTGGGCCTATATCTATTTCCGATATCAATATTGCTAAAACTGATATTTATCTATATTGTATATATTTCCCTACACATTTGACACTGTATAAAAGTTACACCACCACCTATATTGCTTTTCTGCTTCGGTTTACGTTCCCATAATCCTGTGCTGCATCTCCATCACATGGCCAAACAAATACTCCATGGACATTCTGTTCCACTCTTCCTCCTGAAACACAAGATGACAACAAGATGCAAAATTGCTAATATTGGCTCAGTTTTGCTCATAGGACCAATATTTTCAATACTGTCAGCATAAGGGTCCTTTGTGGACTTTAAAAGGTTGAAACTAAGATGACCGAAACAGCAAAAGTACAAACTTCTCTGTTTTAGCAGTCTGAATGAACAGCTGTCTTCCTTCTGACATCATTTTAACCACATGACTAATACCAAAAACGGCTAACATTGCAGCAACAGTCTCCACACTGAAGAGTGGGGTTGTTGGTGCAAACTGGTGTTTGGTTGTGGTGCGTGTCGGTTCAGATTGATTAGTGTGCAGGCACAATGAATCGTATGTGGAAAAACACTGTCCCATTAAAGCTGACTTAATAAATCAGTCTGTTAACAAAATCATCCTTCAGTTCAGCTTGTTAATATTTCCTTTAGGCTTGACTGCGTCGCTGAGAAACGTGTAATAGAGAGAAACACCCGACTGCTAATTTATTTAGTTTGATGAATATTGGGAGATCTGTATTTACTAATATGTAGCAATGTTTTATCATGAACTATTCAACCTTTTTGTCTTTTAATTGAACGTAACATTTGGAAATGCAATAATTAAAAATATCATTTAAAAAAAAGCCTCTTAAATTAGGATTCTTTCCCTCTGTATTCCAAGTACCATGGTGGAAAATGAAGTCTAGTGACAACTATTACATTACCATCACTGCTCCAGCATTTTGCTTGCCCTCCTCGGATGTGTAGATGAATTTTGCAAGATCAGTTGAGAATTACCCCACTAGAAGATGCTTCCTCCCTCATTATTTTCAACTGAATCAGCACTTAACATTCCCCCCCACTCCCTCTCCTCCGTCTCTCTCTCATCGTCCTCATCTTCCCTGCAGCCAGCAGGCGTGAAGACAGAACACGGAGGTTTTGTTGTTTCCTCCGTTTTGACAAGCCCACCGGCTGACTGACAGAACGGGTAATTACTGGGAGACAAAAGTTCGCTAAAAGAGAAAGCGGTCTTCTCAGGCAAAGCGGCACGCCTCACGTTGAGTGATGTGATTTACTGTAAGAGTCGAGTGGCGCATGGGAATGTGAGCGTGCTGGATGCTGGGAGATGTACGGCTGTTGCAGTCAAACTTTGACATTCTAGCTTTTCACCTTCGTGCTCCAGCTCCTCACAGAAAAAGAAATGCTCATATTTGCAGCTCAGTGTCTTGTAAGTAGCTGCTCAGGTGTCGATCACTCGAGTGCGACGGTGTGTTTATGTGTTTAAAAGAAACATGGCTGTCTTGATTTGCAGAGGGTAACAATAACACATGTTTTCTCTCCCTCACCTGACTGTGAGTTGTCTGTCTACCAAACTTACCAAAGGGTTTTCTTACTCAGAGTAAATCAGTAGGTGACACATTTAAGCTGTTGTCTGATTTATTTTTATTTTTAAAAGACTATAGCCACATGTAGGGTTGAAATGATTAATCGAATGAATTCCTCATTGAAATAATCGTCAACGAATTAAGTAATTGATTAATCGTTAACTGGAGTATACAGACTTAAAAAATTGTCGAAGCTGGGGTGTGCCGTGGTGGCGTAGGGGTTAGCGCGACCCATATTTGGAGGCCTTGAGTCCTCGACGCGGCCGTCGACTCCCGGACCCGGCGACATTTGCCGCATGTCTTCCCCCCATTTCTGTCAGCCTCCTTTCGTAAAAAGGGAAACTAGAGCCCACAAAAGACCCCCTGGAGGGGTAAAAAATAAATAACTAAATTGTCGAAGCTGAGAATTGGTAAGGGACTTTTATGGATTACACAATATCTGTAATAAATTCAAACATGTTCACATGACGTTCTGCTTTAACGTTTACTGCAAGTGGCTTGGAATAATTCCATCCTAAAAATACAACGGGGATTTCATGTGATTTCTTGGCTTTCTCTTTTTAACACATTTCCAAAACACACAACGAAAGTTTCCACTTTGTCCTAATTTTGTGCAGAATTTTCTGATAAGGGATTAATTTAATGCAATTTGGAATAAGGCTGTAACATATAATGTGTGGAAAAGTGAAGCGGTGTGAATTCTTTCTTATTGCGTTGCATGTCGGACATGCGCAGGAGCTTTTCTTCAGCGCTCGAGTGTTTTGATATATAAAACCAGCGTAAGAACGTGGAGTCGATTGATGGCCACATCTCCGGATTATAACAACCCCTACATTACTCAAGACGTCATCATTTCACCCCAAACTTTTCCTAAATGTCACCTTCTTCTCCCACTTTCCTGCAGGTATAACTGACTCTTCCATTTCCCCTCTACATAATTTACTAGCATCCTTCATCACTCACCTCTGACAGTTTAAATTAAATGTTATGCCTGGGGAGCTGAATTCCCCCGGTGATGACGGCCTTCCTATTTGGGATACAGTCGGATGCAGTCGGCTGCAGCTGGGGGTTACAGTATGTCTTGTTTAAACTGCCAATAATTGGCTGGAGAATCAGTGAGCCGGGGCCTAAGTGGATTACTCTTGTCACCTATGGTAGAGGCTCGAGGAGGGCTGAGTGAGGTGTGTGTTGTCGTCGTCTTTTAGCGCCTTGCAAAAGTATTCATACCTCATAAGCTTCTTCACATTCTCTCACAATTGCATCCACAAATTGCTTGTATTTTGGGAACATTTTAGTTGATTTTCCTACACAAATTAGCTTCTAATGGTAAATAAAAAAACCCCAACTTAAAACACAAAAACTTTTATTGGTGAATAAATGGCAACATGGCAACCCAGGAAAATGGGCAGCATTGGGATGAAGTTATGCCTAAGCCATAATCAAGCTAGGTATAAGGAACAAAAATACATTTTTTTTTTTTTCTGAATTGGCATGTTTGTATTAAGCAAATGTATTTTGTAATTCCAAATTTGTGCAATTATATGGTCAGTAGAAACGCAGTCAGTGTGTCTAAGATGAGGATGAAAATGATGTGTAACCAGAAATAAACATGAAGCAACATTCCATCAATCAATCAAATCAATCAAATTTTATTTGTATAGCACATTTCAGCAGCAAGACATTTCAAAGTGCTTTACATCATATCAAACACAGAATCACAATGCAATATAGAATCAATCATTAAGTCAAGTTCCATCAATAAATTTGTAATTGATTACATTTCAAATACAATTCTAAACAGGTGGGTTTTTAGTTGAGATTGAAAAGAAGTCAGTGTTTCAGCTGTTTTACAGTTTTCTGGACGTTTGTTCCAAATTTGTGGTGCATAGATGCTAAATGCTGCTTCTCCTCATTTGGTTCTGGTTCTGGGGATGCAGAGCAGAACCAGAACCGGAAGACCTGAGAGGTCTGGAAGGTTGATACAATAAAAGCAGATCTTTAGTGTATTGTGGTGCTAAACCGTTCAGTGATTTGTAAACTAACAGTATTTTAAAGTCTATTCTTTGAGCTACAGGGAGCCAGTGTAGGGACTTTAAAACTGGTGTTATGTGCTCCATCTTCCTGGTTTTAGTGAGAACGCGAGCAGCAGCATTCTGGATCAACATTGAGCTACTATGCACCACAAATCTAGAACAAACTTTCAGAAAACTGCAAAACAGCTGAAACACCGAGTTCCTTTAAATCAAGACTAATATCCCACCTGTCTAGAGGTGCTTTTGAGCCATAATTAATGAAACATTGACTAATATATGTGAATTGTATTGATGTTTTTGACAATGGCACCGGATAAAATGTAATGTTAATGTTTGTTCTCAAATTGGTGACTCTAGAATGTTTATGTGACTTTTTCTTTTTGTGTTTCTATGATTTAAAGCACTTTGAGCTGCCTTGTTGATGAAATGTGCTATACAGATAAACCCGATTGTCTGCCCAACAACTGTTTCTTATGTTGTTCTTTGAGCTGATTGTCTTGTTACACGCCTAAGATTAACTGATAATCTACTGTACGTGATCTCCAACAACATCAAGCAGCCACCGTTTCATTTGTAATTATAAAATATTCCACTTCTTGAAAGCTATGACATGAATGTATCTCATGAAAACTCAAATTGCTATAAAAGTAGAAATCATCAACCCAGTAATAATAGTACATTACCTCATGCTACTCTATGCAAACACACTGTCTGTACTAGTGAAGGTTGAATCCTATCGTTCTGGGGTCAAAGGTTAGGTTTTTATCCTCCACTATCCACATTAGTGCAAATTCTAATTATGCCTCATTTTTCTCTGTGTAAACTTACAAAGTTGAACTAGCAGACTGAATGAGACTTCTGTGCTTCATCTTGTGTAATGCTGATGCACTCACAGTAAATCCCAGCTCCTCTGTATGTTTGTTATTTTCAGGATTGTTACTAGTTGGGAGGTCAACTCCATCGGACACCCCGTGGTCCTGCCGCTGCAGGTGTGTGAGGAGCTGCTGGAGGTGATGGATGAAAGCAACTCCACGCTTCCTGCCTCCATGCGCTGCATGAGGTGCTACGAGGTGAGGCATCTACAGTATCTTGCGAAGCCGCCGATAATGACTGCAGCATTATCAAGGATTTCTTTTAATCTTCTCAAAGCTTTTGTAGCGAATCGGTGTTTTGAATTGTTCTCATTGATCTTTATCCTTCTGAAAAAAAAAATCTGGTTTTAGCTGACAGCAGTCACTTACTCGCGCTGTTTCAACCTCCGGCAACTTGTTGTTTTCTGTACTCAGTGGTGCCTGACAATGTTTTCATCCTGCCTTAATTAATTTCATGATTCAGAACTTTCACTTTGCAGTTTTGCTTTGGGGATTAAGTGGAACAACTGTGAGTTTTTACTTATTTCATCTTCTGTACGCTTGCAATTGTGCAACATATGTTGAGTTAACCAGAGTTGCAAAGAAGACCCCTTTTGACTTGATAATAGTTGTGCAGTTTGCTGACATCTCTGCTCTCAAAGCTGTTTTTAGCTTAGTAACGGGAAGGTAATTAACACTTATTATCCTCAACTTCCTGCTCACAATGTGAGGAAAGTAACTCCTACGCTTTAAAGTTTCCTTTCTGCTGAATATAAAAGGTGGAATGAAGACTTGTGACTAGCTTCATAATGCAGTTATAAATGAGGCTGGACAGATTGCAGTTACCTCAGCAATCGCCGATTTTTAAAAAGCTTGACCTGCCGATTCCGATTTTGGCCAAAACCGATTTCTTTTGTTGGGAAAGTTGCTAAGTTGGCAACAGTGGGGTGACTGTTGTTAATCGCTCATGTGCAGTTGTGACCTGATAGGTTGATCTACATAAGATTAGATCAGTTTCACATGTAAGTATCGGCTGATTACCCGAAATTAAGGAAAGCGTGGTCGATTCATTTTTTCACCCCTTATTAAAATTTCCTAATTTTTCCATAGCGTTATATTGTGTTTGAAAACATTCACATTCAGAATTTTATGCCCTTTTTCAATAACAAGCCACACATTTCCTTCCATTTCCATATTCACAAAACATAATCAATATTTATTGTCATTGTTATGGTACTGAAATTGCATTTGGGCATCATCTGACAAAGATGAAGTGCATAAAATTTGAGCTATGCTTATATTTGTAAAGGGACAAATATCTCTCCTTATATGTTAAAGCTTCCTAACAATAACTATCAATGATTCAGCCTGAAAAGAAATGATCGTCACCCATAGAGATAGTCAACCAGTATTCTGATACATCATGAACTCCGATATACTGCTGATGTCAACAAACTAGTTGGACACTGATGCTAAACTAACCCAGATCCTGGTTCAGTTTGTCTGTAAAGCTCTCTGATGTAGAAAATACTCTTCTAGCTATTTTGGAGACATCGGAGAAAGCACTTTTACAGTTTCCATGATATTTTCTTTTCAGACATCATTGCCGCAGTCACTCCACAAATGAGACAAAGATTTGTAAAAATAAATAAATACAATTTCTCACTATTCTGCTTGTTACTTCTTTGGAAGTACCAAACTGTTCTTCCTCAAACTTGCTGCCTCATCAGCTACCTCGGCATCTAGCGAGGGCTGGCTTGCCCTCAAATTTTAGCTCTCATCTTACAACTTGATATGTCTGCTTTCCAATTTTTAGACTCAGTAATGTCTTTTTTCAAATTTACATAAATGAAGAAGTAATTTTTTCAAAAGCAACACAAATCAGCAAATAGGGGAACTGATGTAGTCTCTGGGGCTGACCAGGTCCCTGTCGGTGCCAAGTCTGCTACTTCTGATCTATGTTGTTTAATTAGTTTAGAAAAGAAGAACCTTTGTTTTATTATTATTGTCATTTTTTGCTGTTCGGGTAAAACTAGCTCCCATTTGCTACTTCACAAAACGGTGTTTTTGTTTTTTATGATGGGCGGGGGACGGGGCCTTCTCCCTAAAACGATAGAAAAGCAGAGATGCAACACGACACAGTGTTGACTGAGAAACAGTGAGAGGTGAACTGATGCAATTCAGCACTTCCTGATAGGAGCTGCATGCAGTAATCTAGAAGCCAGATTGTAGCCTGAGATGGACAGGAAGTGTCGTGAGAGATGCTGTTAAGAAAGTGCTTCAAACTCCTGGGTGACAGAGGTGGAGGACGAGGCTGACAAGAAGATGGAGTAGCTGATGTCTGGATATAAAGAGGCTGAGTAGTCGAAAAGCATTTTAAAGCAGTTTTTAACGTAATCCAATTAAAATGTGCTCGGCTTCTTTGTATTTCCAACATTTTAGAAACTTATTATTCTCTATATATCGTCAACATGGATATGAAGAAGGGAACATTAATCTGAAATAATAGTTTTATTACAGTTGAAATAGAAAGGTTTGACTTATTAAGAGTTATGGTTGTAAGAAAATGGCATCGCACCATTTCTTTTCTGAAGCTGTAACAAGATATCAGACTAAAACACCAACAGGCTTCATTTATTTATTTTTAACTAATGGCTGGCTCACAAAGCATTACCAAGTTTTTTTCAGCATGGTGAACTATGTCAAAATAGAGTGTTTTTGGTGCAAAAGCCTATATTTATGTCTGAGACTTTTTTCTGTTTTTGTTGAAGTGTTAATCAAAGTTGCTCTGAGTTGCCCTGCTGTGTTGAGTCAACATTTACAGAACACTCTTGCTGACAGTTTGTTTTATTACATAAGCATTTAAGACGTTCTTTCTACTTTTACATAGTTTTCTTGGCAGCATTTGGGATCCTAGTCAATACTGGTACTGCTTGAACTGGATTCCTCCACACTGAACAGATACATACTGTATATTTAAAGCTTTATGAAGATTCATGACCTCTTACTTTTTGAGGGAAATTGAAAACAGGAACCTTTTAAGTACTGTTTTGGCATCAGGACCCGATATGTCTAAAATGAAGTAAAGAATTTGTGATTTGTCAAACATTTCTTTCTGTAAACAAAAAAACCTGGGACACTTTTAAAAAATTACATTTTTCACATAAAATCTGCTCATGAATTATGTATGCTGTGTTGCCTTTTGAGCCGATTGTATAGTTACATGCCTCATATTAAGCAATACTCTAAAATAAGTGATCTCCAGCAACATCAAATTGCCACAGTTTTCTTGGAAATTATAAAAAATACCACTGCTTGATTGGTTCTGCACAATGTATTGTGAGTATATGATCACCAGGACTGTTTGGAGAGCAATAATTATTGGCTAATATGTTTTATGAGTCCTGAAGTTGTATTTTTCCTTCTATCCAACATTTAGCCACAGGAGCAAAAGTCACATTAGACATAAATGACATTGCCAAAAAACGTAAGAGTCACTTAGACTAGGAAGCACGGATTAGAAAGAGGATAAAAAAGAAAACGGGAATATATTGGACTTGATATCATTGTAATATTTACTGATTTTATCGCCATCACAAGATTTTCTAATACCATGCACCCCTAGTATACATCATACCTAAACTTAAGAACTTTAAAAGTAGAAAGCATTTACATAAAAACAGTACATTGTCTCATGCTAACCTATGCAAACACTGTCTGTACTAGTGAAGGTTGACCTAGGATCATGTTGTTTTGGTTTTTCTTTTTAGTTGACATGTTGCCATACACAGCAATTGCTTGGTAAGATGTCTAGAATGAATCTTGACAATCTCTTTGCTGACCTCACATTTACCTCTGAGATATGATGCAGCATCATCACTGGTGTTAAAAACAAAACTACACCATCGAACGCGGCGGTAGCATCATGGCAACTTTCAAAATGCTGTCTGTATTCAAAGCAACACTGTAAATTTTAACCCAGATAACATGAGTAGCTGTGTTTTCATTACAAATGTGCGCAAAACTGTTGATATTCCGATAATGTCGAAAAATCACAATGTTGCAATTGCGGTCTAACCATTAAAAAAGAGACGCAATTAAAATCACACATGAATAAATGTAGTCACGCTACAAGTCATTAGAAACATGCCGCACCATCATCCTCTTACCCCTTCCATGCCGTTTTCTTCATTTTCCGTTAGTAGTAACAGACAGTTGTTGATCACGTTACTTTTGTGATGTGAGAAAGTGTTTCCATTGCAGCTTTACAAAATACACTAAATTGATACAGCCAAAAAAAAAAACACCTCATCCTTGCGCAAAAACATGTCGAAATTGCTGTTTGAAGCAATTTTATCTTTGTAATTCCAGTTTGCGCAGTTACATGGTCAATGGAAACAACTCTTAATTACTCGTAATCGTGAATGTTATGTGTGTCGCATGATGTGTCACAAAAAAGACTTAGAAGCTTTTCTACACTCCAAAATGAAAGGCCAAAGTTAGAAACCGCAACTATATTATCATCCATTTAGGGCTCACTGAGGCACTATGACAACCAACCAGAGCCATACCCAGTGATGTTGGTACCACTTTCATCATGACTAGTCTAAGTGTCTGCTGTTTGAACTATGCCTCTCAAAAACTCGTGAGCGTGTTCATTTAACAGTATGTAGCCATTGTTCCCATCAGAAACATGTTTGTCATTGTTCCTGTGGTGAATCAGAATGTTTCAAATGAGTCCTGCAGCCTGAAAAAGATCAATCCTTTAATATATGAATCTAATGTTACTTTAATATCCTTTTTTTTGTTGTAAGTATTAAAAACTGTACATGCTTCGATAAGCATCCACAGCAATTCTTCACTATTTTCTCTGAAACGCTACAGAAGCCACCCACCACAGCCTGTCCCCTCACAGCGACGAGTCGCTTTCTGCGGGGAGAAAAACGCTGACCTGTGCGAGTCGGTGCGTTTTTAGTGTAATTTCAGCCCCAGTCGGTGTCACAACCCGGCCTGCGGAACGTCTGGGTTCCTGCTCTCCTCTCGCCACCGCCGGCGTAATGGGCTGCAAAGTAGATCCAGTTCAAGAGCGTCGCTCTTCTGGTCAGGGGGGAAAAAAAAGAACGGTGCCTGTCTTCTTCCTCCACCCACACTCACTCCTCCATTAATCTCCTCATCACTCCCACGGAGATGTTAGAAACCGGGTGATTTGCATTAAAGAGATGAGCAGGTGCATCCACAGCTTCTTTGATTCTCTCTCTCTCTTTTTTTTTTTTAATAAATGACCTCCCCCAACCTGCTGGCATCTAGAACGATTGTTCACTCGGCAACGTCTAACAGGAATTCATTAACTGAGCCGTGGGTGTTTGACGCCGTCCTGTTTCACATCGGTTTTTGGACCCGACGCGTCCGTCAACATTTGAAGCCTCGGCCACTGCACCGCTTTGCATGACTTCGTTTGCATTCCTGATGGGAAAGTAGAAGCTGTTGAAGATGTTAATCTGTCACCTGATATCGCAGCGTTTTATCACCAACTTTACGTCGGAACGGTTTCTTGGCACACGGGCCTCGTCGCTGCAGCAGATGGAGTGGTGAAACAGATGTTAATAATGATGGCTCAGTTCTTTCATGTTTCCGTGGAAACAATAGCAGTTTCTCCGGCATGCACCATCGTGCTACCTCAGCCCAGCACAGCGAAGTCTATCTAGATTCAATACAGTTTTATTCAAACTAGTGATGCACCTATATGAAAATTTGGGCCAATGGTAATATCCGATTTTCATGTTGCCATTATGGCTGATAATATTTATCGATTATATATTTTGCCCGTCCATTCATCATCAAAAAATAAAACTCAGGGTTGTTGATCGTGTAAGAAATAACGACCACAATGAGATTATGGCCCCAGTTAGGAATAAGCATAGAAATAAATTAAAGGCTCAGCCGAAGAAAGTAAGATGTAAAAAAAATTAAAAATACCGTACTATCAATCAATCAACTTTGATTGCATGAAGGCAGGAAACGGGCAACTCAGAGTGTTTTACATCATAAAAACAACAAAAACAAGTCATAAAAATATGCTACAGTCACCAATTGACAAAACCAGTAACAAATACTGCATTTTGTCAAGTGACATCATCAGAATCATCAGTCCACGTCAAATATGTTGGTCAGTGTTCCATTTTTTTATGGTTCAAAGCAGGAGGGTTTTTAGCCTTGATGTAAAGGAACTCGGTGTTTCAGCTGTTTTGCAGTTTTCTGGAAGGTTGTTCCAGATTTCTGGTGCAGAGAAGCTGAACGCTAAAAGAGTTTGGAAAATGGCATAAACTGTATGGCATAAAATTAAATTAATATTTGAATTTTATAGTTAATCCTTTTTCTTTTAAAAAACCTTAGAAGGTTCTGTTTATTATGGACAATAAACAGCCCCCTCTCCTCCACATAGTGGACAGACAGCGGAGCACCTTCTCACATAGGCTGCTCCAGCTCCGCTGTCGTAGGGACAGATACAGGAAATCCTTCCTGCCACATGCCATCTCACTGTACAATAAAAGCTAAATCATTGTTCTGCACTAATCAGTCCAATTTTGCACAACTGCACTGTGGCACACTTGCTGTACATATATTTACATATAGCTACATAATGTATCTGCATTTTTGAATCTTTGCAAGGACTGCTCTTAAGTTGCTTTTTATATTAACAGCATTTCATATTTTTACAATTTATAGCATTTTATATTTTATTTGTTATTTTATCTACAACTACTACTCAGTGGTAGTTGTTATTGTGACTTGTCTATGCTGTAACTGCAAAGTAATTTCCCTGCTGGGATGAATAAAGTACTTCTATTCTATTCTTGTTTTTAATTTTAATATATTGTCATCTTCCTAAAGTAATGGCTTAAGTACTTTTTGGCCAAAAGATGACATAAAGGGGGGGGAAAAATTACATTTGGGAAAAAATGGCCTAGGCCATTACTTTAGTTAGGTGATAATATTCATTTTTGTTTTTTTCCACAGCGTTGTACATTCTTTAAAATGTATTACTTTTTAAAATTGCTGTAGATTTATTCTCCTCCCAATAACTTTCCAATTTCTGTCCCCTTTATTTATCTCCCACAACTACTTTCCATTTTTCTGTTTTGCGGTTCTCGTATGAATATATTTTTTAATGCGCAGAACATATTTGTTCAAATTTTTTAGTTTTTTTTTTTTTCTTTTTGGTACATTTTTTGCACAAAAACCACTATATTTATGTCTGTAGCCAATGTCAGTAGCTGGTAAAAGGGAGTTTAGCTCAGATTTTCAGCTTCGGGTGGTGCAGACACACCCATCAATACAACAAAGTAGCATCATGTAATTATATAGGCAAGCAGCCTTATTATCTGTTTGAAAGTCCTCTTCCCCTGTTCCTTTAATCGGGTTCTGCTAGTCCTCGCCCGTCTCGGTCTGTTTCTTCACATGGAAGGAAACATTCTCCATGCTGCCTGCCAAGGTTGAAGTGTTCTGTTTGATAAGCACCTAGCATCAAAGTCTGGGATCGCTCAACTCCCTTTACCAGCAGCCCTTTGTCACTGTCTCAACACCTTTAATGCCTCAGACATTAAATAACCACCTCCTGCTTGGAGGAAGAAGGCATCAACTGAGGAGGTTTTGTACAGATGGAAAATTAAAGTAGCAAACACAATCTGCCCTAACAACTTGTTGTCTTACCCCCAACATTTTACTGGTGTTTCATGTTTGATCAAATCAAAGATCCAGAGCACCCTGAAGCATATAATGTTCAGTTTAATAGGCTGACCTTAAGCCAGAAGCCATGAAAGAGCTCAAAGTTTGTATTTCACAGTTGTAAATCCATCTGAGAAGACTTTTTGTGCATCTTCTCATAAGACTCTCATTGATCAGCAAGAAGGGGGCGGGAGAGGCGGACTGTAAGAGGAATTAGCTTTGTGTCTGCGATGCTTTAACCAGTCACCCGGCTTCTGATCTTTTCAGTTTGTGTTTATGGCAACAATAACTTTCGGTCCAAATCTGGCCCTCCATCTCATTTTCCACAAATTAATTTCAAAATCCCATGACTATGTGAAACGTAGGAAATTTGCCACCTCAGAATGAAAAGCATTGTCTGACTGTTTCTCCGGATCGTTCTGAGATGTTTTGTCAGCAAGATCAGTTTTGAAATCAGCCACAGTGTCTTGCAAAGTTGACAAAATCAGGTGCATGTGACTCTGAACACACCATCCCTCTAATTACACATGGTAGTGGCATTGTCATGATGTGGGAGAGAGCAGAGATGCGGGTCGGTTCTTGAGAAGATGTCAATTCTTGTATTTCGAAGGGAAAAAGTTGGAGAGGCTAAAGAAGATTTGAGGTTTGCTGTCCAGTCTCAGAGCTACAACAGGGTGTCTGTGCATCCTTAAGATGTCTTAAAAAGTTTTAAATTCATGTATCTAAAACAAAAAAAATTAATTTGGCCTTTGAATACATTAATTACAAACCTAAAATTTTGTCGTGGCTGGATTATTTAATCTCGTATTAACCTGCCGAGAAAGCCTACTACCACGATAAAACAACTGTTTTTATCTCAAGATATAAAAATAAAGAATTTTGTCTTCTCGGTAACTAAAAGCAAATATCAAGCTCCTACCAGATTTATAAACTTTGCCACAATTTCAAGGTCTAGTCAGAACAGAACCTGTTAGCCTAGCCCCTCTGCTCTACCAAGGAGCAATTAGCCTAACCTGGCCTTCCATTTACTCTAGTAATGACCTGTTAGCCTAGCATAACCTAGCCTTCGATCTGCTCTAGTAATGGGTCGTTAGGCTAGCTAGACTAGCATAGTTTATTGTAGTTTTTATACATTTTTTGTGGGACTTTTTTGTTAGGGAAAAGTTTGAGTTTCACACAGACATCTTCACTGTGGTCTGTGATTTGAGGAGGTTAAGGCTACTGGTTACATGTTGCTAATATACCCTTGCTAGCTAGCAAGCCATTTTTTGCCTCTATCGTGGTTTAGGTACAAATTTATGGACATTAAGCTGGATGACATTGGTCTTTGCCACTGCCTCACTTCATAAAACAGTGTCTTTTGTTGCAGGTCTTCTTATTGAAGGATTTTAATTTTTTATTTATTCTCACAGCTTTCCCATTTTAAATCCAGTTTTTCATCTTATAATAGATCAACTCTCTCCTGTCTGTACCTCCCACCTCTCTGCTGCCCAGACTCCCGAGCCTCTGGTCTCCCGGTCACCCCCTCTCATAGACTCCCTCTGTCCACTTCACCTCTAAGTTGCCATTTTGTATCATTTGTATGAATTACGGCGGATGCGCCTGAGCGGTGAGCAGGCACTGGCACAGGGACGGAGAAGACAGGGCCTTGAGTGTGGCAAATGCCCTCATCCATCATCCCAATATAGAGCCCTCAGTGGAGCGCAGCCATTGTCTGCAGCAGGCAAACACCCAGGAAGAGCAGATGGAGGGAGAGGACGGCACTGAGCCCGTTTATTTTTCTCACCTTAGTTTATGTGAATGTGTTTTTTTGTAGTTGGTTAGAATGCTACCATCTGTTTTTTTTATTATTATTATTTCTGAAAACGAGTCAATTCAGATATTTTGTTGCTGTCCTATAAGTAGAGGAAACAGATGCAGTACTGTTGAGCTTTAAGGGAGGGGTTCAGGAAGCATTTTATTTTTATTCGGCTTTCTGTGATCTAAAGAGATTTCTGTTTTGTGAACGTCTTCCATAGGTGGCGTACCTGAGACTATGAGATCTGAGGGCACACCTAGAGCCTGGCAACTCTACTGAGTGTTTTTGAAGATGCCCTGCTGCAGCTGACAAAGGAACTTCTGAGCTTCAGTGCGTCTCCTTTTTTTCTGTACGGATTCAGCTCAGCGTGGAATGCAGAATGTATGAGATATCCTGAGCACAGCGTGGTTTTCATGTTGAGACATGACGCTTCCAAGACTAACATCCCGGCAGTGGTAAAACTTGAAAGACCTGAGTTTTTGGAGAATTCATCATTTCACTGTAGTTAATATTTGTTTAACGTGTCTGTACAATAATTGTTCTTTTGTTTTTTACCATTATAATAAACATAACCTCTTTTTTTACCAAAAAAATTGTTTTTGATTTGCTAGAAAGGAATGCTGGTGTCTGTGTGGAACTTTGTTATTTTACTCGGCTGTTAAAGTTTCTTGTACAGGCAGATCAGTCTGGGAGTTGATGGGGGGTTTTTTTTCCAACATGCATGTAAAAGTACATGATTAATGCTGAACAGACATTATTTAAGTCAGGTCACATCTATTTGTATAGCACCTTTTGACAAGGTAGTTCAAAGTGCTTTACATGTTAAAAACTTAATACAGTAACCAATTGTGAAACAATGAACATTACATTTTCTCAACTCAAAATCATAAAAAAATAATCAAGGATATGTACATCAAATATATTGATCAATGCTGCAGTTATTATTAATCAAAGGCAACTATAAGCAGGTGGGTTTTTAGCCTTTGATTTAAACAAACTGTGTTTTGGGCCTCTGTCTCTTTAAGAAAGCCTCTGTTTCTTTAGGAAACTCCATCTTCAGGTAGACATCACAACATTGCTCCTCTATTAATGTTTTTACCAGCTTTGCACTGAGAAGTAGCTTGTATATTGAGCTCAGTAGATGAGAAGGCCCATCAGTCTGAAGGAGGTGAGTGGGGAAGGGCCGCTCTGTGAGGCGGAAGCTAGGAAGCTCTGAGGAGGAGTTTTGTCCTCGAAGGCGGAGCCAAGTCCCCCCAAGCGTTCTGCACAGCTGAATGGTTGCCACGGGATATTAAGGGATTTCTCAAACATGTATAACAGAATCAGAGCAACACTCCTGGTATGTTTTTGATGAGGGAATGACATAACACGATGTAAAGCTCAAAAAAGTTGATTTAATATAATACTGCACCTTCAAAGTCCTTTTGCTAGATTTTCTGGATGCCAACCAAAATGTGACCACTTGTTTATCATTGCATTGTCTGCAAAAAAGTCACGCCAGCTGAGAAAAAGCTCACAGGTCTGTTAGACACACGGCTGGATCTCCCACTGCCAAAACACCCCAGGAACACAGCATCCAGTGCGAACAGTTCTCCTCGGAAAAGCAGCACGGTGTAATATCTGCCCGCACGTCTATTTTTACAAGTTCCTGGTAGGAGCAAGCGGGGAAACGTCCACTACTTGACGGCGTGCCTGGATCTGCTGAATGCTGATGCAGCAAGTGACAATTACGTGTAAAAACACAAAGCGGTGGAGCGACCACTGAGGCGGCAAAGCACAGAGTGAATTGGCTAATTAACTACATCTAACGCCGAACCGTCAGGGGCTTCGCATTTCCTCTCGGCCCTTTCTCCACAAGTGCAAATGAATTAGGCTCTAAATAACCCATTTGTTTCAAGTCGGCTGAGCAGGAGGAGCAGCGCCACATTACTGGCTGCTGGTGTGTTGAACACACTGGCAGACGCAGTCACCCTGAAGGCTTCTCCAGTTGCAGGCCCTCTTTGTCTTCTTCCCTTTCATGATAGACACCAGAAGCGTCAAATTAAAAGTTTTTGACCAGCACGCTGCCATCTGCCGACACCGTGCGGCTCATTAGCCTTTTCATGCAGTACTCTAATGAAAAATTTCAGCCTGAGTAAAGGTCTACTACACATCCTGCCTAAATAATTACTCCTTCATGCTTGGAAGAGATTTTTTTTTTTGCTTGCCCTTCTTTTACACATTTGGCGGATGTGCAAAAGCAGCAGAGTGGTGATAGACCACTGTGCAGCGTATTGCAAAAAGATTTATAAGAGCAAAGTACCATTTGAATAGATTTTCAAGGGTTTTTTTTCTTTTGACTCTTACGTTTGAATGGACACAAATTTAGCCATTCTGTTTTAAAGACAGCAGCACATGCAGTTAACTGCTAGCTTATTAATGGTGCATGCTAAAACATCCTCACACTAACTGTGCAAGCTAAGATTGTGAACCACAAACACAAAACTAGGAATGCTGCGGGTTTGTTTGACCAAAAATAAGTTTTTAAAAATCAGTATAACTAGTTCAGTTGCCTGTAACGTCGATTTCTGAAGATGTTTTCATCTCACTCAAAGCTATTACCACTTTAATCAATAAGGTCAACAATGCACATTACTTTTCCTCTGTGGATTGAATTGTAGCATCAATAAATAATCATGTATTCCTAAAAAAAAACAGCTAGAAATCTTAGTGGTACTATTAAACTATTTTATGGATCTGACGTGCTGGTGGTTGGTTGCAGGCCTCTTACATATTGCCAAAAAGACAGATGAATTTATAAATAACTTCTATCATTATTTCTATATTAGTACTGCGACATATTGTGATAAAATGTCTTCAATAGGAACTAATAAGTAGCTACACTATGTGCTTTAACAAATGACATTAGCAAATTTCCTGTCCACCAACATGGAGGTTGTGCTAAGTCGGTGCTAATGCTCTTCCTATGGCAGCCAGCTGAGGACATTTTACCATGTAAGCCAACTGTATTGTATTGGCTGCACTTTATGTTTAAGCCCTTGCAAATTTGTGTGTTGCAAGACAGCAGCGACATTGGTTTGAATCTGCGGATGTTTTTTGCGGAGACCAGCGATAAATCTCCAATCCAACCAGAGGTGAACTATTTGTGCTTCAGACGTTTTGCATGTTTTTTATCTGAATTCAATGATCGCCTAGTTAATTCGCCGTGTGATTGCGTGAAGTACTTGTCACAGTGCAGATCCAGGCCGATAACTTTAACCTTTTCTTTATGCACCAACCTACCTTCAAGCAACAGGCGCGTATAACACTCACCTTCACCGGCTTTTTACAGAAGCTCAGCAGTTAGTTTACAGCGCTAAAAGATGCCGACTAGTCAAAGCCTTCAAGCTACGGTGACCATCTCAAAGATTGCTTGTCTGTTGCAATCTCACAGTCTCATGGTATTCTCCTTTGCAAAGTAAATAAACCTAGGACTTAAAAATAAAATCTTAGTCAACATCCATGTAAGCCTAAACTTGTTAAAACACTGAGGCAGGACACTGTGAGGACATTTACACCATCATCCTCTGAAAACTACAAATGCCTGCAGCGAATTGCCAAATGAGCCAAACATTTATGTGTTCGAGTGTTGCATGACAAGAAGTGAGAGTACCACCAAGGTCAGTAAGCTATATACTGTGAGGAACTGCCGATGTCTGTGTAAAAATGCATTGCATGCCATCCAGTCACTCCATTCTCTCAGTCCCAACCCAATCAGTGAACCAACCGCCAAACCAGCAATGAGATTCTTGGAGCTGGAGGGGCTAATAACTTTGCTCTGAAAATTAAATAAGCTGTCAACAGCAAACATATTTCACAGGTTCCTAAGAGAGTTTTTTTTACGGAAAGTGATACGGTTGGTCGACTGGAAAAGATTTTCATTGCTCCTTAATCTACTTCCGAGAGGCAAACTTTCTGCTACTCCAGTGCTCAGACTGGAAACAAAATATTTGACTTGAGTTCCTGCTTTCACCTGTTTCCCTGTGTCACGTTTCCCCTCTATCTGAGATAAATGTTTCAGGAAACCACACTTGACACCACAAATGTGGAATGATCAAGTCTATGAGCACACAGTATGATTTTCAAATTGGATTTTCCAGCCCTTTGCTTTTACTAATGTATTTGACATTATTTTTGGATTAAGCGACACAGCGATGTGTGAGATTACAACGTGGCCAGCGTAGAAGGAAAGAGATCCTGTTGGCAGAGGTCAAGCCATAAAGCTTGTCTCATCTCAGGGAGGAAATGAGGCATTAGATTGAGTTCCTGTTTTAGTCACCCAATCCTAATGGGTCATCTATCCTGAGGATCTTGGAGTCATTTTGAGAAAGACGGATCACAAAATGTTTGCTCTTGTTTTTTCCTGGCAAATAAGAAAAAAAATCTTTCCGAAAGAGTCTCGAGTTTTCGCACGCCAGCTTTTAAAAAGGGTTCAAAGGGTAATAATCATGTTATAGTTAATGCCTCATTTTGACTACGCCCTTTCATAGTCAGTTTTTTTTTTCTTATTGTAATGGCCTTTTAAGGTTTAGAAATCAATCAACTCTATTACGCTTAAAAGGATTTTGAGTAATCTCATACTCAGGAAGTGCTTGGGCTGAGAGTCGACTCTGCTGAGTTTAAGGCCATGAATGATTTTACAGTTGTTAAAAGGTAAGGACTCCATCCATCAGGTTAAATGGTAAATAGCACTTTATCTAGTCCAGAGGACCAGAGATTTACACTACATTCAGTCATTCATACATTCACACATTCACACGCTGATGGTAGCTAGTTGCTACGTTGTAGCCGCAAGGCTCTTGTCCACTCTGGACGCCACCCCGGTTTGATGGTGTGAAGGAAGACCTTAGCTACAAAATAAAAGCTCTCGACTTATTAATTCATCTACATTTCTATATTCTCACCCATAGTCATGAGATATCAGTGCAGGAGTTATGTTTTTAGACAAACTTTCATTATTATTATTTTTTTATCCCAAGTAAATAAGCACCGATGTTCCACTGAAAATGTACTTTGTTCTCATGTAAATAGCAGGTCTTATTTATCACCTCAATGAAATGCAGAGCAACTAAGACATGTCATTTGTTAAACCAAGATTATGTATCCAAATCAACTACTTGCAAACTTCCATCTCGTCATACTGAACTCCAGGGAACCGTCCGCTAGATGGATGTCCAGGGCCGTTGCAGGGGGAGGGGGGTGTGTTGAATGACAAAAAAAAAAGAAACCAGTTACACACAAGTGTTTCACTGTAAAGATGGTTTGTAGTTTGTTTTGTTGCAACCTGAAGTGTGAAATAAACTTCAGTGGAGTTTGAAAACAAAATATGTGTTTAGGTTTATGTCTGGTTGAACGATGTGTGTGCCCAGTTGATTTTTTTATTTTTATTTTTGGGGGGGGGATTTTATTGTAATCCATAGAAAATCTTTGGGAACCACTGCCTTACGTTTTGCTGTCAGAAATTCTAACTTTATTAGGCTTTCACTGTCATAACGATTTTCCTGATCCGTGTAATCTGGGTTGCCATTTTGTTCCGTTAAGATTTAGACTGACCAAAGTCGGAACTGTGCTAATTTGTTCACAGCCCCTCTTCACGGTTAGTGCTAATTAGCAGCAAACGTGTCAGGGTCAAATGCTAGTTTTTTTTTTGGGGGGGGGGGTTTTGCCGTGCCCGAATAAGAAGCTGTCACTTAAACCCTGCTAATGTCGCTGAGCGTTTTTCACTTTAAACCTCTTCAGTGCCAAATTAACGGTTCTAAACAGCCTGTGGCGAGACCGCAGCTTCCCGACTGCTCTCCCAAATTCCAAGTCACAACCATCTTTCCCTCCGGCGTCCCCTTCCTTCCCCATTACTCTTAACAACCACCCCTCCCCCTACACCCATGCTGCTGCCATCTTGGCATTCTAACAAGACCATTGGGCATATCCACAAGCCTTCAGGGGCTCATTAGTTTGTCCATTGGACTCAACGAGCTTCAGCTTCAACCGTGGAGCCGACCCACTTCAAGCCTTCGAGCAGAGGAAGGCCCAAGTCAGCCCGCTTCCCGGGGAAGAATGTCACAGCTGCCTCAGCAAGTATGAGGCAAAAACAACTCAAAACAGAAATCTAGAAAGCACTTTTTCGGAGTAACGTGTACAGCCTGTGACAGCGCAGTGACAGACGGAGGAGGGCCGGGGAGGCAGGGGGGGGGACTGCTTACTGTCAGGAATCCGGTGTGTGAGAATGTGCAGCGGTGGGAATGAAACTTGCCAAACGGCTCAGCAATATTTCTGTTGTCCACATTCCAGGAGACACATGAGCTTTTGATTCTCGGCAGCTACGTTAAACCTCGATTCTATCTTTGGACGGTGAGAGAGCGCGGCGGTAGGTGGGCAGGGAGATTGAGTCGAAAGTTGCGGCGTGGCAGGCGGGAGAGGTCTGGAGCTGACAGTTGACAGCGGCGGATGGAGGCCCCGCTGCTGGAAAGAAAGCGGGGCGGAGGGTTCGGTGGTGTTAAGAAGCCCCTTTTTTTTATGCTGCTGAAGCCTGAAATTTTCTCTAGCCTGAGGAAAGATGATTTGGCTGGCTGCTGTTCAGGGTGAAGACACTAGACCTTTTAAAGGGCAAAGAGATCATCAGCAGCTACGATTATCTCAAATTCTGTTAAGAAGTGCTTAATAAATAACATCTGATTAATTGTTGTTTTTGTGACATTTCTCAAATATTTTAAGAAATGTGTTCCTCTCCGATAAAAGCTATAAGGGTTTTCTATGCCCCGTTCTGCAGGGATTAAACTGAGTGATGGATAGACTTGGGAACAGAATTAACAACCTCATTGAATGCCTCGTGTGGATTTCTGATCCTTTCTGTTTATTTGTTTTTGCTGGAGCAAAAATAATTCTTCAAATCTGCACATGCAGCTCAGTTTAAAACATATTCTACTTGTTTCATCAACTTTTTCATCAATATTTGTTAGAGGTTTTTTTTATTATTGTCATTTCATTAATATATATATATAAAAATTTAAATCTCTCCTTTTTTTAAATAAAATCTATTCTAAAAGAAATGCCCTTACCACTTCAACTTTTCACATTTTCTCAAAATGTGGCGCCCCTTTGTGTTCAGCCTCCTTTAATTCGGTGCCAGTAAATAACATGCAGCGCAAAAAAATTAATTTAGAAGTCCTTTAGACTCTAGTGTTTCCATATAAACTTAGCTATTCTGAGGCCTTCCTGAGTAGTTTCTCTGGGTTGTTCCTGTTGGTGCATTATTCTGTTTTTTTGATTTTATTCTAGTTTTAGTCTTTTCATATTCTGTCAGTTTCTTTTACTCCTTGCTCATCAGGTTTTGTCATATTTCGCAGTTTATTCTCAACTCCTGATCATTTTTTCCCCCTCCCTTTGGACTATTCCGGTCATGTTCTCGTATCAGTAGCTGCATTCCCGTTGATCGCGTAGTTGCGCAAACTGGAATTACGTCGGTAAATTTCTAAACTGAGTTGCTTGCTCAGATTTGAAGAAATATGTTTCTGCAACAAAGCAAATAATTAAAACAAAAAAGAGCAGAAAACCCCAAGAGGAATGCTATCGATTGCTTAGCTTTATGCTGTTGGTCGTACATTTCACAAATCTGGCCTGTGTGGAAGAGTGGCACGAAGAGAGGAACTATTGGGGGGGGCATAAGAAGTCCTGAAGGCTCTGCTGTGTGATAAAGAAGAAAAAATACAAAGAGATGTGGAAATACGCATAATGCAACGCTACTTACTGCACACTAATGCATAGTGCAAATATATGCAGACACTGCAAGAAGATTATTACATAAGGCTGTTCAGGCAATCAAAACAGAGCCAGAGCAGGACCCAGTAACATATGTCGTCTCATTGAGGTGCAAAACAATTCAGCGGAGGCGCAAGCGGAGCGAGTGGAAACGGAGTAAAGAAATGCATTCAAAGTGTTAATTTTCAATTTGGTTCCAGAGTGTTTGAAAGTCAAACAGCTTGAGGCTGTCACAGTTCCTGCATGAACGGTTTCTAGGGGAAGCTCCTCCTTCTGCCTCCACACACACACACACACACACACGCCCACACACCCACCCACAGCCAAACACACACAAATGCAAAAACAGATCTGGAAAAAGCAATTTAGTAGTGAGAAGAAAAAAAAAAAGATATGTTCGACATAAATGAATGAACATTATAAAACATTTTTTAAAGAGATGTCTAAAGTTGGGCAGAGGGGCAGATGATGTGACAGTTGTAGCACTTTGCACAACACAAGGGAGTGTTGGGAGTCACTAAACACGCTAATTCACAGTTAAAGTAGTACCCCTTTGAGTACAGGTGCTGCCCCTCAACTCCATAATGCCCTGGGTGTAAACCATATCGCTCTTATCAAAACCCACGCAAATCCACGAATGGAGAAACTGTTTGCTGGACACCTCTTTGTTGATGGCAGGAGAGTCAGTGACTATTGTTACTATCAAAATGGTACCGCAGCTTTGAGTTTGTGCAATTTCTGATAAACGGAAATTCATTCCTGCATTGTAGCATTTTGCATAGTAAGACAGGTTGGAAGCAAAGCTTAACAGTTGTTGTTTTTTTTTACATAATTATTGTGAATTATCTTAAAGTTTGCGACAGTAGAAGGTTTTTATAGTCACATTTTTTGTGCATTTTAAACTTCTTCATGCACACTCTGCTGGCGAATAGTTGTAACTGCAAGAAGCATGTTTTCTCTTCTCTAACAGTCTTTGTAGTTTATAAAAGAGGTTTTATATTTTAGTGTCTCTGTACTAATGTTGTCATCCAGGAGTTATAAAAAAAACCCCCTATGATTTGGTTTTCATTTCTGAAACCAGTCAGAAATGATCCATTCAGTTTTGGTCACATGCAAAAGAAAGGCATCCTTTTCTTTTGAATAAAGTTTCATGAATTCTGATTTGTACGATCATTTCCAGTGTGTGACTTTTTAGCTCAGATGCCTAAAATGTTGAGGTTTGCAGGAAGCTTCTGCTTTGCATGCTGAAGGTTTGAATAACCCTTGTGATTGTAACGTTGTACTGTAATGGGTTTTTTCTTTTCTTTTCTTTTTTTGCTGTGGATGCAAAAGGAGCTTCTTCCTACAATGCAATCAAGAACATTTACTTTATTTAGTAGAATCCTTTTAACATGAAATAAATGTTGTTGGAACTTTTGTTACAAAACTGGAATCTTCTTCGTGTTGATTCCACCAAGGAACTAGCATGTGGGCCAAATCATGGTGAAAGGCAGATGTTGACGTTGCCTGTTTGAAATACCATCATTATCATTTTTCTGCCTCATTACCAAACCTAAATTGGCTCGGTCTCAGCTGTTCTTGTTTTGCTTTTACGCGTTCTTTTGAACATTGGACTTCAAAATTTAGTGTTTTGGATTGTAACTAAAAGGTTTTTTTTAATTACAGAACTGCAACTGATCAGTACCATGTTCCCTGTCAAAGTTTCCTCACACATATGAAGTCAGAGGAAGAGCAATTAAAACCCAGCAGATAACAATTTCTCTGCGGCTGTTTGTGAGATCGAGATTCGGCTTGTTAGAAGGATTTGTCCGGAACTGAAAGGAAAAAACTAAACCGTAGCAGGTTCTGACAGGTTTCCAGAACGAGGCTAACGCAACAGATGGATTTACTTTGAGTTTATCAGAAGACTAACCTTTTGAAATGGGGCTTCTGTGGAGCCTCTGTTAGCAGTCAGGATCTTGTTGTACAACCGCCTTAGTTAGGAGAATTGAAAAGTTAACAGCTCTCAAAATACCTGTTTCGGTGTATGTAAGCACTACTTTAAAAATGTTTACATCATGTCACTTATTATCTTTTCTTCTCTATGTTTATTCATCCGTTTTCTGTGCCTGATTGGTTGAGTGTCTCTGAAGCCCCAAACTGTCATAGGGTGAGAGGTAAGATCTGTTCTGGGAAGACCGCCGGTACTTTGAATCAGTACAAAAAGACACAAGACAAATAACTAAGCACTTGAATCTGGGGTCTATTAAGTGATGCAAATTGCCCTAAATTGGGTATTTTTGGACTGTGGGAGAACACAGTTGCACCTGGAGAAATGCATGCAATTGGAGAGTGTGAACATTTCTCTCCATTTCTGCAGGCTGCAGCTTTAGTCTCCATTAAAAGCAGCTTAAGGAGTCAGGAGGGTTCCACAGATCTGCAGAATAATGAGCCAGAGTGACCAATGGTGGCAAATTTACCGTCCTATCGTGATTAATGTGTTTTCCACAAATACATATTCAGTCAGCCGCAGCTCTTTCTTGTAAATGGGTGACCCGCATTTGTGGGTCACCCATTTTGTTGTGGGAGTCAAATGCTAATTAGAACCACAATCCCCCACCACCGCTTTTCCTTCTTATTCCCCCCCTCATGATTCCTTTACAGCAGTTTCTGGCACAGAGAAACTGGAACCAGCAGCCTGTCAACAGCTGTTTATTGGCGGAAACTAATGAAGTTCGCAAGCGTTCACTCCGTCAACCTGGTTTTTTGTCCCGTGTACAGTATATGACTCTGGGAATCTTGTAGAACAGCATTGGCGTTGCAAACAGGTGTAGATATTCGTTCGTCTTATAAAATGATGTGATGTAGGATAATGGGTTCATAAAAATGAAACGGGATTTCAGTAAAACTAAGAAATCTCAACGAAGCGTTTACACAAATAAAACGTGTCCAACCCTAAAAGTTGCTGATACAGAAGTGAAACTGTCACAATTCTAGGGTGTTTCTAGTTCCTTCCTTTGCCATTTAGTTTCTTTGCCTGTTATTTATAGGTTTTATTTTTTTGCGTTTGAGTATTTGATTAGCGTTTCACATCATACTATTTCTCCTTCAGTTACATTTCAGCCTCCCTCTTCCCCAGGCATTGCCCTCAGGTGTTCATCATTCTCCTGATTACGCCTGTTTGCGCGCGTGTCCCCAGATTCTCACGTCTACTTTTTCTCACGTCTACTCCTTTGTGTCCTCCGGTGCTTCTTGAGTTGTCCTGTAAGTGTTTTGGGTTTCATCGTTAAGTCGTCATATGTTTGCCATTTTATGCGATTTGATCCTCACCTCGTCTCACAAATCATGACAGAAACAAAGAGTAAGAAACTTTAAAAAAATAATAATAAAATAACAGAATGCATGGGTTTACAATACAGGAAACCAGCAGGGAATGGCAGAAAACTAAGTGATTAAATATAGGGGAGGATATATTTCCTAATTTAGTTTGCTGTTGTTAGGGAGACATGACTGGGCGAAAGTGAAAAGGAGGAATACACAAGGATCTAAGAAACTCTCAGACACCAGAGAGAGTACAAACCAATGTGAGAGTGAGTACTACCCAAAAACAAAAGGAAAAGAAGATTAAATAATTAAATAATGAGAGACAGCCAAACATAAAATCGTAACCATTGCCTAAAAGAAACTAAAGAGTACATTACAGTTCTGAGGTGTTTGAAACACCTCAATAAGAAAAAATGACAACAAATGATAGCAAAATGTGTTGAAAAGATTTCCATTTGGTGTGGAACGGTCCAGCTCAGTTTTGATTATTCTAATTTTTTTTTATTTTGAAGGAGAAATAAGTCAATGCAGTCCCGACTCAAAAGGAACTGTGAATTAGTCCTTTCGTTTAAACAAGATCTGAAGAAGATGCTAACATTAGCCTCATTAGCAGCTAACAGCCCGCAAACTGTTGTATTCTCACAGTACTAACAAATAATTAGGATTTTGTCTGTTACTCGGTTGCGAGTTTCTGCCAAGAATCTCAAAAGCTGCCACAAAAAAGATATAAAAGTGTTAGAAGTTTCTTCAGCGCTAATTTAAAACGAGAGCATCAAATATAGACAAGAGTGTGACGCTCCGACCGCGTGGCCAAACACTGAAAATAACAGACAGAAACACAAGTCTTCTTTTATAATAAACCGCCTTCTGTGCAAGTGACTTGGAGATGTTTTCATAACAGAAGGCTGAATTGATGAGTTTTTGCTCGGCTTTCTGCCTCCACGTGTGACATCAGGTGGCCCAGATGTTCACTATACCCAGAAACTCAGGAGTTTTTTTTAAGCTTCCTTTTAAAGTTTTCTATGTGGCTTTATATATATATATATATATATATATATATACATATACATATATATATATATATATATATACATATATATATATATATATATACATACAATAGTTCAGTTGTTAGGACAGTGGCACATTTTTTTTTATTACTCTAAAATTCACACTTTCAAAAGAGTGGCTCTTAATTATCCCTCAGACTTACTTCCACACATGCTTTTTGAGACAAACCTTCATCTGACAATAAGTGCGTATGTAATTTTAGGATAACTAAATTATGTATCATAAGATCTTAAGTGTCCAACATTAAGCTTGTGGTGAATTCACAAAGTATACGCAAAAATCATGTAATAAGGTCATCCGGTTGCAGTCGCGTTTAAGAAGAAAATCCCCAACTTCCGTTAAACACACATTTTGGTATTGGAATATTAAACGGTTTATTGCTTCGGCAGAGTTATCTTAAACAAATCATTTTCATTTAGTGGAGATTTGATTTCCCATATGCTCAAAAAACCAAATTGCTTTCCAACAACATGAGAAATACTTCAGCCAGGGAGGGAGGAAGACAATATGCTCCGCGCTAAATTGCAATATTGCTCAGATCATTTCTCGTCTGTTCACCTTCTCCTCTCTTTTTAAGCCGATTGTGGCCATGGGTTACAGAGGCCGCCTGTTTGTGTAGCAGACCTAACCTTAAGAGCCCTGCAGCAACACATCCTTCATCGGATAACCCCCCATGCCTCCATAACCTCCATAGCACACACAAAACCAAATCAAAAATCCTGGAACTGAGGCAAACGACAGGCAGACACACATTCTGCTGGCCAAGCAGGACGATCGCCACCGTTTCTGTGCACGCATCACTGCCAGCTTGTGTGTTACCCCGTCGCTTCCTGCCAAGCTGAGCCCTTTTGTCTTCTCCAACATATTTCCATGAATCTATCTTTAGATGGGATTCTTCGTGACTGCTGCTCCCGTTCTCTGAATTGTTCCAGAGCCGCGTATGCTCACTATTTTCAGGTTTTAGAGTCCAAGAGTCTGTTGGAGTTTCTCCCAAATTACAGCTCCCTCTAAACACAGGTGTCCTAGGTGGCCCATTCCACGAGACGGAAGCTTTTCTTCACTGAATGGTTCACCGGTGAGGCAGAACAAAGACGCTCTCTGTCCCACGGAGGCAACAGGAGGAGGGAGGCAGGTTCTGACCAGCTGAAGGCCTCTACTTTCTCGCTGAAATATCCTCCCCTCTTTCGCTCTGCCCGGATCGAAACTTCAGAACTTCCCAAAATAACTGAGCAGAATGAAAACAGCTGGTGGTAATCATTTCAAGAGAAGTTTCAAAGCTGCAGTATGTACTTTTACAAAAATATGTTTTTTCCACAATTATTAAAACTTTCACCATGTTGTGACAGTGTAATAAGAGACTCATAATCTGTGGGAAAAAAATGGAGTTCCTCCACCTCCTCCCAGCTTTACTCTTGCAGTCTGCAAAAATTGTAAAAAGCAACCAATCAGAGCCAGGAGGACGGTCTTAGCGCAGTCAATCATCCTCCTGTTTGCTGCTCAATATGCTTATAATGGAAAAATAACTTACCGTTACAGGAAAGCTGTTTATCCGCCATCATCAATGGCTATGCTAACTAGCCGTAGCATTCTAGGCAGTCTACGTTGTGGTAAACCAGCTGTAACATAGTAGGGAGAGGGTAAAGAGCACCACAGTGATTGGCAGAGCTAAGACTCTCCTCTTGACTCTGGTTGGTTGTTTCTGACTGAATGCGTATTTCTGTAGTTTGTATTGGGAGAAGGCAGAAAAGCTCAATGTTTCACCAATTCTCTATTATCATGTCACAACATAATGATAATTTTAATATCTAAGCCTATGTAAAAAACAACATATTTCTTAAAATACAAGTTACATACTTAAGCTTTAATAATTTGTTGAAAATGGATGTTTTTACACCAGGGTTTTCGCAGGTTTCACCAGCTCATATTTGAATGTTCTTAAGACCATTCTGAATGCAATTTAAGACCTATAACTCAGTAGAAATTTACAAACTTCATCCTGCCAGCTGGTGATAAATTTGTGCTTTCCCATGATAGAGGCCAAAAAGCTACCTAGCTAGCAAGGGTATATTGCTGGGTTTCAGTCACGTGACCCGGATGATGTGCGAAATTCAGATGGAGGGCCGGAAGGGGATTTCTCTGGTTCAAAACAAAGAAAAATTGATCACAACGAGTACCCTAATGCCCTAAATAGGCTGGAACAGACCAGGCAGCTCGAATAAAATACGCGTATATTTAGGATATGATCTGTATTATCTCGGTAAAAAAAGACTTCTCTTATAATCTTGAGGATTTACCCGGCATCGAGGCGACCCACGTAACTAACTGGAGCTGCAGACCTCATATTATACCACGAGCCAGAAGAAGGCTTTCAAAAGCCTGGAGAATACAATCATTTAGTTTCAAGTTGGGTCAAGCATTTAGGTTTAAAAGAAGCATTAAATGACTGTCAACTTGTTTCTGGTGAGTAGTGAATTGTGCTATTTTAAGTAATTAGTCTATGATAACAATGCTATCGCTAACAACGAACTAACCCATGTTGTTTCTATGAACTTGGATCTCATGGTAAATAATTTATTTAGCTTCTGTAAACCCAAATTCTTGCTGGAGTTGTACGTTAATGTTGAGTCATTGTAGGACGGCAGATCCGGGTCTAATGTAGGTCAACTATTCGCAGCGATCTACAGAAACCCCGTGTTCATGTCTGGCCAGTAACGAATCATGTGGGGAAATAATAGTCACAACTCACTGTGACTGTATGGCTGGGTAGGTTATATTTAATTCATTTAGCTTCTTTTTTTTTTTTTTGCATGAAAATCCCTTAATAAACATTATATTTTCCGTCCGAGACTCGGCACTGAGCAAACTGCTAGCAACATTAGCACTCTGTGGACAACCAAGCTAGGGCATAAAAATCTATCTTACCTTACAAATGAATGCTTGTCTTTCTAAGTAACTGTCCAATAAAACATCTGGAAATACAATAACGATGCGATCGTTGCCTGTTAGAAGGTGGGCACTGCAAACTCTGGCGTTGTTAGTTTCCGCACCTCCTGTTTTAAGCTGTAGACTGTTGATTCACTTTTTTCCCCCTTTTTTTGGGTATGTATTTTAAAATTAACTCCCTTGTGACCAACTACCTTCGAAACACAAAAATAACGTTTATCTTTCTCTCTATTAGAACGGTTGGAACAGCCGTACAGGACACAGGCTTTATACATTTTGATGCTGGATCAACAGAAATAAATGGGCTGCATTTACTTCCGGCCCTCCATCTGCA